>NW_027473371.1:0-600000 GCF_050947335.1 Megachile rotundata | reverse complement strand
TTGTATGATTGTGATCGTATGATTGTGATTGTATGATTGTGATTGTATGATTGCGATAGTATGATTGTGATTGTATGATTGTGATTGTATGATTGTAATGTATGATTGTAATTGTATGATTATGATTGTATGATTGTGATTGTATGATTGTATTTGGGAGATTGTATTTGGGATATTGTAATTGTATGATTGCGATTGTATGATTGTGATTGTATGATTGTGATGTATGATTCTAATTGTATGATTATGATTGTATGATTGTGATTGTATGATTGAGATTGTATGATTGTGGTTGTATGATTGCGATTGTATGATTGTGATTGTATGATTGTGATTCTTTGATTGTGATTGTATGATTGTGATTGTATGATTGTGATTGTATGATTGTGGTTGTATGATTGTGATTGTATGATTGTGATTGTATGATTGTGATTGTATGATTGTGATAGTATGATTGTGATTATATGATTGTTATTGTATGATTGTTATTGTACGACTGTGATTGTATGATTGTGATTGTATGATTGTGATAGTATGATTGTGAAAGTATGATTGTGATTGTATGATTGTGATTGTATGATTGTGATTGTATGATTGTGATTGTATGATTGTGATTGTATGATTGTGATTGGATGATTGTGATTGTATGATTGTGATTGTATGATTGTGATTGTCTGATTGTGGTTGTGCGATTGTGATTGCACGATTGTGGTTGTACGATTGTGATTGTAGGATTGTGATTGTATGATTGTGATTGTATGATTGTGATTGCATGATTGTGATTGTATGATTGTGATTGCATGATTTTGAATGTATGATTTTGATTGTATGATTGTGATTGTATGATTGTGATTGTATGATTGTGATTGTATGATTCTGATTTTATGATTGTGATTGTATGATTGTGATTGTATGATTGTGATTGTATGATTGTGATTGTATGATTGTGATTGTATGATTGTGATTGTATGATTGTGATTGTATGATTGTGATTGTATGATTGCGATTGTATGATTGCGATTGTATGATTGTGATTGTATGATTGTGATTGTATGATTGTGATTGTATGAGTGTGATTGTCTGATTGTGGTTGTGCGATTGTGATTGTACGATTGTGATTGTATGATTGTGATTGTATGAATATGATTGTATGATTGTGATTGCATGATTGTGATTGTACGATTGTGATTGCATGATTTTGAATGTATGATTGTGATTGTATGATTGTGATTGTATGATTGTGATCGTATGATTGTGATTGTATGATTGTGATTGTATGATTGCGATAGTATGATTGTGATTGTATGATTGTGATTGTATGATTGTGATGTATGATTGTAATTGTATGATTATAATTGTATGATTGTGATTGTATGATTGTATTTGGGAGATTGTATTTGGGATATTGTAATTGTATGATTGCGATTGCATGATTGTGATTGTATGATTGTGATGTATGATTCTAATTGTATGATTATGATTGTATGATTGTGATTGTATGATTGAGATTGTATGATTGTGGTTGTATGATTGCGATTGTATGATTGTGACTGTATGATTGTGATTATTTGATTGTGATTGTATGATTGTGATTGTATGATTGTGATTGTATGATTGTGATTGTATGATTGAGATTGTATGATTGTGATTGTATGATTGTGATTGTATGATTGTGATTGCATGATTGTGATTGTATGATTGTGATTGTATGATTGTGATTGTATGATTGTGTTGTATGATTGTAATTGTATGATTATGATTGTATGATTGTGATTGTATGATTGAGATTGTATGATTGTGATTGTATGCTTGCGATTGTATGATTGTGATTGTATGATTGTATTTGGGAGATTGTATTTGGGATATTGTAATTGTATGATTGCGATTGTATGATTGTGATTGTATGATTGTGATGTATGATTCTAATTGTATGATTATGATTGTATGATTGTGATTGTATGATTGAGATTGTATGATTGTGATTGTATGATTGCGATTGTATGATTGTGATTGCATGATTGTGATTGTATGATTGTGATTGCATGATTTTGAATGTATGATTTTGATTGTATGATTGTGATTGTATGATTGTGATTGTATGATTGTGATTGTATGATTGTGATTTTATGATTGTGATTGTATGATTGTGATTGTATGATTGTGATTGTATGATTGTGATTGTATGATTGTGATTGTATGATTGTGATTGTATGATTGTGATTGTATGATTGCGATTGTATGATTGAGATTGTATGATTGTGATTGTATGATTGTGATTGTATGATTGTGATTGTACGATTGTGATTGTACGATTGTTATTGAATGATTGTGATTGTATGATTCTGATTGTATGATTCTGATTGTATGATTGTGATTGCATGATTGTGATTGTATGATTGTGATTGCATGATTTTGAATGTATGATTGTGATTGTATGATTGTGATTGTATGATTGTGATTGTATGATTATGATTGTATAATTGCGATTGTATGAATGCGATTGTATGATTGTGATTGCATAATTGTGATTGTATGATTGTGATTGTGTGACTGTGATTGTATGATTGTGATTGTATGATTGTGATTGTCTGATTGTGGTTGTATGATTGTGATTGTATGCTTGCGATTGTATGATTGTGATTGTATGATTGTATTTGGGAGATTGTATTTGGGATATTTTAATTGTATGATTGCGATTGTATGATTGTGATTGTATGATTGTGATGTATGATTCTAATTGTATGATTATGATTGTATGATTGTGATTGTATGATTGAGATTGTATGATTGTGATTGTATGCTTGCGATTGTATGATTGTGATTGTATGATTGTGATTCTTTGATTGTGATTGTATGATTGTGATTGTATGATTGTGATTGCATGATTGTGATTGTATGATTGTGATTGTATGATTGTGATTGTATGATTGTGATTGTATGATTGTGATTGTCTGATTGTGGTTGTGCGATTGTGATTGTACGATTGTGATTGTATGATTGTGATTGTATGATTGTGATTTTATGATTGTGATTGTACGATTGTGATTGTATGATTGTGATTGTATGATTGCGATTGTATGATTGTGATTGTATGATTGTGATTGTATGATTGTGATGTATGATTGTAATTGTATGATTATGATTGTATGATTGTGATTGTATGATTGAGATTGTATGATTGTGATTGTATGCTTGCGATTGTATGATTGTGACTGTATGATTGTATTTGGGAGATTGTATTTGGGATATTGTAATTGTATGATTGCGATTGTATGATTGTGATTGTATGATTGTGATTGTATGATTGTGATGTATGATTCTAATTGTATGATTATGATTGTATGATTGTGATTGTATGATTGAGATTGTATGATTGTGATTGTATGCTTGCGATTGTATGATTGTGATTGTATGATTGTGATTCTTTGATTGTGATTGTATGATTGTGATTGTATGATTGTGATTGTATGATTGTGGTTGTATGATTGCGATAGTATGATTGTGATTGTATGATTGTGATTGTACGATTGTGATAGTATGATTGTGATTATATGATTGTTATTGTATGATTGTTATTGTATGACCGTGATTGTATGATTGTGATTGTATGATTGTGAAAGTATGATTGTGATTGTATGATTGTGATTGTATGATTGTGATTGTATGATTGAGATTGTATGATTGTGATTGTATGATTGCGATTGTTTGATTGTGATTGTGTGATTGTGATTGTATGATTGTGATTGAATGATTGTGATTGTATGATTGTGATTGTATGATTGTGATTGTATGATTGTGATTGTATGATTGTGATTGTATGATTGTGATTGTATGATTGCGATAGTATGATTGTGATTGTATGATTGTGATTGTATGATTGTGATGTATGATTGTAATTGTATGATTATGATTGTATGATTGTGATTGTATGATTGTATTTGGGAGATTGTATTTGGGATATTGTAATTGTATGATTGCGATTGTATGATTGTGATTGTATGATTGTGATGTGTGATTCTAATTGTATGATTATGATTGTATGATTGTGATTGTATGATTGATATTGTATGATTGTGGTTGTATGATTGCGATTGTATGATTGTGATTGTATGATTGTGATTCTTTGATTGTGATTGTATGATTGTGATTGTATGATTGTGATTGTATGATTGTGGTTGTATGATTGTGATTGTATGATTGTGATTGTATGATTGTGATTGTATGATTGTGATAGTATGATTGTGATTATATGATTGTTATTGTATGATTGTTATTGTACGACTGTGATTGTATGATTGTGATTGTATGATTGTGATAGTATGATTGTGAAAGTATGATTGTGATTGTATGATTGTGATTGTATAATTGTGATTGTATGATTGTGATTGCATGATTGTGATTGTATGATTGTGATTGTATGATTGTGATTGTATGATTGTGATTGTATGATTGTGATTGTCTGATTGTGGTTGTGCGATTGTGATTGTACGATTGTGATTGTACGATTGTGATTGTAGGATTGTGATTGTATGATTGTGATTGTATGATTGTGATTGCATGATTGTGATTGTATGATTGTGATTGCATGGTTTTGAATGTATGATTCTGATTGTATGATTGTGATTGTATGATTGTGATTGTATGATTGTGATTGTATGATTGTGATTTTATGATTGTGATTGTACGATTGTGATTGTATGATTGTGATTGTATGATTGCGATTGTATGATTGTGATTGTATGATTGTGATTGTATGATTGTGATTGTATGATTATGATTGTATGATTGTGATTGTATGATTGAGATTGTATGATTGTGATTGTATGATTGCGATTGTATGATTGTGATTGTATGATTGTGATTGTATGATTGTGATTGTATGATTGTGATTGTATGATTGTGATTGTATGATTGTGATTGTATGATTGTGAAAGTATGATTGTGATTGTATGATTGTGATTGTATGATTGTGATTGTATGAGTGTGATTGTTTGATTGTGGTTGTGCGATTGTGATTGTACGATTGTGAATGTACGATTGTGATTGTATGATTGTGATTGTATGAATATGATTGTATGATTGTGATTGCATGATTGTGATTGTATGATTGTGATTGCATGATTTTGAATGTATGATTGTGATTGTATGATTGTGATTGTATGATTGTGATCGTATGATTGTGATTGTATGATTGTGATTGTATGATTGCGATAGTATGATTGTGATTGTATGATTGTGATTGTATGATTGTGATGTATGATTGTAATTGTATGATTATGATTGTATGATTGTGATTGTATGATTGTATTTGGGAGATTGTATTTGGGATATTGTAATTGTATGATTGCGATTGTATGATTGTGATTGTATGATTGTGATGTGTGATTCTAATTGTATGATTATGATTGTATGATTGTGATTGTATGATTGAGATTGTATGATTGTGGTTGTATGATTGCGATTGTATGATTGTGATTGTATGATTGTGATTCTTTGATTGTGATTGTATGATTGTGATTGTATGATTGTGATTGTATGATTGTGGTTGTATGATTGTGATTGTATGATTGTGATTGTATGATTGTGATTGCATGATTGTGATAGTATGATTGTGATTATATGATTGTTATTGTATGATTGTTATTGTACGACTGTGATTGTATGATTGTGATTGTATGATTGTGATAGTATGATTGTGAAAGTATGATTGTGATTGTATGATTATGATTGTATGATTGTGATTGTATGATTGAGATTGTATGATTGTGATTGTATGATTGCGATTGTATGATTGTGATTGTATGATTGTGATTGTATGATTGTGATTGTATGATTGTGATTGTATGATTGTGATTGTATGATTGTGATTGTATGATTGTGAAAGTATGATTGTGATTGTATGATTGTGATTGTATGATTGTGATTGTATGAGTGTGATTGTTTGATTGTGGTTGTGCGATTGTGATTGTACGATTGTGAATGTACGATTGTGATTGTATGATTGTGATTGTATGAATATGATTGTATGATTGTGATTGTATGATTGTGATTGTATGATTGTGATTGTATGATTGCGATTGTATGATTGTGATTGTATGATTGTGATTGTATGATTGTGATGTATGATTGTAATTGTATGATTATGATTGTATGATTGTGATTGTATGATTGAGATTGTATGATTGTGATTGTATGCTTGCGATTGTATGATTGTGATTGTATGATTGTATTTGGGAGATTGTATTTGGGATATTGTAATTGTATGATTGCGATTGTATGATTGTGATTGTATGATTGTGATTTATGATACTAATTGTATGATTATGATTGTAAGATTGTGATTGTATGATTGAGATTGTATGATTGTGATTGTATGATTGCGATTGTATGATTGTGATTGTATGATTGTGATTCTTTGATTGTGATTGTATGATTGTGATTGTATGATTGTGATTGTATGATTGTGGTTGTATGATTGTGATTGTATGATTGTGATTGTATGATTGTGATTGTATGATTGTGATAGTATGATTGTGATTATATGATTGCTATTGTATGATTGTTATTGTACGACTGTGATTGTATGATTGTGATTGTATGATTGTGATAGTATGATTGTGAAAGTATGATTGTGATTGTATGATTGTGATTGTATGATTGTGATTGTATGATTGTGATTGTATGATTGTGATTGTATGATTGTGATTGTATGATTGTGATTGTATGATTGTGATTGTCTGATTGTGGTTGTGCGATTGTGATTGTACGATTGTGATTGTACGATTGTGATTGTAGGATTGTGATTGTATGATTGTGATTGTATGATTGTGATTGCATGATTGTGATTGTATGATTGTGATTGCATGATTTTGAATGTATGATTTTGATTGTATGATTGTGATTGTATGATTGTGATTGTATGATTGTGATTGTATGATTGTGATTGTATGATTGTGATTGTATGATTGTGATTGTATGATTGTGATTGTATGATTGTGATTGTATGATTGTGATTGTATGATTGTGATTGTATGATTGTGATTGTATGATTGTGATTGTATGATTGTGATTGTATGATTGTGATTGTATGATTGTATTTGGGAGATTGTATTTGGGAAATTGCAATTGTATGATTGCGATTGTATGATTGTGATTGTATGATTGTGATTGTATGATTGTGATTGTATGATTGTGATTGTATGATTGTGACAGTATGATTGTGATTGTATGATTGTGATTGTATGACTGTGATTGTATGATTGTGATTGTATGATTGTGATTGTATGATTGTGATTGTATGATTGTGATTGTATGATTGTGATTGCTTGATTATGATTGTATGATTGTGATTGTATGATTGTGATTGTATGATTGTGATTGTATGATTGTGATTGTATGATTGTGATTGTATGATTGTGATTGTATGATTGTATTTGGGAGATTGTATTTGGGAGATTGTAATTGTATGATTGTGATTGTATGATTGTGATTGTATGATTGCGATTGTATGGTTGTGATTGTATGATTGTGATGTATGATTGTAATTGTATGATTATGATTGTATGATTGTGATTGTATGATTGTGATTGTATGATTGTATTTGGGAGATTGTATTTGGGATATTGTAATTGTATGATTGCGATTGTATGATTGTGATTGTATGATTGTGATTGTATGATTGTGATTGTATGATTGTGATTGTATGATTGTATTTGGGAGATTGTATTTGGGATATTGTAATTGTATGATTGCGATTGTATGATTGTGATTGTATGAGTGTGATGTATGATTGTAATTGTATGATTATGATTGTATGATTGTGATTGTATGATTGAGATTGTATGATTGTGATTGTATGCTTGCGATTGTATGATTGTGATTGTATGATTGTGATTCTTTGATTGTGATTGTATGATTGTGATTGTATGATTGTGATTGTATGATTGTGATTGTATGATTGTGATTGTATGATTGTGATTGTATGATTGTGATTGTATGATTGCGATTGTATGATTGTGATTGTATGAGTGTGATGTATGATTGTAATTGTATGATTATGATTGTATGATTGTGATTGTATGATTGAGATTGTATGATTGTGATTGTATGCTTGCGATTGTATGATTGTGATTGTATGATTGTGATTCTTTGATTGTGATTGTATGATTGTGATTGTATGATTGTGATAGTATGATTGTGAAAGTATGATTGTGATTGTATGATTGTGATTGTATGATTGTGATTGTATGATTGTGATTGTATGATTGTGATTGTATGATTGTGGTTGTATGATTGTGATTGTATGATTGTGATTGTATGATTGCGATTGTGTGATTGTGATTGTGTGATTGTGATTGTATGATTGTGATTGTATGATTGTGATTGTATGATTGTGATTGTATGATTGTGATTGTATGATTGTGATTGTATGATTGTGATTGTATGATTGTGATTGTATGATTGTGATTGTATGATTGTGATTGTATGATTGTGATTGTATGATTGTGAACGTATTATTGTGATTGTATGATTATGATTGTATGATTGTGATTGTATGATTGTGATTGTATGATCGTATTTGGGAGATTGTATTTGGGAGATTGTAATTGTATGATTGCGATTGTATGATTGTGATTGTATGATTGCGATTGTATGATTGCGATTGTATGATTGTGATTGTACGATTGTGATTGTATGATTATGATTGTATGATTGTGATTGTATGATTGAGATTGTATGATTGTGATTGTATGATTGCGATTGTATGATTGTGATTGTATGATTGTGATTGTATGATTGTGATTGTATGATTGTGATTGTATGATTGTGATTGTATGATTGTGATTGTATGATTGTGATTGTATGATTGTGATTGTATGATTGTGATTGTATGATTGTGATTGTATGATTGTGATTGTATGATTGTGATTGTATGATTGTGATTGTATGATTGTATTTGGGAGATTGTATTTGGGAAATTGCAATTGTATGATTGCGATTGTATGATTGTGATTGTATGATTGTGATTGTATGATTGTGATTGTATGATTGTGATTGTATGATTGTGACAGTATGATTGTGATTGTATGATTGTGATTGTATGACTGTGATTGTATGATTGTGATTGTATGATTGTGATTGTATGATTGTGATTGTATGATTGTGATTGTATGATTGTGATTGCTTGATTATGATTGTATGATTGTGATTGTATGATTGTGATTGTATGATTGTGATTGTATGATTGTGATTGTATGATTGTGATTGTATGATTGTGATTGTATGATTGTATTTGGGAGATTGTATTTGGGAGATTGTAATTGTATGATTGTGATTGTATGATTGTGATTGTATGATTGCGATTGTATGGTTGTGATTGTATGATTGTGATGTATGATTGTAATTGTATGATTATGATTGTATGATTGTGATTGTATGATTGTGATTGTATGATTGTATTTGGGAGATTGTATTTGGGATATTGTAATTGTATGATTGCGATTGTATGATTGTGATTGTATGATTGTGATTGTATGATTGTATTTGGGAGATTGTATTTGGGATATTGTAATTGTATGATTGCGATTGTATGATTGTGATTGTATGAGTGTGATGTATGATTGTAATTGTATGATTATGATTGTATGATTGTGATTGTATGATTGAGATTGTATGATTGTGATTGTATGCTTGCGATTGTATGATTGTGATTGTATGATTGTGATTCTTTGATTGTGATTGTATGATTGTGATTGTATGATTGTGATTGTATGATTGTGATTGTATGATTGTGATTGTATGATTGTGATTGTATGATTGTGATTGTATGATTGCGATTGTATGATTGTGATTGTATGAGTGTGATGTATGATTGTAATTGTATGATTATGATTGTATGATTGTGATTGTATGATTGAGATTGTATGATTGTGATTGTATGCTTGCGATTGTATGATTGTGATTGTATGATTGTGATTCTTTGATTGTGATTGTATGATTGTGATTGTATGATTGTGATAGTATGATTGTGAAAGTATGATTGTGATTGTATGATTGTGATTGTATGATTGTGATTGTATGATTGTGATTGTATGATTGTGATTGTATGATTGTGATTGTATGATTGTGGTTGTATGATTGTGATTGTATGATTGTGATTGTATGATTGCGATTGTGTGATTGTGATTGTGTGATTGTGATTGTATGATTGTGATTGTATGATTGTGATTGTATGATTGTGATTGTATGATTGTGATTGTATGATTGTGATTGTATGATTGTGATTGTATGATTGTGATTGTATGATTGTGATTGTATGATTGTGATTGTATGATTGTGATTGTATGATTGTGAACGTATTATTGTGATTGTATGATTATGATTGTATGATTGTGATTGTATGATTGTGATTGTATGATCGTATTTGGGAGATTGTATTTGGGAGATTGTAATTGTATGATTGCGATTGTATGATTGTGATTGTATGATTGCGATTGTATGATTGCGATTGTATGATTGTGATTGTACGATTGTGATTGTATGATTATGATTGTATGATTGTGATTGTATGATTGAGATTGTATGATTGTGATTGTATGATTGCGATTGTATGATTGTGATTGTATGATTGTGATTGTATGATTGTGATTGTATGATTGTGATTGTATGATTGTGATTGTATGATTGTGATTGTATGATTGTGAAAGTATGATTGTGATTGTATGATTGTGATTGTATGATTGTGATTGTATGAGTGTGATTGTTTGATTGTGGTTGTGCGATTGTGATTGTACGATTGTGAATGTACGATTGTGATTGTATGATTGTGATTGCATGATTTTGAATGTATGATTGTGATTGTATGATTGTGATTGTATGATTGTGATTGTATGATTGTGATTGTATGATTGTGATTGTATGATTGTGATTGTATGATTGTGATTGTATGATTGTGATTGTATGATTGTGATTGTATGATTGTGATTCTTTGATTGTGATTGTATGATTGTGATTGTATGATTGTGATTGTATGATTGTGGTTGTATGATTGTGATTGTATGATTGTGATTGTATGATTGTGATTGTATGATTGTGATAGTATGATTGTGATTGTATGATTGTGATTGTATGATTGTATTTGGGAGATTGTGATTGTATGATTGTATTTGGGAGATTGTATTTGGGAAATTGCAATTGTATGATGGCGATTGTATGATTGTGATTGTATGATTGTGATTGTATGATTGTGATTGTATGATTGTGATTGTATGATTGTGACAGTATGATTGTGATTGTATGATTGTGATTGTATGACTGTGATTGTATGATTGTGATTGTATGATTGTGATTGTATGATTGTGAAAGTATGATTGTGATTGTATGATTGTGATTGTATGATTGTGATTGCTTGATTATGATTGTATGATTGTGATTGTATGATTGTGATTGTATGATTGTGATTGCATGATTGTGATTGTATGATTGTGATTGCATGATTTTGAATGTATGATTTTGATTGTATGATTGTGATTGTATGATTGTGATTGTATGATTGTGATTGTATGATTGTGATTTTATGATTGTGATTGTATGATTGTGATTGTATGATTGTGATTGTATGATTGTGATCGTATGATTGTGATTGTATGATTGTGATTGTATGATTGTGATGTATGATTGTAATTGTATGATTATGATTGTATGATTGTGATTGTATGATTGAGGTTGTATGATTGTGATTGTATGCTTGCGATTGTATGATTGTGATTGTATGATTGTATTTGGGAGATTGTATTTGGGATATTGTAATTGTATGATTGCGATTGTATGATTGTGATTGTATGATTGTGATGTATGATTCTAATTGTATGATTATGATTGTATGATTGTGGTTGTATGATTGAGATTGTATGATTGTGATTGTATGATTGCGATTGTATGATTGTGATTGCATGATTGTGATTGTATGATTGTGATTGCATGATTTTGAATGTATGATTTTGATTGTATGATTGTGATTGTATGATTGTGATTGTATGATTGTGATTGTATGATTGTGATTGTATGATTGTGATTGTATGATTGTGATTGTATGATTGTGATTGTATGATTGTGATTGTATGATTGTGATTCTTTGATTGTGATTGTATGATTGTGATTGTATGATTGTGATTGTATGATTGTGGTTGTATGATTGTGATTGTATGATTGTGATTGTATGATTGTGATAGTATGATTGTGATTATATGATTGTTATTGTATGATTGTTACTGTACGACTGTGATTGTATGATTGTGATTGTATGATTGTGATAGTATGATTGTGAAAGTATGATTGTGATTGTATGATTGTGATTGTATAATTGTGATTGTATGATTGTGATTGCATGATTGTGATTGTATGATTGTGATTGTATGATTGTGATTGTATGATTGTGATTGTATGATTGTGATTGTCTGATTGTGGTTGTGCGATTGTGATTGTACGATTGTGATTGTACGATTGTGATTGTAGGATTGTGATTGTATGATTGTGATTGTATGATTGTGATTGCATGATTGTGATTGTATGATTGTGATTGCATGATTTTGAATGTATGATTTTGATTGTATGATTGTGATTGTATGATTGTGATTGTATGATTGTGATTGTATGATTGTGATTTTATGATTGTGATTGTATGATTGTGATTGTATGATTGTGATTGTATGATTGAGATTGTATGATTGTGATTGTATGATTGTGATTGTATGATTGTGATTGTATGATTGTGATTCTTTGATTGTGATTGTATGATTGTGATTGTATGATTGTGATTGTATGATTGTGGTTGTATGATTGTGATTGTATGATTGTGATTGTATGATTGTGATTGTATGATTGTGATAGTATGATTGTGATTATATGATTGTTATTGTATGATTGTTACTGTACGACTGTGATTGTATGATTGTGATTGTATGATTGTGATAGTATGATTGTGAAAGTATGATTGTGATTGTATGATTGTGATTGTATAATTGTGATTGTATGATTGTGATTGCATGATTGTGATTGTATGATTGTGATTGTATGATTGTGATTGTATGATTGTGATTGTATGATTGTGATTGTCTGATTGTGGTTGTGCGATTGTGATTGTACGATTGTGATTGTACGATTGTGATTGTAGGATTGTGATTGTATGATTGTGATTGTATGATTGTGATTGCATGATTGTGATTGTATGATTGTGATTGCATGATTTTGAATGTATGATTTTGATTGTATGATTGTGATTGTATGATTGTGATTGTATGATTGTGATTGTATGATTGTGATAGTATGATTGTGAAAGTATGATTGTGATTGTATGATTGTGATTGTATGATTGTGATTGTATGATTGTGATTGTATGATTGTGATTGTATGATTGTGATTGTATGATTGTGATTGGATGATTGTGATTGTATGATTGTGATTGTATGATTGTGATTGTCTGATTGTGGTTGTGCGATTGTGGTTGTACGATTGTGGTTGTACGATTGTGATTGTAGGATTGTGATTGTATGATTGTGATTGTATGATTGTGATTGCATGATTGTCATTGTATGATTGTGATTGCATGATTTTGAATGTATGATTTTGATTGTATGATTGTGATTGTATGATTGTGATTGTATGATTGTGATTGTATGATTCTGATTTTATGATTGTGATTGTATGATTGTGATTGTATGATTGTGATTGTATGATTGTGATTGTATGATTGTGATTGTATGTTTGTGATTGTATGATTGTGATGTATGATTGTAATTGTATGATTATGATTGTATGATTGTGATTGTATGATTGAGATTGTATGATTGTGATTGTATGCTTGCGATTGTATGCTTGTGATTGTATGATTGTATTTGGGAGATTGTATTTGGGATATTGTAATTGTATGACTGCGATTGTATGGTTGCGATTGTATGATTGTGATTGTATGATTGTGATGTATGATTCTAATTGTATGATTATGATTGTATGATTGTGATTGTATGATTGAGATTGTATGATTGTGATTGTATGATTGCGATTGTATGATTGTGATTGCATGATTGTGATTGTATGATTGTGATTGCATGATTTTGAATGTATGATATTGATTGTATGATTGTGATTGTATGATTGTGATTGTATGATTGTGATTGTATGATTGTGATTTTATGATTGTGATTGTATGATTGTGATTGTATGATTGAGGTTGTATGATTGTGATTGTATGATTGTGATTGTATGATTGTGATTGTATGATTGTGATTGTATGATTGCGATTGTATGATTGCGATTGTATGATTGTGATTGTATGATTGTGATTGTATGATTGTGATTGTATGAGTGTGATTGTCTGATTGTGGTTGTGCGATTGTGATTGTACGATTGTGATTGTATGATTGTGATTGTATGAATATGATTGTATGATTGTGATTGCATGATTGTGATTGTACGATTGTGATTGCATGATTTTGAATGTATGATTGTGATTGTATGATTGTGATTGTATGATTGTGATCGTGTGATTGTGATTGTATGATTGTGATTGTATGATTGCGATAGTATGATTGTGATTGTATGATTGTGATTGTATGATTGTGATGTATGATTGTAATTGTATGATTATAATTGTATGATTGTGATTGTATGATTGTATTTGGGGGATTGTATTTGGGATATTGTAATTGTATGATTGCGATTGTATGATTGTGATTGTATGATTGTGATGTATGATTCTAATTGTATGATTATGATTGTATGATTGTGATTGTATGATTGAGATTGTATGATTGTGGTTGTATGATTGCGATTGTATGATTGTGATTGTATGATTGTGATTATTTGATTGTGATTGTATGATTGTGATTGTATGATTGTGATTGTATGATTGTGATTGTATGATTGAGATTGTATGATTGTGATTGTATGATTGTGATTGTATGATTGTGATTGCATGATTGTGATTGTATGATTGTGATTGTATGATTGTGATTGTATGATTGTGATGTATGATTGTAATTGTATGATTATGATTGTATGATTGTGATTGTATGATTGAGATTGTATGATTGAGATTGTATGATTGTGATTGTATGATTGCGATTGTGTGATTGTGATTGTGTGATTGTGATTGTATGATTGTGATTGTATGATTGTGATTGCATGATTTTGAATGTATGATTTTGATTGTATGATTGTGATTGTATGATTGTGATTGTATGATTGTGATTGTATGATTGTGATTGTATGATTGTGATTGTATGATTGTGATTGTATGATTGTGATTGTATGATTGTGATTGTATGATTGTGATTCTTTGATTGTGATTGTATGATTGTGATTGTATGATTGTGATTGTATGATTGTGGTTGTATGATTGTGATTGTATGATTGTGATTGTATGATTGTGATAGTATGATTGTGATTATATGATTGTTATTGTATGATTGTTACTGTACGACTGTGATTGTATGATTGTGATTGTATGATTGTGATAGTATGATTGTGAAAGTATGATTGTGATTGTATGATTGTGATTGTATAATTGTGATTGTATGATTGTGATTGCATGATTGTGATTGTATGATTGTGATTGTATGATTGTGATTGTATGATTGTGATTGTATGATTGTGATTGTCTGATTGTGGTTGTGCGATTGTGATTGTACGATTGTGATTGTACGATTGTGATTGTAGGATTGTGATTGTATGATTGTGATTGTATGATTGTGATTGCATGATTGTGATTGTATGATTGTGATTGCATGATTTTGAATGTATGATTTTGATTGTATGATTGTGATTGTATGATTGTGATTGTATGATTGTGATTGTATGATTGTGATTTTATGATTGTGATTGTATGATTGTGATTGTATGATTGTGATTGTATGATTGAGATTGTATGATTGTGATTGTATGATTGTGATTGTATGATTGTGATTGTATGATTGTGATTCTTTGATTGTGATTGTATGATTGTGATTGTATGATTGTGATTGTATGATTGTGGTTGTATGATTGTGATTGTATGATTGTGATTGTATGATTGTGATTGTATGATTGTGATAGTATGATTGTGATTATATGATTGTTATTGTATGATTGTTACTGTACGACTGTGATTGTATGATTGTGATTGTATGATTGTGATAGTATGATTGTGAAAGTATGATTGTGATTGTATGATTGTGATTGTATAATTGTGATTGTATGATTGTGATTGCATGATTGTGATTGTATGATTGTGATTGTATGATTGTGATTGTATGATTGTGATTGTATGATTGTGATTGTCTGATTGTGGTTGTGCGATTGTGATTGTACGATTGTGATTGTACGATTGTGATTGTAGGATTGTGATTGTATGATTGTGATTGTATGATTGTGATTGCATGATTGTGATTGTATGATTGTGATTGCATGATTTTGAATGTATGATTTTGATTGTATGATTGTGATTGTATGATTGTGATTGTATGATTGTGATTGTATGATTGTGATAGTATGATTGTGAAAGTATGATTGTGATTGTATGATTGTGATTGTATGATTGTGATTGTATGATTGTGATTGTATGATTGTGATTGTATGATTGTGATTGTATGATTGTGATTGGATGATTGTGATTGTATGATTGTGATTGTATGATTGTGATTGTCTGATTGTGGTTGTGCGATTGTGGTTGTACGATTGTGGTTGTACGATTGTGATTGTAGGATTGTGATTGTATGATTGTGATTGTATGATTGTGATTGCATGATTGTCATTGTATGATTGTGATTGCATGATTTTGAATGTATGATTTTGATTGTATGATTGTGATTGTATGATTGTGATTGTATGATTGTGATTGTATGATTCTGATTTTATGATTGTGATTGTATGATTGTGATTGTATGATTGTGATTGTATGATTGTGATTGTATGATTGTGATTGTATGTTTGTGATTGTATGATTGTGATGTATGATTGTAATTGTATGATTATGATTGTATGATTGTGATTGTATGATTGAGATTGTATGATTGTGATTGTATGCTTGCGATTGTATGCTTGTGATTGTATGATTGTATTTGGGAGATTGTATTTGGGATATTGTAATTGTATGACTGCGATTGTATGGTTGCGATTGTATGATTGTGATTGTATGATTGTGATGTATGATTCTAATTGTATGATTATGATTGTATGATTGTGATTGTATGATTGAGATTGTATGATTGTGATTGTATGATTGCGATTGTATGATTGTGATTGCATGATTGTGATTGTATGATTGTGATTGCATGATTTTGAATGTATGATATTGATTGTATGATTGTGATTGTATGATTGTGATTGTATGATTGTGATTGTATGATTGTGATTTTATGATTGTGATTGTATGATTGTGATTGTATGATTGAGGTTGTATGATTGTGATTGTATGATTGTGATTGTATGATTGTGATTGTATGATTGTGATTGTATGATTGCGATTGTATGATTGCGATTGTATGATTGTGATTGTATGATTGTGATTGTATGATTGTGATTGTATGAGTGTGATTGTCTGATTGTGGTTGTGCGATTGTGATTGTACGATTGTGATTGTATGATTGTGATTGTATGAATATGATTGTATGATTGTGATTGCATGATTGTGATTGTACGATTGTGATTGCATGATTTTGAATGTATGATTGTGATTGTATGATTGTGATTGTATGATTGTGATCGTGTGATTGTGATTGTATGATTGTGATTGTATGATTGCGATAGTATGATTGTGATTGTATGATTGTGATTGTATGATTGTGATGTATGATTGTAATTGTATGATTATAATTGTATGATTGTGATTGTATGATTGTATTTGGGGGATTGTATTTGGGATATTGTAATTGTATGATTGCGATTGTATGATTGTGATTGTATGATTGTGATGTATGATTCTAATTGTATGATTATGATTGTATGATTGTGATTGTATGATTGAGATTGTATGATTGTGGTTGTATGATTGCGATTGTATGATTGTGATTGTATGATTGTGATTATTTGATTGTGATTGTATGATTGTGATTGTATGATTGTGATTGTATGATTGTGATTGTATGATTGAGATTGTATGATTGTGATTGTATGATTGTGATTGTATGATTGTGATTGCATGATTGTGATTGTATGATTGTGATTGTATGATTGTGATTGTATGATTGTGATGTATGATTGTAATTGTATGATTATGATTGTATGATTGTGATTGTATGATTGAGATTGTATGATTGTGATTGTATGCTTGCGATTGTATGATTGTGATTGTATGATTGTATTTGGGAGATTGTATTTGGGATATTGTGATTGTATGATTGTGATGTATGATTCTAATTGTATGATTATGATTGTATGATTGTGATTGTATGATTGAGATTGTATGATTGTGATTGTATGATTGCGATTGTATGATTGTGATTGCATGATTGTGATTGTATGATTGTGATTGCATGATTTTGAATGTATGATTTTGATTGTATGATTGTGATTGTATGATTGTGATTGTATGATTGTGATTGTATGATTGTGATTTTATGATTGTGATTGTATGATTGAGATTGTATGATTGTGATTGTATGCTTGCGATTGTATGATTGTGATTGTATGATTGTGATTCTTTGATTGTGATTGTATGATTGTGATTGTATGATTGTGATTGTATGATTGTGGTTGTATGATTGCGATAGTATGATTGTGATTGTATGATTGTGATTGTACGATTGTGATAGTATGATTGTGATTATATGATTGTTATTGTATGATTGTTATTGTATGACCGTGATTGTATGATTGTGATTGTATGATTGTGAAAGTATGATTGTGATTGTATGATTGTGATTGTATGATTGTGATTGTATGATTGAGATTGTATGATTGTGATTGTATGATTGCGATTGTGTGATTGTGATTGTGTGATTGTGATTGTATGATTGTGATTGTATGATTGTGATTGTATGATTGTGATTGTATGATTGTGATTGTATGATTGTGATTGTATGATTGTGATTGTATGATTGTGAACGTATTATTGTGATTGTATGATTATGATTGTATGATTGTGATTGTATGATTGTGATTGTATGATCGTATTTGGGAGATTGTATTTGGGAGATTGTAATTGTATGATTGCGATTGTATGATTGTGATTGTATGATTGCGATTGTATGATTGCGATTGTATGATTGTGATTGTATGATTGTGATTGTATGATTATGATTGTATGATTGTGATTGTATGATTGAGATTGTATGATTGTGATTGTATGATTGCGATTGTATGATTGTGATTGTATGATTGTGATTGTATGATTGTGATTGTATGATTGTGATTGTATGATTGTGATTGTATGATTGTGATTGTATGATTGTGAAAGTATGATTGTGATTGTATGATTGTGATTGTATGATTGTGATTGTATGAGTGTGATTGTTTGATTGTGGTTGTGCGATTGTGATTGTACGATTGTGAATGTACGATTGTGATTGTATGATTGTGATTGTATGAATATGATTGTATGATTGTGATTGCATGATTGTGATTGTATGATTGTGATTGCATGATTTTGAATGTATGATTGTGATTGTATGATTGTGATTGTATGATTGTGATCGTATGATTGTGATTGTATGATTGTGATTGTATGATTGCGATAGTATGATTGTGATTGTATGATTGTGATTGTATGATTGTGATGTATGATTGTAATTGTATGATTATGATTGTATGATTGTGATTGTATGATTGTATTTGGGAGATTGTATTTGGGATATTGTAATTGTATGATTGCGATTGTATGATTGTGATTGTATGATTGTGATGTGTGATTCTAATTGTATGATTATGATTGTATGATTGTGATTGTATGATTGAGATTGTATGATTGTGGTTGTATGATTGCGATTGTATGATTGTGATTGTATGATTGTGATTCTTTGATTGTGATTGTATGATTGTGATTGTATGATTGTGATTGTATGATTGTGGTTGTATGATTGTGATTGTATGATTGTGATTGTATGATTGTGATTGCATGATTGTGATAGTATGATTGTGATTATATGATTGTTATTGTATGATTGTTATTGTACGACTGTGATTGTATGATTGTGATTGTATGATTGTGATAGTATGATTGTGAAAGTATGATTGTGATTGTATGATTGTGATTGTATAATTGTGATTGTATGATTGTGATTGCATGATTGTGATTGTATGATTGTGATTGTATGATTGTGATTGTATGATTGTGATTGTATGATTGTGATTGTCTGATTGTGGTTGTGCGATTGTGATTGTACGATTGTGATTGTACGATTGTGATTGTAGGATTGTGATTGTATGATTGTGATTGTATGATTGTGATTGCATGATTGTGATTGTATGATTGTGATTGCATGATTTTGAATGTATGATTCTGATTGTATGATTGTGATTGTATGATTGTGATTGTATGATTGTGATTGTATGATTGTGATTGTATGATTGTGATTTTATGATTGTGATTGTACGATTGTGATTGTATGATTGTGATTGTATGATTGCGATTGTATGATTGTGATTGTATGATTGTGATTGTATGATTGTGATGTATGATTGTAATTGTATGATTATGATTGTATGATTGTGATTGTATGATTGAGATTGTATGATTGTGATTGTATGCTTGCGATTGTATGATTGTGACTGTATGATTGTATTTGGGAGATTGTATTTGGGATATTGTAATTGTATGATTGCGATTGTATGATTGTGATTGTATGATTGTGATGTATGATTCAAATTGTATGATTATGATTGTATGATTGTGATTGTATGATTGAGATTGTATGATTGTGATTGTATGATTGCGATTGTATGATTGCGATTGTATGATTGTGATTCTTTGATTGTGATTGTATGATTGTGATTGTATGATTGTGATTGTATGATTGTGGTTGTATGATTGTGATTGTATGATTGTGATTGTATGATTGCGATTGTGTGATTGTGTTTGTGTGATTGTGATTGTATGATTGTGATTGTATGATTGTGATTGTATGATTGTGATTGTATGATTGTGATTGTATGATTGTGATTGTATGATTGTGATTGTATGATTGTGATTGTATGATTGTGATTGTATGATTGTGAACGTATTATTGTGATTGTATGATTATGATTGTATGATTGTGATTGTATGATTGTGATTGTATGATCGTATTTGGGAGATTGTATTTGGGAGATTGTAATTGTATGATTGCGATTGTATGATTGTGATTGTATGATTGCGATTGTATGATTGCGATTGTATGATTGTGATTGTATGATTGTGATTGTATGATTATGATTGTATGATTGTGATTGTATGATTGAGATTGTATGATTGTGATTGTATGATTGCGATTGTATGATTGTGATTGTATGATTGTGATTGTATGATTGTGATTGTATGATTGTGATTGTATGATTGTGATTGTATGATTGTGATTGTATGATTGTGATTGTATGATTGTGAAAGTATGATTGTGATTGTATGATTGTGATTGTATGATTGTGATTGTATGATTGAGATTGTATGATTGTGATTGTATGATTGTGATTGTATGATTGTGATTGCATGATTGTGATTGTATGATTGTGATTGTATGATTGTGATTGTATGATTGTGATGTATGATTGTAATTGTATGATTATGATTGTATGATTGTGATTGTATGATTGAGATTGTATGATTGTGATTGTATGCTTGCGATTGTATGATTGCGATTGTATGATTGTGATTCTTTGATTGTGATTGTATGATTGTGATTGTATGATTGTGATTGTATGATTGTGGTTGTATGATTGTGATTGT
This sequence comes from Megachile rotundata, assembly GCF_050947335.1. Classification (NCBI taxonomy): domain Eukaryota; kingdom Metazoa; phylum Arthropoda; class Insecta; order Hymenoptera; family Megachilidae; genus Megachile; species Megachile rotundata. Next base: position 578,111 of record NW_027473371.1, on the reverse strand, counting down.
ATGATTGTGATTGTATGATTGCGATTGTGTGATTGTGTTTGTGTGATTGTGATTGTATGATTGTGATTGTATGATTGTGATTGTATGATTGTGATTGTATGATTGTGATTGTATGATTGTGATTGTATGATTGTGATTGTATGATTGTGATTGTATGATTGTGATTGTATGATTGTGAACGTATTATTGTGATTGTATGATTATGATTGTATGATTGTGATTGTATGATTGTGATTGTATGATCGTATTTGGGAGATTGTATTTGGGAGATTGTAATTGTATGATTGCGATTGTATGATTGTGATTGTATGATTGCGATTGTATGATTGCGATTGTATGATTGTGATTGTATGATTGTGATTGTATGATTATGATTGTATGATTGTGATTGTATGATTGAGATTGTATGATTGTGATTGTATGATTGCGATTGTATGATTGTGATTGTATGATTGTGATTGTATGATTGTGATTGTATGATTGTGATTGTATGATTGTGATTGTATGATTGTGATTGTATGATTGTGATTGTATGATTGTGAAAGTATGATTGTGATTGTATGATTGTGATTGTATGATTGTGATTGTATGATTGAGATTGTATGATTGTGATTGTATGATTGTGATTGTATGATTGTGATTGCATGATTGTGATTGTATGATTGTGATTGTATGATTGTGATTGTATGATTGTGATGTATGATTGTAATTGTATGATTATGATTGTATGATTGTGATTGTATGATTGAGATTGTATGATTGTGATTGTATGCTTGCGATTGTATGATTGTGATTGTATGATTGTATTTGGGAGATTGTATTTGGGATATTGTAATTGTATGATTGCGATTGTATGATTGTGATTGTATGATTGTGATGTATGATTCAAATTGTATGATTATGATTGTATGATTGTGATTGTATGATTGAGATTGTATGATTGTGATTGTATGATTGCGATTGTATGATTGCGATTGTATGATTGTGATTCTTTGATTGTGATTGTATGATTGTGATTGTATGATTGTGATTGTATGATTGTGGTTGTATGATTGTGATTGTATGATTGTGATTGTATGATTGCGATTGTGTGATTGTGATTGTGTGATTGTGATTGTATGATTGTGATTGTATGATTGTGATTGTATGATTGTGATTGTATGATTGTGATTGTATGATTGTGATTGTATGATTGTGATTGTATGATTGTGATTGTATGATTGTGATTGTATGATTGTGAACGTATTATTGTGATTGTATGATTATGATTGTATGATTGTGATTGTATGATTGTGATTGTATGATCGTATTTGGGAGATTGTATTTGGGAGATTGTAATTGTATGATTGCGATTGTATGATTGTGATTGTATGATTGCGATTGTATGATTGCGATTGTATGATTGTGATTGTATGATTGTGATTGTATGATTATGATTGTATGATTGTGATTGTATGATTGTGATTGTATGATTGCGATTGTATGATTGTGATTGTATGATTGTGATTGTATGATTGTGATTGTATGATTGTGATTGTATGATTGTGATTGTATGATTGTGATTGTATGATTGTGAAAGTATGATTGTGATTGTATGATTGTGATTGTATGATTGTGATTGTATGATTGAGATTGTATGATTGTGATTGTATGATTGTGATTGTATGATTGTGATTGCATGATTGTGATTGTATGATTGTGATTGTATGATTGTGATTGTATGATTGTGATGTATGATTGTAATTGTATGATTATGATTGTATGATTGTGATTGTATGATTGAGATTGTATGATTGTGATTGTATGCTTGCGATTGTATGATTGTGATTGTATGATTGTATTTGGGAGATTGTATTTGGGATATTGTAATTGTATGATTGCGATTGTATGATTGTGATTGTATGATTGTGATGTATGATTCTAATTGTATGATTATGATTGTATGATTGTGATTGTATGATTGAGATTGTATGATTGTGATTGTATGATTGCGATTGTATGATTGTGATTGCATGATTGTGATTGTATGATTGTGATTGCATGATTTTGAATGTATGATTTTGATTGTATGATTGTGATTGTATGATTGTGATTGTATGATTGTGATTGTATGATTGTGATTTTATGATTGTGATTGTATGATTGTGATTGTATGATTGTGATTGTATGATTGTGATTGTATGATTGTGATTGTATGATTGTGATTGTATGATTGTGATTGTATGATTGCGATTGTATGATTGAGATTGTATGATTGTGATTGTATGATTGTGATTGTATGATTGTGATTGTACGATTGTGATTGTACGATTGTTATTGAATGATTGTGATTGTATGATTCTGATTGTATGATTCTGATTGTATGATTGTGATTGCATGATTGTGATTGTATGATTGTGATTGCATGATTTTGAATGTATGATTGTGATTGTATGATTGTGATTGTATGATTGTGATTGTATGATTATGATTGTATAATTGCGATTGTATGAATGCGATTGTATGATTGTGATTGCATAATTGTGATTGTATGATTGTGATTGTGTGACTGTGATTGTATGATTGTGATTGTATGATTGTGATTGTCTGATTGTGGTTGTATGATTGTGATTGTATGCTTGCGATTGTATGATTGTGATTGTATGATTGTATTTGGGAGATTGTATTTGGGATATTTTAATTGTATGATTGCGATTGTATGATTGTGATTGTATGATTGTGATGTATGATTCTAATTGTATGATTATGATTGTATGATTGTGATTGTATGATTGAGATTGTATGATTGTGATTGTATGCTTGCGATTGTATGATTGTGATTGTATGATTGTGATTCTTTGATTGTGATTGTATGATTGTGATTGTATGATTGTGATTGCATGATTGTGATTGTATGATTGTGATTGTATGATTGTGATTTTATGATTGTGATTGTACGATTGTGATTGTATGATTGTGATTGTATGATTGCGATTGTATGATTGTGATTGTATGATTGTGATTGTATGATTGTGATGTATGATTGTAATTGTATGATTATGATTGTATGATTGTGATTGTATGATTGAGATTGTATGATTGTGATTGTATGCTTGCGATTGTATGATTGTGACTGTATGATTGTATTTGGGAGATTGTATTTGGGATATTGTAATTGTATGATTGCGATTGTATGATTGTGATTGTATGATTGTGATTGTATGATTGTGATGTATGATTCTAATTGTATGATTATGATTGTATGATTGTGATTGTATGATTGAGATTGTATGATTGTGATTGTATGCTTGCGATTGTATGATTGTGATTGTATGATTGTGATTCTTTGATTGTGATTGTATGATTGTGATTGTATGATTGTGATTGTATGATTGTGGTTGTATGATTGCGATAGTATGATTGTGATTGTATGATTGTGATTGTACGATTGTGATAGTATGATTGTGATTATATGATTGTTATTGTATGATTGTTATTGTATGACCGTGATTGTATGATTGTGATTGTATGATTGTGAAAGTATGATTGTGATTGTATGATTGTGATTGTATGATTGTGATTGTATGATTGAGATTGTATGATTGTGATTGTATGATTGCGATTGTGTGATTGTGATTGTGTGATTGTGATTGTATGATTGTGATTGAATGATTGTGATTGTATGATTGTGATTGTATGATTGTGATTGTATGATTGTGATTGTATGATTGTGATTGTATGATTGTGATTGTATGATTGTGAACGTATTATTGTGATTGTATGATTATGATTGTATGATTGTGATTGTATGATTGTGATTGTATGATCGTATTTGGGAGATTGTATTTGGGAGATTGTATTTGGGAGATTGTAATTGTATGATTGCGATTGTATGATTGTGATTGTATGATTGCGATTGTATGATTGCGATTGTATGATTGTGATTGTATGATTGTGATTGTATGATTATGATTGTATGATTGTGATTGTATGATTGAGATTGTATGATTGTGATTGTATGATTGCGATTGTATGATTGTGATTGTATGATTGTGATTGTATGATTGTGATTGTATGATTGTGATTGTATGATTGTGATTGTATGATTGTGAAAGTATGATTGTGATTGTATGATTGTGATTGTATGATTGTGATTGTATGAGTGTGATTGTCTGATTGTGGTTGTGCGATTGTGATTGTACGATTGTGAATGTACGATTGTGATTGTATGATTGTGATTGTATGAATATGATTGTATGATTGTGATTGCATGATTGTGATTGTATGATTGTGATTGCATGATTTTGAATGTATGATTGTGATTGTATGATTGCGATAGTGTGATTGTGATTGTATGATTGTGATTGTATGATTGTGATGTATGATTGTAATTGTATGATTATGATTGTATGATTGTGATTGTATGATTGTATTTGGGAGATTGTATTTGGGATATTGTAATTGTATGATTGCGATTGTATGATTGTGATTGTATGATTGTGATGTGTGATTCTAATTGTATGATTATGATTGTATGATTGTGATTGTATGATTGATATTGTATGATTGTGGTTGTATGATTGCGATTGTATGATTGTGATTGTATGATTGTGATTCTTTGATTGTGATTGTATGATTGTGATTGTATGATTGTGATTGTATGATTGCGATTGTATGATTGCGATTGTATGATTGCGATTGTATGATTGTGATTGTATGATTGTGATTGTATGATTGTGATTGTATGAATATGATTGTATGATTGTGATTGCATGATTGTGATTGTATGATTGTGATTGCATGATTTTGAATGTATGATTGTGATTGTATGATTGCGATAGTATGATTGTGATTGTATGATTGTGATTGTATGATTGTGATGTATGATTGTAATTGTATGATTATGATTGTATGATTGTGATTGTATGATTGTATTTGGGAGATTGTATTAGGGATATTGTAATTGTATGATTGCGATTGTATGATTGTGATTGTATGATTGTGATGTGTGATTCTAATTGTATGATTATGATTGTATGATTGTGATTGTATGATTGATATTGTATGATTGTGGTTGTATGATTGCGATTGTATGATTGTGATTGTATGATTGTGATTGTATGATTGCGATTGTATGATTGCGATTGTATGATTGTGATTCTTTGATTGTGATTGTATGATTGTGATTGTATGATTGTGATTGTATGATTGTGGTTGTATGATTGTGATTGTATGATTGTGATTGTATGATTGCGATTGTGTGATTGTGATTGTGTGATTGTGATTGTATGATTGTGATTGTATGATTGTGATAGTATGATTGTGAAAGTATGATTGTGATTGTATGATTGTGACTGTATAATTGTGATTGTATGATTGTGATTGCATGATTGTGATTGTATGATTGTGATTGTATGATTGTGATTGTATGATTGTGATTGTATGATTGTGATTGTCTGATTGTGGTTGTGCGATTGTGATTGTACGATTGTGATTGTACGATTGTGATTGTAGGATTGTGATTGTATGATTGTGATTGTATGATTGTGATTGCATGATTGTGATTGTATGATTGTGATTGCATGATTTTGAATGTATGATTCTGATTGTATGATTGTGATTGTATGATTGTGATTGTATGATTGTGATTGTATGATTGTGATTTTATGATTGTGATTGTACGATTGTGATTGTATGATTGTGATTGTATGATTGCGATTGTATGATTGTGATTGTATGATTGTGATTGTATGATTGTGATTGTATGATTGTGATGTATGATTGTAATTGTATGATTATGATTGTGTGATTGTGATTGTATGATTGAGATTGCATGATTGTGATTGTATGCTTGCGATTGTATGATTGTGACTGTATGATTGTATTTGGGAGATTGTATTTGGGATATTGTAATTGTATGATTGCGATTGTATGATTGTGATTGTATGATTGTGATGTATGATTCAAATTGTATGATTATGATTGTATGATTGTGATTGTATGATTGAGATTGTATGATTGTGATTGTATGATTGCGATTGTATGATTGCGATTGTATGATTGTGATTCTTTGATTGTGATTGTATGATTGTGATTGTATGATTGTGATTGTATGATTGTGGTTGTATGATTGTGATTGTATGATTGTGATTGTATGATTGCGATTGTGTGATTGTGATTGTGTGATTGTGATTGTATGATTGTGATTGTATGATTGTGATTGTATGATTGTGATTGTATGATTGTGATTGTATGATTGTGATTGTATGATTGTGATTGTATGATTGTGATTGTATGATTGCGATTGTATGATTGTGAACGTATTATTGTGATTGTATGATTATGATTGTATGATTGTGATTGTATGATTGTGATTGTATGATCGTATTTGGGAGATTGTATTTGGGAGATTGTAATTGTATGATTGCGATTGTATGATTGTGATTGTATGATTGCGATTGTATGATTGCGATTGTATGATTGTGATTGTATGATTGTGATTGTATGATTATGATTGTATGATTGTGATTGTATGATTGAGATTGTATGATTGTGATTGTATGAGTGTGATTGTTTGATTGTGGTTGTGCGATTGTGATTGTACGATTGTGAATGTACGATTGTGATTGTATGATTGTGATTGTATGAATATGATTGTATGATTGTGATTGCATGATTGTGATTGTATGATTGTGATTGCATGATTTTGAATGTATGATTGTGATTGTATGATTGTGATTGTATGATTGTGATCGTATGATTGTGATTGTATGATTGTGATTGTATGATTGCGATAGTATGATTGTGATTGTATGATTGTGATTGTATGATTGTGATGTATGATTGTAATTGTATGATTATGATTGTATGATTGTGATTGTATGATTGTATTTGGGAGATTGTATTTGGGATATTGTAATTGTATGATTGCGATTGTATGATTGTGATTGTATGATTGTGATGTGTGATTCTAATTGTATGATTATGATTGTATGATTGTGATTGTATGATTGAGATTGTATGATTGTGGTTGTATGATTGCGATTGTATGATTGTGATTGTATGATTGTGATTCTTTGTTTGTGATTGTATGATTGTGATTGTATGATTGTGATTGTATGATTGTGATTGTATGATTGTGGTTGTATGATTGTGATTGTATGATTGTGATTGTATGATTGTGATTGTATGATTGTGATAGTATGATTGTGATTATATGATTGTTATTGTATGATTGTTATTGTACGACTGTGATTGTATGATTGTGATTGTATGATTGTGATAGTATGATTGTGAAAGTATGATTGTGATTGTATGATTGTGATTGTATAATTGTGATTGTATGATTGTGATTGCATGATTGTGATTGTATGATTGTGATTGTATGATTGTGATTGTATGATTGTGATTGTATGATTGTGATTGTCTGATTGTGGTTGTGCGATTGTGATTGTACGATTGTGATTGAACGATTGTGATTGTAGGATTGTGATTGTATGATTGTGATTGTATGATTGTGATTGCATGATTGTGATTGTATGATTGTGATTGCATGATTTTGAATGTATGATTTTGATTGTATGATTGTGATTGTATGATTGTGATTGTATGATTGTGATTGTATGATTGTGATTTTATGATTGTGATTGTATGATTGTGATTGTATGATTGTGATTGTATGATTGCGATTGTATGATTGTGATTGTATGATTGTGATTGTATGATTGTGATGTATGATTGTAATTGTATGATTATGATTGTATGATTGTGATTGTATGATTGAGATTGTATGATTGTGATTGTATGCTTGCGATTGTATGATTGTGATTGTATGATTGCATTTGGGAGATTGTATTTGGGATATTGTAATTGTATGATTGCGATTGTATGATTGTGATTGAATGATTGTGATTTATGATACTAATTGTATGATTATGATTGTAAGATTGTGATTGTATGATTGAGATTGTATGATTGTGATTGTATGATTGCGATTGTATGATTGTGATTGTATGATTGTGATTCTTTGATTGTGATTGTATGATTGTGATTGTATGATTGTGATTGTATGATTGTGGTTGTCTGATTGTGATTGTATGATTGTGATTGTATGATTGTGATAGTATGATTGTGATTATATGATTGCTATTGTATGATTGTTATTGTACGACTGTGATTGTATGATTGTGATTGTATGATCGTGATAGTATGATTGTGAAAGTATGATTGTGATTGTATGATTGTGATTGTATGATTGTGATTGTATGATTGTGATTGTATGATTGTGATTGTATGATTGTGATTGTATGATTGTGATTGTATGATTGTGATTGTCTGATTGTGGTTGTGCGATTGTGATTGTACGATTGTGATTGTACGATTGTGATTGTAGGATTGTGATTGTATGATTGTGATTGTATGATTGTGATTGCATGATTGTGATTGTATGATTGTGATTGCATGATTTTGAATGTATGATTTTGATTGTATGATTGTGATTGTATGATTGTGATTGTATGATTGTGATTGTATGATTGTGATTGTATGATTGTGATTGTATGATTGTGATTGTATGATTGTGATTGTATGATTGTGATTGTATGATTGTGATTGTATGATTGTGATTGTATGATTGTGATTGTATGATTGTATTTGGGAGATTGTATTTGGGAAATTGCAATTGTATGATTGCGATTGTATGATTGTGATTGTATGATTGTGATTGTATGATTGTGATTGTATGATTGTGATTGTATGATTGTGACAGTATGATTGTGATTGTATGATTGTGATTGTATGACTGTGATTGTATGATTGTGATTGTATGATTGTGATTGTATGATTGTGATTGTATGATTGTGATTGTATGATTGTGATTGCTTGATTATGATTGTATGATTGTGATTGTATGATTGTGATTGTATGATTGTGATTGTATGATTGTGATGTATGATTGTAATTGTATGATTATGATTGTATGATTGTGATTGTATGATTGTGATTGTATGATTGTATTTGGGAGATTGTATTTGGGATATTGTAATTGTATGATTGCGATTGTATGATTGTGATTGTATGATTGTGATTGTATGATTGTATTTGGGAGATTGTATTTGGGATATTGTAATTGTATGATTGCGATTGTATGATTGTGATTGTATGAGTGTGATGTATGATTGTAATTGTATGATTATGATTGTATGATTGTGATTGTATGATTGAGATTGTATGATTGTGATTGTATGCTTGCGATTGTATGATTGTGATTGTATGATTGTGATTCTTTGATTGTGATTGTATGATTGTGATTGTATGATTGTGATTGTATGATTGTGATTGTATGATTGTGATTGTATGATTGTGATTGTATGATTGTGATTGTATGATTGCGATTGTATGATTGTGATTGTATGAGTGTGATGTATGATTGCAATTGTATGATTATGATTGTATGATTGTGATTGTATGATTGAGATTGTATGATTGTGATTGTATGCTTGCGATTGTATGATTGTGATTGTATGATTGTGATTCTTTGATTGTGATTGTATGATTGTGATTGTATGATTGTGATAGTATGATTGTGAAAGTATGATTGTGATTGTATGATTGTGATTGTATGATTGTGATTGTATGATTGTGATTGTATGATTGTGATTGTATGATTGTGGTTGTATGATTGTGATTGTATGATTGTGATTGTATGATTGCGATTGTGTGATTGTGATTGTGTGATTGTGATTGTATGATTGTGATTGTATGATTGTGATTGTATGATTGTGATTGTATGATTGTGATTGTATGATTGTGATTGTATGATTGTGATTGTATGATTGTGATTGTATGATTGTGATTGTATGATTGTGATTGTATGATTGTGAACGTATTATTGTGATTGTATGATTATGATTGTATGATTGTGATTGTATGATTGTGATTGTATGATCGTATTTGGGAGATTGTATTTGGGAGATTGTAATTGTATGATTGCGATTGTATGATTGTGATTGTATGATTGCGATTGTATGATTGCGATTGTATGATTGTGATTGTACGATTGTGATTGTATGATTATGATTGTATGATTGTGATTGTATGATTGAGATTGTATGATTGTGATTGTATGATTGCGATTGTATGATTGTGATTGTATGATTGTGATTGTATGATTGTGATTGTATGATTGTGATTGTATGATTGTGATTGTATGATTGTGATTGTATGATTGTGAAAGTATGATTGTGATTGTATGATTGTGATTGTATGATTGTGATTGTATGAGTGTGATTGTTTGATTGTGGTTGTGCGATTGTGATTGTACGATTGTGAATGTACGATTGTGATTGTATGATTGTGATTGTATGAATATGATTGTATGATTGTGATTGCATGATTGTGATTGTATGATTGTGATTGCATGATTTTGAATGTATGATTGTGATTGTATGATTGTGATTGTATGATTGTGATTGTATGATTGTGATTGTATGATTGTGATTGTATGATTGTGATTCTTTGATTGTGATTGTATGATTGTGATTGTATGATTGTGATTGTATGATTGTGGTTGTATGATTGTGATTGTATGATTGTGATTGTATGATTGTGATAGTATGATTGTGATTGTATGATTGTTATTGTATGATTGTTACTGTACGACTGTGATTGTATGATTGTGATAGTATGATTGTGAAAGTATGATTGTGATTGTATGATTGTGATTGTATAATTGTGATTGTATGATTGTGATTGCATGATTGTGATTGTATGATTGTGATTGTATGATTGTGATTGTATGATTGTGATTGTATGATTGTGATTGTCTGATTGTGGTTGTGCGAATGTGATTGTACGATTGTGATTGTACGATTGTGATTGTAGGATTGTGATTGTATGATTGTGATTGTATGATTGTGATTGCATGATTGTGATTGTATGATTGTGATTGCATGATTTTGAATGTATGATTTTGATTGTATGATTGTGATTGTATGATTGTGATTGTATGATTGTGATTGTATGATTGTGATTTTATGATTGTGATTGTATGATTGTGATTGTATGATTATGATTGTATGATTGAGATTGTATGATTGTGATTGTATGATTGTGATTGTATGATTGTGATTGTATGATTGTGATAGTATGATTGTGATTATATGATTGTTATTGTATGATTGTTACTGTACGACTGTGATTGTATGATTGTGATTGTATGATTGTGATAGTATGATTGTGAAAGTATGATTGTGATTGTATGATTGTGATTGTATAATTGTGATTGTATGATTGTGATTGCATGATTGTGATTGTATGATTGTGATTGTATGATTGTGATTGTATGATTGTGATTGTATGATTGTGATTGTCTGATTGTGGTTGTGCGATTGTGATTGTACGATTGTGATTGTACGATTGTGATTGTAGGATTGTGATTGTATGATTGTGATTGTATGATTGTGATTGCATGATTGTGATTGTATGATTGTGATTGCATGATTTTGAATGTATGATTTTGATTGTATGATTGTGATTGTATGATTGTGATTGTATGATTGTGATTGTATGATTGTGATTTTATGATTGTGATTGTATGATTGTGATTGTATGATTGTGATTGTATGATTGTGATTGTATGATTGTGATTGTATGATTGTGATGTATGATTGTAATTGTATGATTATGATTGTATGATTGTGATTGTATGATTGAGATTGTATGATTGTGATTGTATGCTTGCGATTGTATGATTGTGATTGTATGATTGTATTTGGGAGATTGTATTTGGGATATTGTAATTGTATGATTGCGATTGTATGATTGTGATTGTATGATTGTGATGTATGATTCTAATTGAATGAGTATGATTGTATGATTGTGATTGTATGATTGAGATTGTATGATTGTGATTGTATGATTGCGATTGTATGATTGTGATTGTATGATTGTGATTCTTTGATTGTGATTGTATGATTGTGATTGTATGATTGTGATTGTATGATTGTGGTTGTATGATTGTGATTGTATGATTGTGATTGTATGATTGTGATTGTATGATTGTGATAGTATGATTGTGATTGTATGATTGTGATTGTATGATTGTATTTGGGAGATTGTGATTGTATGATTGTATTTGGGAGATTGTATTTGGGAAATTGCAATTGTATGATGGCGATTGTATGATTGTGATTGTATGATTGTGATTGTATGATTGTGATTGTATGATTGTGATTGTATGATTGTGACAGTATGATTGTGATTGTATGATTGTGATTGTATGACTGTGATTGTATGATTGTGATTGTATGATTGTGATTGTATGATTGTGAAAGTATGATTGTGATTGTATGATTGTGATTGTATGATTGTGATTGCTTGATTATGATTGTATGATTGTGATTGTATGATTGTGATTGTATGATTGTGATTGCATGATTGTGATTGTATGATTGTGATTGCATGATTTTGAATGTATGATTTTGATTGTATGATTGTGATTGTATGATTGTGATTGTATGATTGTGATTGTATGATTGTGATTGTATGATTGTGATTTTATGATTGTGATTGTATGATTGTGATTGTATGATTGTGATTGTATGATTGTGATCGTATGATTGTGATTGTATGATTGTGATTGTATGATTGTGATGTATGATTGTAATTGTATGATTATGATTGTATGATTGTGATTGTATGATTGAGGTTGTATGATTGTGATTGTATGCTTGCGATTGTATGATTGTGATTGTATGATTGTATTTGGGAGATTGTATTTGGGATATTGTAATTGTATGATTGCGATTGTATGATTGTGATTGTATGATTGTGATGTATGATTCTAATTGTATGATTATGATTGTATGATTGTGATTGTATGATTGAGATTGTATGATTGTGATTGTATGATTGCGATTGTATGATTGTGATTGCATGATTGTGATTGTATGATTGTGATTGCATGATTTTGAATGTATGATTTTGATTGTATGATTGTGATTGTATGATTGTGATTGTATGATTGTGATTGTATGATTGTGATTGTATGATTGTGATTGTATGATTGTGATTGTATGATTGTGATTGTATGATTGTGATTGTATGATTGTGATTCTTTGATTGTGATTGTATGATTGTGATTGTATGATTGTGATTGTATGATTGTGGTTGTATGATTGTGATTGTATGATTGTGATTGTATGATTGTGATAGTATGATTGTGATTATATGATTGTTATTGTATGATTGTTACTGTACGACTGTGATTGTATGATTGTGATTGTATGATTGTGATAGTATGATTGTGAAAGTATGATTGTGATTGTATGATTGTGATTGTATAATTGTGATTGTATGATTGTGATTGCATGATTGTGATTGTATGATTGTGATTGTATGATTGTGATTGTATGATTGTGATTGTATGATTGTGATTGTCTGATTGTGGTTGTGCGATTGTGATTGTACGATTGTGATTGTACGATTGTGATTGTAGGATTGTGATTGTATGATTGTGATTGTATGATTGTGATTGCATGATTGTGATTGTATGATTGTAATTGCATGATTTTGAATGTATGATTTTGATTGTATGATTGTGATTGTATGATTGTGATTGTATGATTGTGATTGTATGATTGTGATTTTATGATTGTGATTGTATGATTGTGATTGTATGATTGTGATTGTATGATTGAGATTGTATGATTGTGATTGTATGATTGTGATTGTATGATTGTGATTGTATGATTGTGATTCTTTGATTGTGATTGTATGATTGTGATTGTATGATTGTGATTGTATGATTGTGGTTGTATGATTGTGATTGTATGATTGTGATTGTATGATTGTGATTGTATGATTGTGATAGTATGATTGTGATTATATGATTGTTATTGTATGATTGTTACTGTACGACTGTGATTGTATGATTGTGATTGTATGATTGTGATAGTATGATTGTGAAAGTATGATTGTGATTGTATGATTGTGATTGTATAATTATGATTGTATGATTGTGATTGCATGATTGTGATTGTATGATTGTGATTGTATGATTGTGATTGTATGATTGTGATTGTATGATTGTGATTGTCTGATTGTGGTTGTGCGATTGTGATTGTACGATTGTGATTGTACGATTGTGATTGTAGGATTGTGATTGTATGATTGTGATTGTATGATTGTGATTGTATGATTGTGATTGTATGATTGTGATTGTATGATTGTGATTGTATGAGTGTGATTGTCTGATTGTGGTTGTGCGATTGTGATTGTACGATTGTGAATGTACGATTGTGATTGTATGATTGTGATTGTATGAATATGATTGTATGATTGTGATTGCATGATTGTGATTGTATGATTGTGATTGCATGATTTTGAATGTATGATTGTGATTGTATGATTGTGATTGTATGATTGTGATCGTATGATTGTGATTGTATGATTGTGATTGTATGATTGCGATAGTATGATTGTGATTGTATGATTGTGATTGTATGATTGTAATGTATGATTGTAATTGTATGATTATGATTGTATGATTGTGATTGTATGATTGTATTTGGGAGATTGTATTTGGGATATTGTAATTGTATGATTGCGATTGTATGATTGTGATTGTATGATTGTGATGTATGATTCTAATTGTATGATTATGATTGTATGATTGTGATTGTATGATTGAGATTGTATGATTGTGGTTGTATGATTGCGATTGTATGATTGTGATTGTATGATTGTGATTCTTTGATTGTGATTGTATGATTGTGATTGTATGATTGTGATTGTATGATTGTGGTTGTATGATTGTGATTGTATGATTGTGATTGTATGATTGTGATTGTATGATTGTGATTGTATGATTGTGATAGTATGATTGTGATTATATGATTGTTATTGTATGATTGTTATTGTACGACTGTGATTGTATGATTGTGATTGTATGATTGTGATAGTATGATTGTGAAAGTATGATTGTGATTGTATGATTGTGATTGTATGATTGTGATTGTATGATTGTGATTGTATGATTGTGATTGTATGATTGTGATTGGATGATTGTGATTGTATGATTGTGATTGTATGATTGTGATTGTCTGATTGTGGTTGTGCGATTGTGATTGTACGATTGTGGTTGTACGATTGTGATTGTAGGATTGTGATTGTATGATTGTGATTGTATGATTGTGATTGCATGATTGTGATTGTATGATTGTGATTGCATGATTTTGAATGTATGATTTTGATTGTATGATTGTGATTGTATGATTGTGATTGTATGATTGTGATTGTATGATTCTGATTTTATGATTGTGATTGTATGATTGTGATTGTATGATTGTGATTGTATGATTGTGATTGTATGATTGTGATTGTATGTTTGTGATTGTATGATTGTGATGTATGATTGTAATTGTATGATTATGATTGTATGATTGTGATTGTATGATTGAGATTGTATGATTGTGATTGTATGCTTGCGATTGTATGCTTGTGATTGTATGATTGTATTTGGGAGATTGTATTTGGGATATTGTAATTGTATGACTGCGATTGTATGGTTGCGATTGTATGATTGTGATTGTATGATTGTGATGTATGATTCTAATTGTATGATTATGATTGTATGATTGTGATTGTATGATTGAGATTGTATGATTGTGATTGTATGATTGCGATTGTATGATTGTGATTGCATGATTGTGATTGTATGATTGTGATTGCATGATTTTGAATGTATGATATTGATTGTATGATTGTGATTGTATGATTGTGATTGTATGATTGTGATTGTATGATTGTGATTTTATGATTGTGATTGTATGATTGTGATTGTATGATTGTGGTTGTATGATTGTGATTGTATGATTGTGATTGTATGATTGTGATTGTATGATTGTGATTGTATGATTGCGATTGTATGATTGCGATTGTATGATTGTGATTGTATGATTGTGATTGTATGATTGTGATTGTATGAGTGTGATTGTCTGATTGTGGTTGTGCGATTGTGATTGTACGATTGTGATTGTATGATTGTGATTGTATGAATATGATTGTATGATTGTGATTGCATGATTGTGATTGTACGATTGTGATTGCATGATTTTGAATGTATGATTGTGATTGTATGATTGTGATTGTATGATTGTGATCGTGTGATTGTGATTGTATGATTGTGATTGTATGATTGCGATAGTATGATTGTGATTGTATGATTGTGATTGTATGATTGTGATGTATGATTGTAATTGTATGATTATAATTGTATGATTGTGATTGTATGATTGTATTTGGGGGATTGTATTTGGGATATTGTAATTGTATGATTGCGATTGTATGATTGTGATTGTATGATTGTGATGTATGATTCTAATTGTATGATTATGATTGTATGATTGTGATTGTATGATTGAGATTGTATGATTGTGGTTGTATGATTGCGATTGTATGATTGTGATTGTATGATTGTGATTATTTGATTGTGATTGTATGATTGTGATTGTATGATTGTGATTGTATGATTGTGATTGTATGATTGAGATTGTATGATTGTGATTGTATGATTGTGATTGTATGATTGTGATTGCATGATTGTGATTGTATGATTGTGATGTATGATTGTAATTGTATGATTATGATTGTATGATTGTGATTGTATGATTGAGGTTGTATGATTGTGATTGTATGCTTGCGATTGTATGATTGTGATTGTATGATTGTATTTGGGAGATTGTATTTGGGATATTGTAATTGTATGATTGCGATTGTATGATTGTGATTGTATGATTGTGATGTATGATTCTAATTGTATGATTATGATTGTATGATTGTGATTGTATGATTGAGATTGTATGATTGTGATTGTATGATTGCGATTGTATGATTGTGATTGCATGATTGTGATTGTATGATTGTTATTGCATGATTTTGAATGTATGATTTTGATTGTATGATTGTGATTGTATGATTGTGATTGTATGATTGTGATTGTATGATTGTGATTGTATGATTGTGATTGTATGATTGTGATTGTATGATTGTGATTGTATGATTGTGATTGTATGATTGTGATTGTATGATTGTGATTGTATGATTGTGATTGTATGATTGTGATAGTATGATTGTGATTATATGATTGTTATTGTATGATTGTTACTGTACGACTGTGATTGTATGATTGTGATTGTATGATTGTGATAGTATGATTGTGAAAGTATGATTGTGATTGTATGATTGTGATTGTATAATTGTGATTGTATGATTGCGATTGTATGATTGTGATTGTATGATTGTGATGTATGATTCTAATTGTATGATTATGATTGTATGATTGTGATTGTATGATTGAGATTGTATGATTGTGGTTGTATGATTGCGATTGTATGATTGTGATTGTATGATTGTGATTCTTTGATTGTGATTGTATGATTGTGATTGTATGATTGTGATTGTATGATTGTAGTTGTATGATTGTGATTGTATGATTGTGATTGTATGATTGTGATTGTATGATTGTGATTGTATGATTGTGATAGTATGATTGTGATTATATGATTGTTATTGTATGATTGTTATTGTACGACTGTGATTGTATGATTGTGATTGTATGATTGTGATAGTATGATTGTGAAAGTATGATTGTGATTGTATGATTGTGATTGTATGATTGTGATTGTATGATTGTGATTGTATGATTGTGATTGTATGATTGTGATTGGATGATTGTGATTGTATGATTGTGATTGTATGATTGTGATTGTCTGATTGTGGTTGTGCGATTGTGATTGTACGATTGTGGTTGTACGATTGTGATTGTAGGATTGTGATTGTATGATTGTGATTGTATGATTGTGATTGCATGATTGTGATTGTATGATTGTGATTGCATGATTTTGAATGTATGATTTTGATTGTATGATTGTGATTGTATGATTGTGATTGTATGATTGTGATTGTATGATTCTGATTTTATGATTGTGATTGTATGATTGTGATTGTATGATTGTGATTGTATGATTGTGATTGTATGATTGTGATTGTATGTTTGTGATTGTATGATTGTGATGTATGATTGTAATTGTATGATTATGATTGTATGATTGTGATTGTATGATTGAGATTGTATGATTGTGATTGTATGCTTGCGATTGTATGCTTGTGATTGTATGATTGTATTTGGGAGATTGTATTTGGGATATTGTAATTGTATGACTGCGATTGTATGGTTGCGATTGTATGATTGTGATTGTATGATTGTGATGTATGATTCTAATTGTATGATTATGATTGTATGATTGTGATTGTATGATTGAGATTGTATGATTGTGATTGTATGATTGCGATTGTATGATTGTGATTGCATGATTGTGATTGTATGATTGTGATTGCATGATTTTGAATGTATGATATTGATTGTATGATTGTGATTGTATGATTGTGATTGTATGATTGTGATTGTATGATTGTGATTTTATGATTGTGATTGTATGATTGTGATTGTATGATTGTGGTTGTATGATTGTGATTGTATGATTGTGATTGTATGATTGTGATTGTATGATTGTGATTGTATGATTGCGATTGTATGATTGCGATTGTATGATTGTGATTGTATGATTGTGATTGTATGATTGTGATTGTATGAGTGTGATTGTCTGATTGTGGTTGTGCGATTGTGATTGTACGATTGTGATTGTATGATTGTGATTGTATGAATATGATTGTATGATTGTGATTGCATGATTGTGATTGTACGATTGTGATTGCATGATTTTGAATGTATGATTGTGATTGTATGATTGTGATTGTATGATTGTGATCGTGTGATTGTGATTGTATGATTGTGATTGTATGATTGCGATAGTATGATTGTGATTGTATGATTGTGATTGTATGATTGTGATGTATGATTGTAATTGTATGATTATAATTGTATGATTGTGATTGTATGATTGTATTTGGGGGATTGTATTTGGGATATTGTAATTGTATGATTGCGATTGTATGATTGTGATTGTATGATTGTGATGTATGATTCTAATTGTATGATTATGATTGTATGATTGTGATTGTATGATTGAGATTGTATGATTGTGGTTGTATGATTGCGATTGTATGATTGTGATTGTATGATTGTGATTATTTGATTGTGATTGTATGATTGTGATTGTATGATTGTGATTGTATGATTGTGATTGTATGATTGAGATTGTATGATTGTGATTGTATGATTGTGATTGTATGATTGTGATTGCATGATTGTGATTGTATGATTGTGATTGTATGATTGTGATTGTATGATTGTGATGTATGATTGTAATTGTATGATTATGATTGTATGATTGTGATTGTATGATTGAGATTGTATGATTGTGATTGTATGCTTGCGATTGTATGATTGTGATTGTATGATTGTATTTGGGAGATTGTATTTGGGATATTGTGATTGTATGATTGTGATGTATGATTCTAATTGTATGATTATGATTGTATGATTGTGATTGTATGATTGAGATTGTATGATTGTGATTGTATGAATGCGATTGTATGATTGTGATTGCATGATTGTGATTGTATGATTGTGATTGCATGATTTTGAATGTATGATTTTGATTGTATGATTGTGATTGTATGATTGTGATTGTATGATTGTGATTGTATGATTGTGATTTTATGATTGTGATTGTATGATTGAGATTGTATGATTGTGATTGTATGCTTGCGATTGTATGATTGTGATTGTATGATTGTGATTCTTTGATTGTGATTGTATGATTGTGATTGTATGATTGTGATTGTATGATTGTGGTTGTATGATTGCGATAGTATGATTGTGATTGTATGATTGTGATTGTACGATTGTGATAGTATGATTGTGATTATATGATTGTTATTGTATGATTGTTATTGTATGACCGTGATTGTATGATTGTGATTGTATGATTGTGAAAGTATGATTGTGATTGTATGATTGTGATTGTATGATTGTGATTGTATGATTGAGATTGTATGATTGTGATTGTATGATTGCGATTGTGTGATTGTGATTGTGTGATTGTGATTGTATGATTGTGATTGTATGATTGTGATTGTATGATTGTGATTGTATGATTGTGATTGTATGATTGTGATTGTATGATTGTGATTGTATGATTGTGAACGTATTATTGTGATTGTATGATTATGATCGTATGATTGTGATTGTATGATTGTGATTGTATGATCGTATTTGGGAGATTGTATTTGGGAGATTGTAATTGTATGATTGCGATTGTATGATTGTGATTGTATGATTGCGATTGTATGATTGCGATTGTATGATTGTGATTGTATGATTGTGATTGTATGATTATGATTGTATGATTGTGATTGTATGATTGAGATTGTATGATTGTGATTGTATGATTGCGATTGTATGATTGCGATTGTATGATTGTGATTGTATGATTGTGATTGTATGATTGTGATTGTATGATTGTGATTGTATGATTGTGATTGTATGATTGTGAAAGTATGATTGTGATTGTATGATTGTGATTGTATGATTGTGATTGTATGAGTGTGATTGTTTGATTGTGGTTGTGCGATTGTGATTGTACGATTGTGAATGTACGATTGTGATTGTATGATTGTGATTGTATGAATATGATTGTATGATTGTGATTGCATGATTGTGATTGTATGATTGTGATTGCATGATTTTGAATGTATGATTGTGATTGTATGATTGTGATTGTATGATTGTGATCGTATGATTGTGATTGTATGATTGTGATTGTATGATTGCGATAGTATGATTGTGATTGTATGATTGTGATTGTATGATTGTGATGTATGATTGTAATTGTATGATTATGATTGTATGATTGTGATTGTATGATTGTATTTGGGAGATTGTATTTGGGATATTGTAATTGTATGATTGCGATTGTATGATTGTGATTGTATGATTGTGATGTGTGATTCTAATTGTATGATTATGATTGTATGATTGTGATTGTATGATTGAGATTGTATGATTGTGGTTGTACGATTGCGATTGTATGATTGTGATTGTATGATTGTGATTCTTTGATTGTGATTGTATGATTGTGATTGTATGATTGTGATTGTATGATTGTGGTTGTATGATTGTGATTGTATGATTGTGATTGTATGATTGTGATTGTATGATTGTGATAGTATGATTGTGATTATATGATTGTTATTGTATGATTGTTATTGTACGACTGTGATTGTATGATTGTGATTGTATGATTGTGATAGTATGATTGTGAAAGTATGATTGTGATTGTATGATTGTGATTGTATAATTGTGATTGTATGATTGTGATTGCATGATTGTGATTGTATGATTGTGATTGTATGATTGTGATTGTATGATTGTGATTGTATGATTGTGATTGTCTGATTGTGGTTGTGCGATTGTGATTGTACGATTGTGATTGTACGATTGTGATTGTAGGATTGTGATTGTATGATTGTGATTGTATGATTGTGATTGCATGATTGTGATTGTATGATTGTGATTGCATGATTTTGAATGTATGATTCTGATTGTATGATTGTGATTGTATGATTGTGATTGTATGATTGTGATTGTATGATTGTGATTTTATGACTGTGATTGTACGATTGTGATTGTATGATTGTGATTGTATGATTGCGATTGTATGATTGTGATTGTATGATTGTGATTGTATGATTGTGATGTATGATTGTAATTGTATGATTATGATTGTATGATTGTGATTGTATGATTGAGATTGTATGATTGTGATTGTATGCTTGCGATTGTATGATTGTGACTGTATGATTGTATTTGGGAGATTGTATTTGGGATATTGTAATTGTATGATTGCGATTGTATGATTGTGATTGTATGATTGTGATGTATGATTCAAATTGTATGATTATGATTGTATGATTGTGATTGTATGATTGAGATTGTATGATTGTGATTGTATGATTGCGATTGTATGATTGCGATTGTATGATTGTGATTCTTTGATTGTGATTGTATGATTGTGATTGTATGATTGTGATTGTATGATTGTGGTTGTATGATTGTGATTGTATGATTGTGATTGTATGATTGCGATTGTGTGATTGTGATTGTGTGATTGTGATTGTATGATTGTGATTGTATGATTGTGTTTGTATGATTGTGATTGTATGATTGTGATTGTATGATTGTGATTGTATGATTGTGATTGTATGATTGTGATTGTATGATTGTGATTGTATGATTGTGAACGTATTATTGTGATTGTATGATTATGATTGTATGATTGTGATTGTATGATTGTGATTGTATGATCGTATTTGGGAGATTGTATTTGGGAGATTGTAATTGTATGATTGCGATTGTATGATTGTGATTGTATGATTGCGATTGTATGATTGCGATTGTATGATTGTGATTGTATGATTGTGATTGTATGATTATGATTGTATGATTGTGATTGTATGATTGAGATTGTATGATTGTGATTGTATGATTGCGATTGTATGATTGTGATTGTATGATTGTGATTGTATGATTGTGATTGTATGATTGTGATTGTATGATTGTGATTGTATGATTGTGATTGTATGATTGTGATTGTATGATTGTGAAAGTATGATTGTGATTGTATGATTGTGATTGTATGATTGTGATTGTATGATTGTGATGTATGATTGTAATTGTATGATTATAATTGTATGATTGTGATTGTATGATTGTATTTGGGAGATTGTATTTGGGATATTGTAATTGTATGATTGCGATTGTATGATTGTGATTGTATGATTGTGATGTATGATTCTAATTGTATGATTATGATTGTATGATTGTGATTGTATGATTGAGATTGTATGATTGTGGTTGTATGATTGCGATTGTATGATTGTGATTGTATGATTGTGATTATTTGATTGTGATTGTATGATTGTGATTGTATGATTGTGATTGTATGATTGTGATTGTATGATTGAGATTGTATGATTGTGATTGTATGATTGTGATTGTATGATTGTGATTGCATGATTGTGATTGTATGATTGTGATTGTATGATTGTGATTGTATGATTGTGATGTATGATTGTAATTGTATGATTATGATTGTATGATTGTGATTGTATGATTGAGATTGTATGATTGTGATTGTATGCTTGCGATTGTATGATTGTGATTGTATGATTGTATTTGGGAGATTGTATTTGGGATATTGTAATTGTATGATTGCGATTGTATGATTGTGATTGTATGATTGTGATGTATGATTCTAATTGTATGATTATGATTGTATGATTGTGATTGTATGATTGAGATTGTATGATTGTGATTGTATGATTGCGATTGTATGATTGTGATTGCATGATTGTGATTGTATGATTGTGATTGCATGATTTTGAATGTATGATTTTGATTGTATGATTGTGATTGTATGATTGTGATTGTATGATTGTGATTGTATGATTGTGATTTTATGATTGTGATTGTATGATTGTGATTGTATGATTGTGATTGTATGATTGTGATTGTATGATTGTGATTGTATGATTGTGATTGTATGATTGTGATTGTATGATTGCGATTGTATGATTGAGATTGTATGATTGTGATTGTATGATTGTGATTGTATGATTGTGATTGTACGATTGTGATTGTACGATTGTTATTGAATGATTGTGATTGTATGATTCTGATTGTATGATTCTGATTGTATGATTGTGATTGCATGATTGTGATTGTATGATTGTGATTGCATGATTTTGAATGTATGATTGTGATTGTATGATTGTGATTGTATGATTGTGATTGTATGATTATGATTGTATAATTGCGATTGTATGAATGCGATTGTATGATTGTGATTGCATAATTGTGATTGTATGATTGTGATTGTGTGACTGTGATTGTATGATTGTGATTGTATGATTGTGATTGTCTGATTGTGGTTGTATGATTGTGATTGTATGCTTGCGATTGTATGATTGTGATTGTATGATTGTATTTGGGAGATTGTATTTGGGATATTTTAATTGTATGATTGCGATTGTATGATTGTGATTGTATGATTGTGATGTATGATCCTAATTGTATGATTATGATTGTATGATTGTGATTGTATGATTGAGATTGTATGATTGTGATTGTATGCTTGCGATTGTATGATTGTGATTGTATGATTGTGATTCTTTGATTGTGATTTTATGATTGTGATTGTATGATTGTGATTGTATGATTGTGGTTGTATGATTGCGATAGTATGATTGTGATTGTATGATTGTGATTGTACGATTGTGATAGTATGATTGTGATTATATAATTGTTATTGTATGATTGTTATTGTATGACCGTGATTGTATGATTGTGATTGTATGATTGTGAAAGTATGATTGTGATTGTATGATTGTGATTGTATGATTGTGATTGTATGATTGAGATTGTATGATTGTGATTGTATGATTGCGATTGTGTGATTGTGATTGTGTGATTGTGATTGTATGATTGTGATTGTATGATTGTGATTGTATGATTGTGATTGTATGATTGTGATTGTATGATTGTGATTGTATGATTGTGATTGTATGATCGTATTTGGGAGATTGTATTTGGGAGATTGTAATTGTATGATTGCGATTGTATGATTGTGATTGTATGATTGCGATTGTATGATTGCGATTGTATGATTGCGATTGTATGATTGTGATTGTATGATTATGATTGTATGATTGTGATTGTATGATTGAGGTTGTATGATTGTGATTGTATGATTGCGATTGTATGATTGCGATTGTATGATTGTGATTGTATGATTGTGATTGTATGATTGTGATTGTATGATTGTGATTGTATGATTGTGATTGTATGATTGTGAAAGTATGATTGTGATTGTATGATTGTGATTGTATGATTGTGATTGTATGAGTGTGATTGTTTGATTGTGGTTGTGCGATTGTGATTGTACGATTGTGAATGTACGATTGTGATTGTATGATTGTGATTGTATGAATATGATTGTATGATTGTGATTGCATGATTGTGATTGTATGATTGTGATTGCATGATTTTGAATGTATGATTGTGATTGTATGATTGTGATTGTATGATTGTGATCGTATGATTGTGATTGTATGATTGTGATTGTATGATTGCGATAGTATGATTGTGATTGTATGATTGTGATTGTATGATTGTGATGTATGATTGTAATTGTATGATTATGATTGTATGATTGTGATTGTATGATTGTATTTGGGAGATTGTATTTGGGATATTGTAATTGTATGATTGCGATTGTATGATTGTGATTGTATGATTGTGATGTGTGATTCTAATTGTATGATTATGATTGTATGATTGTGATTGTATGATTGAGATTGTATGATTGTGGTTGTATGATTGCGATTGTATGATTGTGATTGTATGATTGTGATTCTTTGATTGTGATTGTATGATTGTGATTGTATGATTGTGATTGTATGATTGTGGTTGTATGATTGTGACTGTATGATTGTGATTGTATGATTGTGATTGTATGATTGTGATAGTATGATTGTGATTATATGATTGTTATTGTATGATTGTTATTGTACGACTGTGATTGTATGATTGTGATTGTATGATTGTGATAGTATGATTGTGAAAGTATGATTGTGATTGTATGATTGTGATTGTATAATTGTGATTGTATGATTGTGATTGCATGATTGTGATTGTATGATTGTGATTGTATGATTGTGATTGTATGATTGTGATTGTATGATTGTGATTGTCTGATTGTGGTTGTGCGATTGTGATTGTACGATTGTGATTGTACGATTGTGATTGTAGGATTGTGATTGTATGATTGTGATTGTATGATTGTGATTGCATGATTGTGATTGTATGATTGTGATTGCATGATTTTGAATGTATGATTCTGATTGTATGATTGTGATTGTATGATTGTGATTGTATGATTGTGATTGTATGATTGTGATTTTATGATTGTGATTGTACGATTGTGATTGTATGATTGTGATTGTATGATTGCGATTGTATGATTGTGATTGTATGATTGTGATTGTATGATTGTGATGTATGATTTTAATTGTATGATTATGATTGTATGATTGTGATTGTATGATTGAGATTGTATGATTGTGATTGTATGCTTGCGATTGTATGATTGTGACTGTATGATTGTATTTGGGAGATTGTATTTGGGATATTGTAATTGTATGATTGCGATTGTATGATTGTGATTGTATGATTGTGATGTATGATTCAAATTGTATGATTATGATTGTATGATTGTGATTGTATGATTGAGATTGTATGATTGTGATTGTATGATTGCGATTGTATGATTGCGATTGTATGATTGTGATTCTTTGATTGTGATTGTATGATTGTGATTGTATGATTGTGATTGTATGATTGTGGTTGTATGATTGTGATTGTATGATTGTGATTGTATGATTGCGATTGTGTGATTGTGATTGTGTGATTGTGATTGTATGATTGTGATTGTATGATTGTGATTGTATGATTGTGATTGTATGATTGTGATTGTATGATTGTGATTGTACGATTGTGATTGTATGATTGTGATTGTATGATTGTGATTGTATGATTGTGATTGTATGATTGTGATTGTATGATTGTGATTGTATGATTGTGAACGTATTATTGTGATTGTATGATTATGATTGTATGATTGTGATTGTATGATTGTGATTGTATGATCGTATTTGGGAGATTGTATTTGGGAGATTGTAATTGTATGATTGCGATTGTATGATTGTGATTGTATGATTGCGATTGTATGATTGCGATTGTATGATTGTGATTGTATGATTGTGATTGTATGATTATGATTGTATGATTGTGATTGTATGATTGAGATTGTATGATTGTGATTGTATGATTGCGATTGTATGATTGTGATTGTATGATTGTGATTGTATGATTGTGATTGTATGATTGTGATTGTATGATTGTGATTGTATGATTGTGATTGTATGATTGTGAAAGTATGATTGTGATTGTATGATTGTGATTGTATGATTGTGATT
Organism: Megachile rotundata; assembly: GCF_050947335.1. NCBI lineage: Eukaryota > Metazoa > Arthropoda > Insecta > Hymenoptera > Megachilidae > Megachile > Megachile rotundata. The sequence continues at coordinate 551,075 of NW_027473371.1, read as the reverse complement.
GTATGAGTGTGATTGTATGATTGTGATTGTATGATTGAGATTGTATGATTGTGATTGTATGATTGCGATTGTATGATTGTGATTGCATGATTGTGATTGTATGATTGTGATTGCATGATTTTGAATGTATGATTTTGATTGTATGATTGTGATTGTATGATTGTGATTGTATGATTGTGATTGTATGATTGTGATTTTATGATTGTGATTGTATGATTGAGATTGTATGATTGTGATTGTATGCTTGCGATTGTATGATTGTGATTGTATGATTGTGATTCTTTGATTGTGATTGTATGATTGTGATTGTATGATTGTGATTGTATGATTGTGGTTGTATGATTGCGATAGTATGATTGTGATTGTATGATTGTGATTGTACGATTGTGATAGTATGATTGTGATTATATGATTGTTATTGTATGATTGTTATTGTATGACCGTGATTGTATGATTGTGATTGTATGATTGCGATAGTATGATTGTGATTGTATGATTGTGATTGTATGATTGTGATGTATGATTGTAATTGTATGATTATGATTGTATGATTGTGATTGTATGATTGTATTTGGGAGATTGTATTTGGGATATTGTAATTGTATGATTGCGATTGTATGATTGTGATTGTATGATTGTGATGTGTGATTCTAATTGTATGATTATGATTGTATGATTGTGATTGTATGATTGAGATTGTATGATTGTGGTTGTATGATTGCGATTGTATGATTGTGATTGTATGATTGTGATTCTTTGATTGTGATTGTATGATTGTGATTGTATGATTGTGATTTTATGATTGTGGTTGTATGATTGTGATTGTATGATTGTGATTGTATGATTGTGATTGTATGATTGTGATAGTATGATTGTGATTATATGATTGTTATTGTATGATTGTTATTGTACGACTGTGATTGTATGATTGTGATTGTATGATTGTGATAGTATGATTGTGAAAGTATGATTGTGATTGTATGATTGTGATTGTATAATTGTGATTGTATGATTGTGATTGCATGATTGTGATTGTATGATTGTGATTGTATGATTGTGATTGTATGATTGTGATTGTATGATTGTGATTGTCCGATTGTGGTTGTGCGATTGTGATTGTACGATTGTGATTGTACGATTGTGATTGTAGGATTGTGATTGTATGATTGTGATTGTATGATTGTGATTGCATGATTGTGATTGTATGATTGTGATTGCATGATTTTGAATGTATGATTCTGATTGTATGATTGTGATTGTATGATTGTGATTGTATGATTGTGATTGTATGATTGTGATTTTATGATTGTGATTGTACGATTGTGATTGTATGATTGTGATTGTATGATTGCGATTGTATGATTGTGATTGTATGATTGTGATTGTATGATTGTGATGTATGATTGTAATTGTATGATTATGATTGTATGATTGTGATTGTATGATTGAGATTGTATGATTGTGATTGTATGCTTGCGATTGTATGATTGTGACTGTATGATTGTATTTGGGAGATTGTATTTGGGATATTGTAATTGTATGATTGCGATTGTATGATTGTGATTGTGTGATTGTGATGTATGATTCAAATTGTATGATTATGATTGTATGATTGTGATTGTATGATTGAGATTGTATGATTGTGATTGTATGATTGCGATTGTATGATTGCGATTGTATGATTGTGATTCTTTGATTGTGATTGTATGATTGTGATTGTATGATTGTGATTGTATGATTGTGGTTGTATGATTGTGATTGTATGATTGTGATTGTATGATTGCGATTGTGTGATTGTGATTGTATGATTGTGATTGTATGATTGTGATTGTATGATTGTGAAAGTATGATTGTGATTGTATGATTGTGATTGTATGATTGTGATTGTATGATTGTGATGTATGATTGTAATTGTATGATTATAATTGTATGATTGTGATTGTATGATTGTATTTGGGAGATTGTATTTGGGATATTGTAATTGTATGATTGCGATTGTATGATTGTGATTGTATGATTGTGATGTATGATTCTAATTGTATGATTATGATTGTATGATTGTGATTGTATGATTGAGATTGTATGATTGTGGTTGTATGATTGCGATTGTATGATTGTGATTGTATGATTGTGATTATTTGATTGTGATTGTATGATTGTGATTGTATGATTGTGATGTATGATTGTAATTGTATGATTATGATTGTATGATTGTGATTGTATGATTGAGATTGTATGATTGTGATTGTATGCTTGCGATTGTATGATTGTGATTGTATGATTGTATTTGGGAGATTGTATTTGGGATATTGTAATTGTATGATTGCGATTGTATGATTGTGATTGTATGATTGTGATGTATGATCCTAATTGTATGATTATGATTGTATGATTGTGATTGTATGATTGAGATTGTATGATTGTGATTGTATGATTGCGATTGTATGATTGTGATTGCATGATTGTGATTGTATGATTGTGATTGCATGATTTTGAATGTATGATTTTGATTGTATGATTGTGATTGTATGATTGTGATTGTATGATTGTGATTGTATGATTGTGATTTTATGATTGTGATTGTATGATTGTGATTGTATGATTGTGATTGTATGATTGTGATTGTATGATTGTGATTGTATGATTGTGATTGTATGATTGTGATTGTATGATTGCGATTGTATGATTGAGATTGTATGATTGTGATTGTATGATTGTGATTGTATGATTGTGATTGTACGATTGTGATTGTACGATTGTTATTGAATGATTGTGATTGTATGATTCTGATTGTATGATTCTGATTGTATGATTGTGATTGCATGATTGTGATTGTATGATTGTGATTGCATGATTTTGAATGTATGATTGTGATTGTATGATTGTGATTGTATGATTGTGATTGTATGATTATGATTGTATAATTGCGATTGTATGAATGCGATTGTATGATTGTGATTGCATAATTGTGATTGTATGATTGTGATTGTGTGACTGTGATTGTATGATTGTGATTGTATGATTGTGATTGTCTGATTGTGGTTGTATGATTGTGATTGTATGCTTGCGATTGTATGATTGTGATTGTATGATTGTATTTGGGAGATTGTATTTGGGATATTTTAATTGTATGATTGCGATTGTATGATTGTGATTGTATGATTGTGATGTATGATCCTAATTGTATGATTATGATTGTATGATTGTGATTGTATGATTGAGATTGTATGATTGTGATTGTATGCTTGCGATTGTATGATTGTGATTGTATGATTGTGATTCTTTGATTGTGATTGTATGATTGTGATTGTATGATTGTGATTGTATGATTGTGGTTGTATGATTGCGATAGTATGATTGTGATTGTATGATTGTGATTGTACGATTGTGATAGTATGATTGTGATTATATGATTGTTATTGTATGATTGTTATTGTATGACCGTGATTGTATGATTGTGATTGTATGATTGTGAAAGTATGATTGTGATTGTATGATTGTGATTGTATGATTGTGATTGTATGATTGAGATTGTATGATTGTGATTGTATGATTGCGATTGTGTGATTGTGATTGTGTGATTGTGATTGTATGATTGTGATTGTATGATTGTGATTGTATGATTGTGATTGTATGATTGTGATTGTATGATTGTGATTGTATGATTGTGATTGTATGATTGTGATTGTATGATTGTGAACGTATTATTGTGATTGTATGATTATGATTGTATGATTGTGATTGTATGATTGTGATTGTATGATCGTATTTGGGAGATTGTATTTGGGAGATTGTAATTGTATGATTGCGATTGTATGATTGTGATTGTATGATTGCGATTGTATGATTGCGATTGTATGATTGCGATTGTATGATTGTGATTGTATGATTATGATTGTATGATTGTGATTGTATGATTGAGATTGTATGATTGTGATTGTATGATTGCGATTGTATGATTGCGATTGTATGATTGTGACTGTATGATTGTGATTGTATGATTGTGATTGTATGATTGTGATTGTATGATTGTGATTGTATGATTGTGAAAGTATGATTGTGATTGTATGATTGTGATTGTATGATTGTGATTGTATGAGTGTGATTGTTTGATTGTGGTTGTGCGATTGTGATTGTACGATTGTGAATGTACGATTGTGATTGTATGATTGTGATTGTATGAATATGATTGTATGATTGTGATTGCATGATTGTGATTGTATGATTGTGATTGCATGATTTTGAATGTATGATTGTGATTGTATGATTGTGATTGTATGATTGTGATCGTATGATTGTGATTGTATGATTGTGATTGTATGATTGCGATAGTATGATTGTGATTGTATGATTGTGATTGTATGATTGTGATGTATGATTGTAATTGTATGATTATGATTGTATGATTGTGATTGTATGATTGTATTTGGGAGATTGTATTTGGGATATTGTAATTGTATGATTGCGATTGTATGATTGTGATTGTATGATTGTGATGTGTGATTCTAATTGTATGATTATGATTGTATGATTGTGATTGTATGATTGAGATTGTATGATTGTGGTTGTATGATTGCGATTGTATGATTGTGATTGTATGATTGTGATTCTTTGATTGTGATTGTATGATTGTGATTGTATGATTGTGATTGTATGATTGTGGTTGTATGATTGTGATTGTATGATTGTGATTGTATGATTGTGATTGTATGATTGTGATAGTATGATTGTGATTATATGATTGTTATTGTATGATTGTTATTGTACGACTGTGATTGTATGATTGTGATTGTATGATTGTGATAGTATGATTGCGAAAGTATGATTGTGATTGTATGATTGTGATTGTATAATTGTGATTGTATGATTGTGATTGCATGATTGTGATTGTATGATTGTGATTGTATGATTGTGATTGTATGATTGTGATTGTATGATTGTGATTGTCTGATTGTGGTTGTGCGATTGTGATTGTACGATTGTGATTGTACGATTGTGATTGTAGGATTGTGATTGTATGATTGTGATTGTATGATTGTGATTGCATGATTGTGATTGTATGATTGTGATTGCATGATTTTGAATGTATGATTCTGATTGTATGATTGTGATTGTATGATTGTGATTGTATGATTGTGATTGTATGATTGTGATTTTATGATTGTGATTGTACGATTGTGATTGTATGATTGTGATTGTATGATTGCGATTGTATGATTGTGATTGTATGATTGTGATTGTATGATTGTGATGTATGATTTTAATTGTATGATTATGATTGTATGATTGTGATTGTATGATTGAGATTGTATGATTGTGATTGTATGCTTGCGATTGTATGATTGTGACTGTATGATTGTATTTGGGAGATTGTATTTGGGATATTGTAATTGTATGATTGCGATTGTATGATTGTGATTGTATGATTGTGATGTATGATTCAAATTGTATGATTATGATTGTATGATTGTGATTGTATGATTGAGATTGTATGATTGTGATTGTATGATTGCGATTGTATGATTGCGATTGTATGATTGTGATTCTTTGATTGTGATTGTATGATTGTGATTGTATGATTGTGATTGTATGATTGTGGTTGTATGATTATGATTGTATGATTGTGATTGTATGATTGCGATTGTGTGATTGTGATTGTGTGATTGTGATTGTATGATTGTGATTGTATGATTGTGATTGTATGATTGTGATTGTATGATTGTGATTGTATGATTGTGATTGTATGATTGTGATTGTATGATTGTGATTGTATGATTGTGATTGTATGATTGTGATTGTATGATTGTGATTGTATGATTGTGATTGTATGATTGTGAACGTATTATTGTGATTGTATGATTATGATTGTATGATTGTGATTGTATGATTGTGATTGTATGATCGTATTTGGGAGATTGTATTTGGGAGATTGTAATTGTATGATTGCGATTGTATGATTGTGATTGTATGATTGCGATTGTATGATTGCGATTGTATGATTGTGATTGTATGATTGTGATTGTATGATTATGATTGTATGATTGTGATTGTATGATTGAGATTGTATGATTGTGATTGTATGATTGCGATTGTATGATTGCGATTGTATGATTGTGATTGTATGATTGTGATTGTATGATTGTGATTGTATGATTGTGATTGTATGATTGTGATTGTATGATTGTGAAAGTATGATTGTGATTGTATGATTGTGATTGTATGATTGTGATTGTATGAGTGTGATTGTTTGATTGTGGTTGTGCGATTGTGATTGTACGATTGTGAATGTACGATTGTGATTGTATGATTGTGATTGTATGAATATGATTGTATGATTGTGATTGCATGATTGTGATTGTATGATTGTGATTGCATGATTTTGAATGTATGATTGTGATTGTATGATTGTGATTGTATGATTGTGATCGTATGATTGTGATTGTATGATTGTGATTGTATGATTGCGATAGTATGATTGTGATTGTATGATTGTGATTGTATGATTGTGATGTATGATTGTAATTGTATGATTATGATTGTATGATTGTGATTGTATGATTGTATTTGGGAGATTGTATTTGGGATATTGTAATTGTATGATTGCGATTGTATGATTGTGATTGTATGATTGTGATGTGTGATTCTAATTGTATGATTATGATTGTATGATTGTGATTGTATGATTGAGATTGTATGATTGTGGTTGTATGATTGCGATTGTATGATTGTGATTGTATGATTGTGATTCTTTGATTGTGATTGTATGATTGTGATTGTATGATTGTGATTGTATGATTGTGGTTGTATGATTGTGATTGTATGATTGTGATTGTATGATTGTGATTGTATGATTGTGATAGTATGATTGTGATTATATGATTGTTATTGTATGATTGTTATTGTACGACTGTGATTGTATGATTGTGATTGTATGATTGTGATAGTATGATTGTGAAAGTATGATTGTGATTGTATGATTGTGATTGTATAATTGTGATTGTATGATTGTGATTGCATGATTGTGATTGTATGATTGTGATTGTATGATTGTGATTGTATGAATGTGATTGTATGATTGTGATTGTCTGATTGTGGTTGTGCGATTGTGATTGTACGATTGTGATTGTACGATTGTGATTGTAGGATTGTGATTGTATGATTGTGATTGTATGATTGTGATTGCATGATTGTGATTGTATGATTGTGATTGCATGATTTTGAATGTATGATTTTGATTGTATGATTGTGATTGTATGATTGTGATGTATTATTGTAATTGTATGATTATGATTGTATGATTATGATTGTATTTTTGTGATTGTATGATTGTGATTGTATGATTGTGATTGTATGATTGTGATTGTATGACTGTGATTGTATGATTGTGATTGTATGATTGCGATTGTATGATTGTGATTGTATGATTGTGATTGTATGATTGTGATTGCATGATTGTGATTGTATGATTGTGATTGCATGATTTTGAATGTATGATTTTGATTGTATGATTGTGATTGTATGATTGTGATTGTATGATTGTGATTGTATGATTGTGATTGTATGATTGCGATTGTATGATTGTGATTGTATGATTGTGATTGTATGATTGTGATTGTATGATTGTGATTGTATGATTGTATTTGGGAGATTGTAGTTGGGAGATTGTATTTGGGAGATTGTATTTGGGAGATTGTAATTGTATGATTGCGGTTGTATGCTTGTGATTGTATGATTGCGATTGTATGATTGTGATTGTATGATTGTGATGTATGATTGTAATATTATGATTATAATTGTATGATTGTGATTGTATGATTGTGATGGTATGATTGTGATTGTATGATTGCTATTGTATGATTGTATTTGGGAGATTGTAGTTGGGAGATTGTATTTGGGAGATTGTATTTGGGAGATTGTAATTGTATGGTTGCGATTGTATGATTGTGATTGTATGATTGCGATTGTATGATTGTGATTGTATGATTATGATTGTATTTTTGTGATTGTATGATTGTGATTGTATGATTGTGATTGTATGATTGTGATTGTATGATTGCGATTGTATGAATGCGATTGTATGATTGTGATTGCATAATTGTGATTGTCTGATTGTGATTGTATGATTGTGATTGTCTGATTGTGGTTGTATGATTGTGATTGTATGATTGAGATTGTATGATTGTGATTGTATGATTGTGATTGTATGATTGTATTTGGGAGATTGAATTTGGGATATTGTAATTGTATGATTGCGATTGTATGATTATGATTGTATGATTGCGATTGTATGATTGTGATTGTATGATTGTGATGTATTATTGTAATTGTATGATTATGATTGTATGATTATGATTGTATTTTTGTGATTGTATGATTGTGATTGTATGATTGTGATTGTATGATTGTGATTGTATGACTGTGATTGTATGATTGTGATTGTATGATTGCGATTGTATGATTGTGATTGTATGATTGTGATTGTATGATTGTGATTGTATGATTGTATTTGGGAGATTGTATTTGGGATATTGTAATTGTATGATTGCGATTGTATGATTGTGATTGTATGAGTGTGATGTATGATTGTAATTGTACGATTATGATTGTATGATTGTGATTGTATGATTGAGATTGTATGATTGTGATTGTATGCTTGCGATTGTATGATTGTGATTGTATGATTGTGATTCTTTGATTGTGATTGTATGATTGTGATTGTATGATTGTGATTGTATGATTGTGATTGTATGATTGTGATTGTATGATTGTGGTTGTATGATTGTGATTGTATGATTGTGATTGTATGATTGTGATAGTATGATTGTGATTGTATGATTGTGATTGTATGATTGTATTTGGGAGATTGTGATTGTATGATTGTATTTGGGAGATTGTATTTGGGAAATTGCAATTGTATGATTGCGATTGTATGATTGTGATTGTATGATTGTGATTGTATGATTGTGATTGTATGATTGTGATTGTATGATTGTGACAGTATGATTGTGATTGTATGATTGTGATTGTATGACTGTGATTGTATGATTGTGATTGTATGATTGTGATTGTATGATTGTGAAAGTATGATTGTGATTGTATGATTGTGATTGTATGATTGTGATTGCTTGATTATGATTGTATGATTGTGATTGTATGATTGTGATTGTATGATTGTGATTGTATGATTGTGATTGTATGATTGTGATTGTATGATTGTGATTGTATGATTGTGATTGTATGATTGTGATTGTATGATTGTGATTGTATGATTGTGATTGTATGATTGTGATTGTATGATTGTATTTGGGAGATTGTATTTGGGAGATTGTATTTGGGAGATTGCAATTGTATGATTGTGATTGTATGATTGTGATTGTATGATTGTGATTGTATGATTGCGATTGTATGATTGTGATTGTATGATTGTGATGTATGATTGTAATTGTATGATTATGATTGTATGATTGTGATTGTATGCTTGCGATTGTATGATTGTGATTGTATGATTGTGATTGTATGATTGTGATTGTATGATTGTATTTGGGAGATTGTATTTGGGAGATTGTAATTGTATGATTGCGATTGTATGATTGTGATTGTATGATTGCGATTGTATGATTGTGATTGTATGATTGTGATTGTATGATTGCGATTGTATGATTGTGATTGTATGATTGTGATTGTATGATTGTGATTGTATGATTGTGATTGTATGATTGTGATTGTATGATTGTGATTGTATGAGTGTGATTGTCTGATTGTGGTTGTGCGATTGTGATTGTACGATTGTGAATGTACGATTGTGATTGTATGATTGTGATTGTATGAATATGATTGTATGATTGTGATTGCATGATTGTGATTGTATGATTGTGATTGCATGATTTTGAATGTATGATTGTGATTGTATGATTGTGATTGTATGATTGTGATCGTATGATTGTGATTGTATGATTGTGATTGTATGATTGCGATAGTATGATTGTGATTGTATGATTGTGATTGTATGATTGTAATGTATGATTGTAATTGTATGATTATGATTGTATGATTGTGATTGTATGATTGTATTTGGGAGATTGTATTTGGGATATTGTAATTGTATGATTGCGATTGTATGATTGTGATTGTATGATTGTGATGTATGATTCTAATTGTATGATTATGATTTTATGATTGTGATTGTATGATTGAGATTGTATGATTGTGGTTGTATGATTGCGATTGTATGATTGTGATTGTATGATTGTGATTCTTTGATTGTGATTGTATGATTGTGATTGTATGATTGTGATTGTATGATTGTGGTTGTATGATTGTGATTGTACGACTGTGATTGTATGATTGTGATTGTACGATTGTGATAGTATGATTGTGAAAGTATGATTGTGATTGTATGATTGTGATTGTATGATTGTGATTGTATGATTGTGATTGTATGATTGTGATTGTATGATTGTGATTGTATGATTGTGATTGGATGATTGTGATTGTATGATTGTGATTGTATGATTGTGATTGTCTGATTGTGGTTGTGCGATTGTGATTGTACGATTGTGGTTGTACGATTGTGATTGTAGGATTGTGATTGTATGATTGTGATTGTATGATTGTGATTGCATGATTGTGATTGTATGATTGTGATTGCATGATTTTGAATGTATGATTTTGATTGTATGATTGTGATTGTATGATTGTGATTGTATGATTGTGATTGTATGATTCTGATTTTATGATTGTGATTGTATGATTGTGATTGTATGATTGTGATTGTATGATTGTGATTGTATGATTGTGATTGTATGATTGTGATTGTATGATTGTGATGTATGATTGTAATTGTATGATTATGATTGTATGATTGTGATTGTATGATTGAGATTGTATGATTGTGATTGTATGCTTGCGATTGTATGATTGTGATTGTATGATTGTATTTGGGAGATTGTATTTGGGATATTGTAATTGTATGATTGCGATTGTATGATTGCGATTGTATGATTGTGATTGTATGATTGTGATGTATGATTCTAATTGTATGATTATGATTGTATGATTGTGATTGTATGATTGAGATTGTATGATTGTGATTGTATGATTGCGATTGTATGATTGTGATTGCATGATTGTGATTGTATGATTGTGATTGCATGATTTTGAATGTATGATATTGATTGTATGATTGTGATTGTATGATTGTGATTGTATGATTGTGATTGTATGATTGTGATTTTATGATTGTGATTGTACGATTGTGGTTGTATGATTGTGATTGTATGATTGTGATTGTATGATTGCGATTGTATGATTGCGATTGTATGATTGTTATTGTATGATTGTGATTGTATGATTGTGATTGTATGAGTGTGATTGTCTGATTGTGGTTGTGCGATTGTGATTGTACGATTGTGATTGTATGATTGTGATTGTATGAATATGATAGTATGATTGTGATTGCATGATTGTGATTGTACGATTGTGATTGCATGATTTTGAATGTATGATTGTGATTGTATGATTGTGATTGTATGATTGTGATCGTATGATTGTGATTGTATGATTGTGATTGTATGATTGTGATTGTATGATTGTGATGTATGATTGTAATTGTATGATTATAATTGTATGATTGTGATTGTATTATTGTATTTGGGAGATTGTATTTGGGATATTGTAATTGTATGATTGCGATTGTATGATTGTGATTGTATGATTGTGATGTATGATTCTAATTGTATGATTATGATTGTATGATTGTGATTGTATGATTGAGATTGTATGATTGTGGTTGTATGATTGCGATTGTATGATTGTGATTGTATGATTGTGATTATTTGATTGTGATTGTATGATTGTGATTGTATGATTGTGATTGTATGATTGTGATTGTATGATTGAGATTGTATGATTGTGATTGTATGATTGTGATTGTATGATTGTGATTGCATGATTTTGAATGTATGATATTGATTGTATGATTGTGATTGTATGATTGAGATTGTATGATTGTGATTGTATGCTTGCGATTGTATGATTGTGATTGTATGATTGTATTTGGGAGATTGTATTTGGGATATTGTAATTGTATGATTGCGATTGTATGGTTGTGATTGTATGATTGTGATGTATGATTCTAATTGTATGATTATGATTGTATGATTGTGATTGTATGATTGAGATTGTATGATTGTGATTGTATGATTGCGATTGTATGATTGTGATTGCATGATTGTGATTGTATGATTGTGATTGCATGATTTTGAATGTATGATTTTGATTGTATGATTGTGATTGTATGATTGTGATTGTATGATTGTGATTGTATGATTGTGATTTTATGATTGTGATTGTATGATTGTGATTGTATGATTGTGATTGTATGATTGTGATTGTATGATTGTGATTGTATGATTGTGATTGTATGATTGTGATTGTATGATTGTGATTGTATGATTGCGATTGTATGATTGAGATTGTATGATTGTGATTGTATGATTGTGATTGTATGATTGTGATTGTACGATTGTGATTGTACGATTGTTATTGAATGATTGTGATTGTATGATTCTGATTGTATGATTCTGATTGTATGATTGTGATTGCATGATTGTGATTGTATGATTGTGATTGCATGATTTTGAATGTATGATTGTGATTGTATGATTGTGATTGTATGATTGTGATTGTATGATTATGATTGTATAATTGCGATTGTATGAATGCGATTGTATGATTGTGATTGCATAATTGTGATTGTATGATTGTGATTGTGTGACTGTGATTGTATGATTGTGATTGTATGATTGTGATTGTCTGATTGTGGTTGTATGATTGTGATTGTATGCTTGCGATTGTATGATTGTGATTGTATGATTGTATTTGGGAGATTGTATTTGGGATATTTTAATTGTATGATTGCGATTGTATGATTGTGATTGTATGATTGTGATGTATGATTCTAATTGTATGATTATGATTGTATGATTGTGATTGTATGATTGAGATTGTATGATTGTGATTGTATGCTTGCGATTGTATGATTGTGATTGTATGATTGTGATTCTTTGATTGTGATTGTATGATTGTGATTGTATGATTGTGATTGTATGATTGTGATTGTATGATTATGATTGTATGATTGTGATTGTATGATTGTGATTGTATGATCGTATTTGGGAGATTGTATTTGGGAGATTGTAATTGTATGATTGCGATTGTATGATTGTGATTGTATGATTGCGATTGTATGATTGTGATTGTATGACTGTGATTCTTTGATTGTGATTGTATGATTGTGATTGTATGATTGTGATTGTATGATTGTGGTTGTATGATTGTGATTGTATGATTGTGATTGTATGATTGTGATTGTATGATTGTGATAGTATGATTGTGATTATATGATTGTTATTGTATGATTGTTATTGTACGACTGTGATTGTATGATTGTGATTGTATGATTGTGATAGTATGATTGTGAAAGTATGATTGTGATTGTATGATTGTGATTGTATAATTGTGATTGTATGATTGTGATTGCATGATTGTGATTGTATGATTGTGATTGTATGATTGTGATTGTATGATTGTGATTGTATGATTGTGATTGTCTGATTGTGGTTGTGCGATTGTGATTGTACGATTGTGATTGTACGATTGTGATTGTAGGATTGTGATTGTATGATTGTGATTGTATGATTGTGATTGCATGATTGTGATTGTATGATTGTGATTGCATGATTTTGAATGTATGATTTTGATTGTATGATTGTGATTGTATGATTGTGATTGTATGATTGTGATTGTATGATTGTGATTTTATGATTGTGATTGTATGATTGTGATTGTATGATTGTGATTGTATGATTGCGATTGTATGATTGTGATTGTATGATTGTGATTGTATGATTGTGATGTATGATTGTAATTGTATGATTATGATTGTATGATTGTGATTGTATGATTGAGATTGTATGATTGTGATTGTATGCTTGCGATTGTATGATTGTGATTGTATGATTGTATTTGGGAGATTGTATTTGGGATATTGTAATTGTATGATTGCGATTGTATGATTGTGATTGTATGATTGTGATGTATGATTCAAATTGTATGATTATGATTGTATGATTGTGATTGTATGATTGAGATTGTATGACTGTGATTGTATGATTGCGATTGTATGATTGTGATTGTATGATTGTGATTCTTTGATTGTGATTGTATGATTGTGATTGTATGATTGTGATTGTATGATTGTGGTTGTATGATTGTGACTGTATGATTGTGATTGTATGATTGCGGTTGTGTGATTGCGATTGTGTGATTGTGATTGTATGATTGTGATTGTATGATTGTGATTGTATGATTGTGATTGTATGATTGTGATTGTATGATTTTGATTGTATGATTGTGATTGTATGATTGTGATTGTATGATTGTGATTTTATGATTGTGATTGTATGATTGTGATTGTATGATTGTGATTGTATGATTGTGATTGTATGATTGTGATTGTATGATTGTGATTGTATGATTGTGATTGTATGATTGCGATTGTATGATTGAGATTGTATGATTGTGATTGTATGATTGTGATTGTATGATTGTGATTGTACGATTGTGATTGTACGATTGTTATTGAATGATTGTGATTGTATGATTCTGATTGTATGATTCTGATTGTATGATTGTGATTGCATGATTGTGATTGTATGATTGTGATTGCATGATTTTGAATGTATGATTGTGATTGTATGATTGTGATTGTATGATTGTGATTGTATGATTATGATTGTATAATTGCGATTGTATGAATGCGATTGTATGATTGTGATTGCATAATTGTGATTGTATGATTGTGATTGTGTGACTGTGATTGTATGATTGTGATTGTATGATTGTGATTGTCTGATTGTGGTTGTATGATTGTGATTGTATGCTTGCGATTGTATGATTGTGATTGTATGATTGTATTTGGGAGATTGTATTTGGGATATTTTAATTGTATGATTGCGATTGTATGATTGTGATTGTATGATTGTGATGTATGATCCTAATTGTATGATTATGATTGTATGATTGTGATTGTATGATTGAGATTGTATGATTGTGATTGTATGCTTGCGATTGTATGATTGTGATTGTATGATTGTGATTCTTTGATTGTGATTGTATGATTGTGATTGTATGATTGTGATTGTATGATTGTGGTTGTATGATTGCGATAGTATGATTGTGATTGTATGATTGTGATTGTACGATTGTGATAGTATGATTGTGATTATATGATTGTTATTGTATGATTGTTATTGTATGACCGTGATTGTATGATTGTGATTGTATGATTGTGAAAGTATGATTGTGATTGTATGATTGTGATTGTATGATTGTGATTGTATGATTGAGATTGTATGATTGTGATTGTATGATTGCGATTGTGTGATTGTGATTGTGTGATTGTGATTGTATGATTGTGATTGTATGATTGTGATTGTATGATTGTGATTGTATGATTGTGATTGTATGATTGTGATTGTATGATTGTGATTGTATGATTGTGATTGTATGATTGTGAACGTATTATTGTGATTGTATGATTATGATTGTATGATTGTGATTGTATGATTGTGATTGTATGATCGTATTTGGGAGATTGTATTTGGGAGATTGTAATTGTATGATTGCGATTGTATGATTGTGATTGTATGATTGCGATTGTATGATTGCGATTGTATGATTGCGATTGTATGATTGCGATTGTATGATTATGATTGTATGATTGTGATTGTATGATTGAGATTGTATGATTGTGATTGTATGATTGCGATTGTATGATTGTGATTGTATGATTGTGATTGTATGATTGTGATTGTATGATTGTGATTGTATGATTGTGATTGTATGATTGTGAAAGTATGATTGTGATTGTATGATTGTGATTGTATGATTGTGATTGTATGAGTGTGATTGTTTGATTGTGGTTGTGCGATTGTGATTGTACGATTGTGAATGTACGATTGTGATTGTATGATTGTGATTGTATGAATATGATTGTATGATTGTGATTGCATGATTGTGATTGTATGATTGTGATTGCATGATTTTGAATGTATGATTGTGATTGTATGATTGTGATTGTATGATTGTGATCGTATGATTGTGATTGTATGATTGTGATTGTATGATTGCGATAGTATGATTGTGATTGTATGATTGTGATTGTATGATTGTGATGTATGATTGTAATTGTATGATTATGATTGTATGATTGTGATTGTATGATTGTATTTGGGAGATTGTATTTGGGATATTGTAATTGTATGATTGCGATTGTATGATTGTGATTGTATGATTGTGATGTGTGATTCTAATTGTATGATTATGATTGTATGATTGTGATTGTATGATTGAGATTGTATGATTGTGGTTGTATGATTGCGATTGTATGATTGTGATTGTATGATTGTGATTCTTTGATTGTGATTGTATGATTGTGATTGTATGATTGTGATTGTATGATTGTGGTTGTATGATTGTGATTGTATGATTGTGATTGTATGATTGTGATTGTATGATTGTGATAGTATGATTGTGATTATATGATTGTTATTGTATGATTGTTATTGTACGACTGTGATTGTATGATTGTGATTGTATGATTGTGATAGTATGATTGCGAAAGTATGATTGTGATTGTATGATTGTGATTGTATAATTGTGATTGTATGATTGTGATTGCATGATTGTGATTGTATGATTGTGATTGTATGATTGTGATTGTATGATTGTGATTGTATGATTGTGATTGTCTGATTGTGGTTGTGCGATTGTGATTGTACGATTGTGATTGTACGATTGTGATTGTAGGATTGTGATTGTATGATTGTGATTGTATGATTGTGATTGCATGATTGTGATTGTATGATTGTGATTGCATGATTTTGAATGTATGATTCTGATTGTATGATTGTGATTGTATGATTGTGATTGTATGATTGTGATTGTATGATTGTGATTTTATGATTGTGATTGTACGATTGTGATTGTATGATTGTGATTGTATGATTGCGATTGTATGATTGTGATTGTATGATTGTGATTGTATGATTGTGATGTATGATTTTAATTGTATGATTATGATTGTATGATTGTGATTGTATGATTGAGATTGTATGATTGTGATTGTATGCTTGCGATTGTATGATTGTGACTGTATGATTGTATTTGGGAGATTGTATTTGGGATATTGTAATTGTATGATTGCGATTGTATGATTGTGATTGTATGATTGTGATGTATGATTCAAATTGTATGATTATGATTGTATGATTGTGATTGTATGATTGAGATTGTATGATTGTGATTGTATGATTGCGATTGTATGATTGCGATTGTATGATTGTGATTCTTTGATTGTGATTGTATGATTGTGATTGTATGATTGTGATTGTATGATTGTGGTTGTATGATTGTGATTGTATGATTGTGATTGTATGATTGCGATTGTGTGATTGTGATTGTGTGATTGTGATTGTATGATTGTGATTGTATGATTGTGATTGTATGATTGTGATTGTATGATTGTGATTGTATGATTGTGATTGTATGATTGTGATTGTATGATTGTGATTGTATGATTGTGATTGTATGATTGTGATTGTATGATTGTGATTGTATGATTGTGAACGTATTATTGTGATTGTATTATTATGATTGTATGATTGTGATTGTATGATTGTGATTGTATGATCGTATTTGGGAGATTGTATTTGGGAGATTGTAATTGTATGATTGCGATTGTATGATTGTGATTGTATGATTGCGATTGTATGATTGCGATTGTATGATTGTGATTGTATGATTGTGATTGTATGATTATGATTGTATGATTGTGATTGTATGATTGAGATTGTATGATTGTGATTGTATGATTGCGATTGTATGATTGTGATTGTATGATTGTGATTGTATGATTGTGATTGTATGATTGTGATTGTATGATTGTGATTGTATGATTGTGATTGTATGATTGTGAAAGTATGATTGTGATTGTATGATTGTGATTGTATGATTGTGATTGTATGAGTGTGATTGTTTGATTGTGGTTGTGCGATTGTGATTGTACGATTGTGAATGTACGATTGTGATTGTATGATTGTGATTGTATGAATATGATTGTATGATTGTGATTGCATGATTGTGATTGTATGATTGTGATTGCATGATTTTGAATGTATGATTGTGATTGTATGATTGTGATTGTATGATTGTGATCGTATGATTGTGATTGTATGATTGTGATTGTATGATTGCGATAGTATGATTGTGATTGTATGATTGTGATTGTATGATTGTGATGTATGATTGTAATTGTATGATTATGATTGTATGATTGTGATTGTATGATTGTATTTGGGAGATTGTATTTGGGATATTGTAATTGTATGATTGCGATTGTATGATTGTGATTGTATGATTGTGATGTGTGATTCTAATTGTATGATTATGATTGTATGATTGTGATTGTATGATTGAGATTGTATGATTGTGGTTGTATGATTGCGATTGTATGATTGTGATTGTATGATTGTGATTCTTTGATTGTGATTGTATGATTGTGATTGTATGATTGTGATTGTATGATTGTGGTTGTATGATTGTGATTGTATGATTGTGATTGTATGATTGTGATTGTATGATTGTGATAGTATGATTGTGATTATATGATTGTTATTGTATGATTGTTATTGTACGACTGTGATTGTATGATTGTGATTGTATGATTGTGATAGTATGATTGTGAAAGTATGATTGTGATTGTATGATTGTGATTGTATAATTGTGATTGTATGATTGTGATTGCATGATTGTGATTGTATGATTGTGATTGTATGATTGTGATTGTATGAATGTGATTGTATGATTGTGATTGTCTGATTGTGGTTGTGCGATTGTGATTGTACGATTGTGATTGTACGATTGTGATTGTAGGATTGTGATTGTATGATTGTGATTGTATGATTGTGATTGCATGATTGTGATTGTATGATTGTGATTGCATGATTTTGAATGTATGATTTTGATTGTATGATTGTGATTGTATGATTGTGATTGTATGATTGTGATTGTATGATTGTGATTTTATGATTGTGATTGTATGATTGTGATTGTATGATTGTGGTTGTATGATTGCGATTTTATGATTGCGATTGTATGATTGTGATTGTATGATTGTGATGTATGATTGTAATTGTATGATTATGATTGTATGATTGTGATTGTATGATTGAGATTGTATGATTGTGATTGTATGCTTGCGATTGTATGATTGTGATTGTATGATTGTATTTGGGAGATTGTATTTGGGATATTGTAATTGTATGATTGCGATTGTATGATTGTGATTGTATGATTGTGATTTATCATTCTAATTGTATGATTATGATTGTAAGATTGTGATTGTATGATTGAGATTGTATGATTGTGATTGTATGATTGCGATTGTATGATTGTGATTGTATGATTGTGATTCTTTGATTGTGATTGTATGATTGTGATTGTATGATTGTGATTGTATGATTGTGGTTGTATGATTGTGATTGTATGATTGTGATTGTATGATTGTGATTGTATGATTGTGATAGTATGATTGTGATTATATGATTGCTATTGTATGATTGTTATTGTACGACTGTGATTGTATGATTGTGATTGTATGATTGTGATAGTATGATTGTGAAAGTATGATTGTGATTGTATGATTGTGATTGTATGATTGTGATTGTATGATTGTGATTGTATGATTGTGATTGTATGATTGTGATTGTATGATTGTGATTGTATGATTGTGATTGTCTGATTGTGGTTGTGCGATTGTGATTGTATGATTGTATTTGGGAGATTGTATTTGGGAGATTGTAATTGTATGATTGTGATTGTATGATTGTATTTGGGAGATTGTATTTGGGATATTGTAATTGTATGATTGCGATTGTATGATTGTGATTGTATGATTGTGATTGTATGATTGTATTTGGGAGATTGTATTTGGGATATTGTAATTGTATGATTGCGATTGTATGATTGTGATTGTATGAGTGTGATGTATGATTGTAATTGTATGATTATGATTGTATGATTGTGATTGTATGATTGAGATTGTATGATTGTGATTGTATGCTTGCGATTGTATGATTGTGATTGTATGATTGTGATTCTTTGATTGTGATTGTATGATTGTGATTGTATGATTGTGATTGTATGATTGTGATTGTATGATTGTGATTGTATGATTGTGATTGTATGATTGTGATTGTATGATTGTGATAGTATGATTGTGATTGTATCATTGTGATTGTATGATTGTGATTGTATGATTGTGATTCTTTGATTGTGATTGTATGATTGTGATTGTATGATTGTGATTGTATGATTGTGGTTGTATGATTGTGATTGTATGATTGTGATTGTATGATTGTGATTGTATGATTGTGATAGTATGATTGTGATTGTATGATTGTGATTGTATGATTGTGATTGTATGATTGTATTTGGGAGATTGTATTTGGGATATTGTAATTGTATGATTGCGATTGTATGATTGTGATTGTATGAGTGTGATGTATGATTGTAATTGTACGATTATGATTGTATGATTGTGATTGTATGATTGAGATTGTATGATTGTGATTGTATGCTTGCGATTGTATGATTGTGATTGTATGATTGTGATTCTTTGATTGTGATTGTATGATTGTGATTGTATGATTGTGATTGTATGATTGTGGTTGTATGATTGTGATTGTATGATTGTGATTGTATGATTGAGATTGTATGATTGTGATTGTATGATTGTGATTGTCTGATTGTGATTGTATGATTGCGATTGTATGATTGTGATTGTATGATTGTGATGTATGATTCTAATTGAATGAGTATGATTGTATGATTGTGATTGTATGATTGAGATTGTATGATTGTGATTGTATGATTGCGATTGTATGATTGTGATTGTATGATTGTGATTCTTTGATTGTGATTGTATGATTGTGATTGTATGATTGTGATTGTATGATTGTGGTTGTATGATTGTGATTGTATGATTGTGATTGTATGATTGTGATAGTATGATTGTGATTGTATGATTGTGATTGTATGATTGTATTTGGGAGATTGTGATTGTATGATTGTATTTGGGAGATTGTATTTGGGAAATTGCAATTGTATGATTGCGATTGTATGATTGTGATTGTATGATTGTGATTGTATGATTGTGATTGTATGATTGTGATTGTATGATTGTGACAGTATGATTGTGATTGTATGATTGTGATTGTATGACTGTGATTGTATGATTGTGATTGTATGATTGTGATTGTATGATTGTGAAAGTATGATTGTGATTGTATGATTGTGATTGTATGATTGTGATTGCTTGATTATGATTGTATGATTGTTCTTGTATGATTGTGATTGTATGATTGTGATTGTATGATTGTGATTGTATGATTGTGATTGTATGATTGTGATTGTATGATTGTGATTGTATGATTGTGATTGTATGATTGTGATTGTATGATTGTGATTGTATGATTGTGATTGTATGATTGTGATTGTATGATTGTATTTGGGAGATTGTATTTGGGAGATTGTATTTGGGAGATTGCAATTGTATGATTGTGATTGTATGATTGTGATTGTATGATTGTGATTGTATGATTGCGATTGTATGATTGTGATTGTATGATTGTGATGTATGATTGTAATTGTATGATTATGATTGTATGATTGTGATTGTATGATTGTGATTGTATGATTGTGATTGTATGATTGTATTTGGGAGATTGTATTTGGGATATTGTAATTGTATGATTGCGATTCTATGATTGTGATTGTATGATTGTGATTGTATGATTGTATTTGGGAGATTGTATTTGGGATATTGTAATTGTATGATTGCGATTGTATGATTGTGATTGTCTGATTGTGGTTGTATGATTGTGATTGTATGCTTGCGATTGTATGATTGTGATTGTATGATTGTGATTGTATGATTGTGATTGTATGATTGTATTTGGGAGATTGTATTTGGGAGATTGTAATTGTATGATTGCGATTGTATGATTGTGATTGTATGATTGCGATTGTATGATTGCGATTGTATGATTGTGATTGTATGATTGTGATTGTATGATTGCGATTGTATGATTGTGATTGTATGATTGTGATTGTATGATTGTGATTGTATGATTGTGATTGTATGATTGTGATTGTATGATTGTGATTGTATGAGTGTGATTGTCTGATTGTGGTTGTGCGATTGTGATTGTACGATTATGAATGTACGATTGTGATTGTATGATTGTGATTGTATGAATATGATTGTATGATTGTGATTGCATGATTGTGATTGTATGATTGTGATTGCATGATTTTGAATGTATGATTGTGATTGTATGATTGTGATTGTATGATTGTGATCGTATGATTGTGATTGTATGATTGTGATTGTATGATTGCGATAGTATGATTGTGATTGTATGATTGTGATTGTATGATTGTAATGTATGATTGTAATTGTATGATTATGATTGTATGATTGTGATTGTATGATTGTATTTGGGAGATTGTATTTGGGATATTGTAATTGTATGATTGCGATTGTATGATTGTGATTGTATGATTGTGATGTATGATTCTAATTGTATGATTATGATTGTATGATTGTGATTGTATGATTGAGATTGTATGATTGTGGTTGTATGATTGCGATTGTATGATTGTGATTGTATGATTGTGATTCTTTGATTGTGATTGTATGATTGTGATTGTATGATTGTGATTGTATGATTGTGGTTGTATGATTGTGATTGTATGATTGTGATTGTATGATTGTGATTGTATGATTGTGATAGTATGATTGTGATTATATGATTGTTATTGTATGATTGTTATTGTACGACTGTGATTGTATGATTGTGATTGTATGATTGTGATAGTATGATTGTGAAAGTATGATTGTGATTGTATGATTGTGATTGTATGATTGTGATTGTATGATTGTGATTGTATGATTGTGATTGTATGATTGTGATTGGATGATTGTGATTGTATGATTGTGATTGTATGATTGTGATTGTCTGATTGTGGTTGTGCGATTGTGATTGTACGATTGTGGTTGTACGATTGTGATTGTAGGATTGTGATTGTATGATTGTGATTGTATGATTGTGATTGCATGATTGTGATTGTATGATTGTGATTGCATGATTTTGAATGTATGATTTTGATTGTATGATTGTGATTGTATGATTGTGATTGTATGATTGTGATTGTATGATTCTGATTTTATGATTGTGATTGTATGATTGTGATTGTATGATTGTGATTGTATGATTGTGATTGTATGATTGTGATTGTATGATTGCGATTGTATGATTGTGATGTATGATTGTAATTGTATGATTATGATTGTATGATTGTGATTGTATGATTGAGATTGTATGATTGTGATTGTATGCTTGCGATTGTATGATTGTGATTGTATGATTGTATTTGGGAGATTGTATTTGGGATATTGTAATTGTATGATTGCGATTGTATGATTGCGATTGTATGATTGTGATTGTATGATTGTGATGTATGATTCTAATTGTATGATTATGATTGTATGATTGTGATTGTATGATTGAGATTGTATGATTGTGATTGTATGATTGCGATTGTATGATTGTGATTGCATGATTGTGATTGTATGATTGTGATTGCATGATTTTGAATGTATGATATTGATTGTATGATTGTGATTGTATGATTGTGATTGTATGATTGTGATTGTATGATTGTGATTTTATGATTGTGATTGTACGATTGTGGTTGTATGATTGTGATTGTATGATTGTGATTGTATGATTGCGATTGTATGATTGCGATTGTATGATTGTTATTGTATGATTGTGATTGTATGATTGTGATTGTATGAGTGTGATTGTCTGATTGTGGTTGTGCGATTGTGATTGTACGATTGTGATTGTATGATTGTGATTGTATGAATATGATAGTATGATTGTGATTGCATGATTGTGATTGTACGATTGTGATTGCATGATTTTGAATGTATGATTGTGATTGTATGATTGTGATTGTATGATTGTGATCGTATGATTGTGATTGTATGATTGTGATTGTATGATTGTGATTGTATGATTGTGATGTATGATTGTAATTGTATGATTATAATTGTATGATTGTGATTGTATTATTGTATTTGGGAGATTGTATTTGGGATATTGTAATTGTATGATTGCGATTGTATGATTGTGATTGTATGATTGTGATGTATGATTCTAATTGTATGATTATGATTGTATGATTGTGATTGTATGATTGAGATTGTATGATTGTGGTTGTATGATTGCGATTGTATGATTGTGAATGTATGATTGTGATTATTTGATTGTGATTGTATGATTGTGATTGTATGATTGTGATTGTATGATTGTGATTGTATGATTGAGATTGTATGATTGTGATTGTATGATTGTGATTGTATGATTGTGATTGCATGATTGTGATTGTATGATTGTGATTGCATGATTTTGAATGTATGATTTTGATTGTATGATTGTGATTGTATGATTGTGATTGTATGATTGTGATTGTATGATTGTGATTTTATGATTGTGATTGTATGATTGTGATTGTATGATTGTGATTGTATGATTGTGATTGTATGATTGTGATTGTATGATTGTGATTGTATGATTGTGATGTATGATTGTAATTGTATGATTATGATTGTATGATTGTGATTGTATGATTGAGATTGTATGATTGTGATTGTATGCTTGCGATTGTATGATTGTGATTGTATGATTGTATTTGGGAGATTGTATTTGGGATATTGTAATTGTATGATTGCGATTGTATGGTTGTGATTGTATGATTGTGATGTATGATTCTAATTGTATGATTATGATTGTATGATTGTGATTGTATGATTGAGATTGTATGATTGTGATTGTATGATTGCGATTGTATGATTGTGATTGCATGATTGTGATTGTATGATTGTGATTGCATGATTTTGAATGTATGATTTTGATTGTATGATTGTGATTGTATGATTGTGATTGTATGATTGTGATTGTATGATTGTGATTTTATGATTGTGATTGTATGATTGTGATTGTATGATTGTGATTGTATGATTGTGATTGTATGATTGTGATTGTATGATTGTGATTGTATGATTGTGATTGTATGATTGCGATTGTATGATTGAGATTGTATGATTGTGATTGTATGATTGTGATTGTATGATTGTGATTGTACGATTGTGATTGTACGATTGTTATTGAATGATTGTGATTGTATGATTCTGATTGTATGATTCTGATTGTATGATTGTGATTGCATGATTGTGATTGTATGATTGTGATTGCATGATTTTGAATGTATGATTGTGATTGTATGATTGTGATTGTATGATTGTGATTGTATGATTATGATTGTATAATTGCGATTGTATGAATGCGATTGTATGATTGTGATTGCATAATTGTGATTGTATGATTGTGATTGTGTGACTGTGATTGTATGATTGTGATTGTATGATTGTGATTGTCTGATTGTGGTTGTATGATTGTGATTGTATGCTTGCGATTGTATGATTGTGATTGTATGATTGTATTTGGGAGATTGTATTTGGGATATTTTAATTGTATGATTGCGATTGTATGATTGTGATTGTATGATTGTGATGTATGATTCTAATTGTATGATTATGATTGTATGATTGTGATTGTATGATTGAGATTGTATGATTGTGATTGTATGCTTGCGATTGTATGATTGTGATTGTATGATTGTGATTCTTTGATTGTGATTGTATGATTGTGATTGTATGACTGTGATTGTATGATTGTGGTTGTATGATTGCGATAGTATGATTGTGATTGTATGATTGTGATTGTACGATTGTGATAGTATGATTGTGATTATATGATTGTTATTGTATGATTGTTATTGTATGACCGTGATTGTATGATTGTGATTGTATGATTGTGAAAGTATGATTGTGATTGTATGATTGTGATTGTATGATTGTGATTGTATGATTGAGATTGTATGATTGTGATTGTATGATTGCGATTGTGTGATTGTGATTGTGTGATTGTGATTGTATGATTGTGATTGTATGATTGTGATTGTATGATTGTGATTGTATGATTGTGATTGTATGATTGTGATTGTATGATTGTGAAAGTATGATTGTGATTGTATGATTGTGATTGTATGAGTGTGATTGTTTGATTGTGGTTGTGCGATTGTGATTGTACGATTGTGAATGTACGATTGTGATTGTATGATTGTGATTGTATGAATATGATTGTATGATTGTGATTGCATGATTGTGATTGTATGATTGTGATTGCATGATTTTGAATGTATGATTGTGATTGTATGATTGTGATTGTATGATTGTGATTGTATGATTGTGATCGTATGATTGTGATTGTATGATTGTGATTGTATGATTGCGATAGTATGATTGTGATTGTATGATTGTGATTGTATGATTGTGATGTATGATTGTAATTGTATGATTATGATTGTATGATTGTGATTGTATGATTGTATTTGGGAGATTGTATTTGGGATATTGTAATTGTATGATTGCGATTGTATGATTGTGATTGTATGATTGTGATGTGTGATTCTAATTGTATGATTATGATTGTATGATTGTGATTGTATGATTGAGATTGTATGATTGTGGTTGTATGATTGCGATTGTATGATTGTGATTGTATGACTGTGATTCTTTGATTGTGATTGTATGATTGTGATTGTATGATTGTGATTGTATGATTGTGGTTGTATGATTGTGATTGTATGATTGTGATTGTATGATTGTGATTGTATGATTGTGATAGTATGATTGTGATTATATGATTGTTATTGTATGATTGTTATTGTACGACTGTGATTGTATGATTGTGATTGTATGATTGTGATAGTATGATTGTGAAAGTATGATTGTGATTGTATGATTGTGATTGTATAATTGTGATTGTATGATTGTGATTGCATGATTGTGATTGTATGATTGTGATTGTATGATTGTGATTGTATGATTGTGATTGTATGATTGTGATTGTCTGATTGTGGTTGTGCGATTGTGATTGTACGATTGTGATTGTACGATTGTGATTGTAGGATTGTGATTGTATGATTGTGATTGTATGATTGTGATTGCATGATTGTGATTGTATGATTGTGATTGCATGATTTTGAATGTATGATTTTGATTGTATGATTGTGATTGTATGATTGTGATTGTATGATTGTGATTGTATGATTGTGATTTTATGATTGTGATTGTATGATTGTGATTGTATGATTGTGATTGTATGATTGCGATTGTATGATTGTGATTGTATGATTGTGATTGTATGATTGTGATGTATGATTGTAATTGTATGATTATGATTGTATGATTGTGATTGTATGATTGAGATTGTATGATTGTGATTGTATGCTTGCGATTGTATGATTGTGATTGTATGATTGTATTTGGGAGATTGTATTTGGGATATTGTAATTGTATGATTGCGATTGTATGATTGTGATTGTATGATTGTGATGTATGATTCAAATTGTATGATTATGATTGTATGATTGTGATTGTATGATTGAGATTGTATGACTGTGATTGTATGATTGCGATTGTATGATTGTGATTGTATGATTGTGATTCTTTGATTGTGATTGTATGATTGTGATTGTATGATTGTGATTGTATGATTGTGGTTGTATGATTGTGACTGTATGATTGTGATTGTATGATTGCGATTGTGTGATTGCGATTGTGTGATTGTGATTGTATGATTGTGATTGTATGATTGTGATTGTATGATTGTGATTGTATGATTGTGATTGTATGATTTTGATTGTATGATTGTGATTGTATGATTGTGATTGTATGATTGTGATTGTATGATTGTGATTTTATGATTGTGATTGTATGATTGTGATTGTATGATTGTGATTGTATGATTGTGATTGTATGATTGTGATTGTATGATTGTGATTGTATGATTGTGATTGTATGATTGCGATTGTATGATTGAGATTGTATGATTGTGATTGTATGATTGTGATTGTATGATTGTGATTGTACGATTGTGATTGTACGATTGTTATTGAATGATTGTGATTGTATGATTCTGATTGTATGATTCTGATTGTATGATTGTGATTGCATGATTGTGATTGTATGATTGTGATTGCATGATTTTGAATGTATGATTGTGATTGTATGATTGTGATTGTATGATTGTGATTGTATGATTATGATTGTATAATTGCGATTGTATGAATGCGATTGTATGATTGTGATTGCATAATTGTGATTGTATGATTGTGATTGTGTGACTGTGATTGTATGATTGTGATTGTATGATTGTGATTGTCTGATTGTGGTTGTATGATTGTGATTGTATGCTTGCGATTGTATGATTGTGATTGTATGATTGTATTTGGGAGATTGTATTTGGGATATTTTAATTGTATGATTGCGATTGTATGATTGTGATTGTATGATTGTGATGTATGATCCTAATTGTATGATTATGATTGTATGATTGTGATTGTATGATTGAGATTGTATGATTGTGATTGTATGCTTGCGATTGTATGATTGTGATTGTATGATTGTGATTCTTTGATTGTGATTGTATGATTGTGATTGTATGATTGTGATTGTATGATTGTGGTTGTATGATTGCGATAGTATGATTGTGATTGTATGATTGTGATTGTACGATTGTGATAGTATGATTGTGATTATATGATTGTTATTGTATGATTGTTATTGTATGACCGTGATTGTATGATTGTGATTGTATGATTGTGAAAGTATGATTGTGATTGTATGATTGTGATTGTATGATTGTGATTGTATGATTGAGATTGTATGATTGTGATTGTATGATTGCGATTGTGTGATTGTGATTGTGTGATTGTGATTGTATGATTGTGATTGTATGATTGTGATTGTATGATTGTGATTGTATGATTGTGAAGGTATGATTGTGATTGTATGATTGTGATTGTATGATTGTGATTGTATGAGTGTGATTGTTTGATTGTGGTTGTGCGATTGTGATTGTACGATTGTGAATGTACGATTGTGATTGTATGATTGTGATTGTATGAATATGATTGTATGATTGTGATTGCATGATTGTGATTGTATGATTGTGATTGCATGATTTTGAATGTATGATTGTGATTGTATGATTGTGATTGTATGATTGTGATCGTATGATTGTGATTGTATGATTGTGATTGTATGATTGCGATAGTATGATTGTGATTGTATGATTGTGATTGTATGATTGTGATGTATGATTGTAATTGTATGATTATGATTGTATGATTGTGATTGTATGATTGTATTTGGGAGATTGTATTTGGGATATTGTAATTGTATGATTGCGATTGTATGATTGTGATTGTATGATTGTGATGTGTGATTCTAATTGTATGATTATGATTGTATGATTGTGATTGTATGATTGAGATTGTATGATTGTGGTTGTATGATTGCGATTGTATGATTGTGATTGTATGATTGTGATTCTTTGATTGTGATTGTATGATTGTGATTGTATGATTGTGATTGTATGATTGTGGTTGTATGATTGTGATTGTATGATTGTGATTGTATGATTGTGATTGTATGATTGTGATAGTATGATTGTGATTATATGATTGTTATTGTATGATTGTTATTGTACGACTGTGATTGTATGATTGTGATTGTATGATTGTGATAGTATGATTGCGAAAGTATGATTGTGATTGTATGATTGTGATTGTATAATTGTGATTGTATGATTGTGATTGCATGATTGTGATTGTATGATTGTGATTGTATGATTGTGATTGTATGATTGTGATTGTATGATTGTGATTGTCTGATTGTGGTTGTGCGATTGTGATTGTACGATTGTGATTGTACGATTGTGATTGTAGGATTGTGATTGTATGATTGTGATTGTATGATTGTGATTGCATGATTGTGATTGTATGATTGTGATTGCATGATTTTGAATGTATGATTCTGATTGTATGATTGTGATTGTATGATTGTGATTGTATGATTGTGATTGTATGATTGTGATTTTATGATTGTGATTGTACGATTGTGATTGTATGATTGTGATTGTATGATTGCGATTGTATGATTGTGATTGTATGATTGTGATTGTATGATTGTGATGTATGATTTTAATTGTATGATTATGATTGTATGATTGTGATTGTATGATTGAGATTGTATGATTGTGATTGTATGCTT
This sequence comes from Megachile rotundata, assembly GCF_050947335.1. Classification (NCBI taxonomy): domain Eukaryota; kingdom Metazoa; phylum Arthropoda; class Insecta; order Hymenoptera; family Megachilidae; genus Megachile; species Megachile rotundata. The sequence continues at coordinate 520,705 of NW_027473371.1, read as the reverse complement.
GCGATTGTATGATTGTGACTGTATGATTGTATTTGGGAGATTGTATTTGGGATATTGTAATTGTATGATTGCGATTGTATGATTGTGATTGTATGATTGTGATGTATGATTCAAATTGTATGATTATGATTGTATGATTGTGATTGTATGATTGAGATTGTATGATTGTGATTGTATGATTGCGATTGTATGATTGCGATTGTATGATTGTGATTCTTTGATTGTGATTGTATGATTGTGATTGTATGATTGTGATTGTATGATTGTGGTTGTATGATTGTGATTGTATGATTGTGATTGTATGATTGCGATTGTGTGATTGTGATTGTGTGATTGTGATTGTATGATTGTGATTGTATGATTGTGATTGTATGATTGTGATTGTATGATTGTGATTGTATGATTGTGATTGTATGATTGTGATTGTATGATTGTGATTGTATGATTGTGATTGTATGATTGTGATTGTATGATTGTGATTGTATGATTGTGATTGTATGATTGTGAACGTATTATTGTGATTGTATGATTATGATTGTATGATTGTGATTGTATGATTGTGATTGTATGATCGTATTTGGGAGATTGTATTTGGGAGATTGTAATTGTATGATTGCGATTGTATGATTGTGATTGTATGATTGCGATTGTATGATTGCGATTGTATGATTGTGATTGTATGATTGTGATTGTATGATTATGATTGTATGATTGTGATTGTATGATTGAGATTGTATGATTGTGATTGTATGATTGCGATTGTATGATTGTGATTGTATGATTGTGATTGTATGATTGTGATTGTATGATTGTGATTGTATGATTGTGATTGTATGATTGTGATTGTATGATTGTGAAAGTATGATTGTGATTGTATGATTGTGATTGTATGATTGTGATTGTATGAGTGTGATTGTTTGATTGTGGTTGTGCGATTGTGATTGTACGATTGTGAATGTACGATTGTGATTGTATGATTGTGATTGTATGAATATGATTGTATGATTGTGATTGCATGATTGTGATTGTATGATTGTGATTGCATGATTTTGAATGTATGATTGTGATTGTATGATTGTGATTGTATGATTGTGATCGTATGATTGTGATTGTATGATTGTGATTGTATGATTGCGATAGTATGATTGTGATTGTATGATTGTGATTGTATGATTGTGATGTATGATTGTAATTGTATGATTATGATTGTATGATTGTGATTGTATGATTGTATTTGGGAGATTGTATTTGGGATATTGTAATTGTATGATTGCGATTGTATGATTGTGATTGTATGATTGTGATGTGTGATTCTAATTGTATGATTATGATTGTATGATTGTGATTGTATGATTGAGATTGTATGATTGTGGTTGTATGATTGCGATTGTATGATTGTGATTGTATGATTGTGATTCTTTGATTGTGATTGTACGATTGTGATTGTAGGATTGTGATTGTATGATTGTGATTGTATGATTGTGATTGCATGATTGTGATTGTATGATTGTGATTGCATGATTTTGAATGTATGATTTTGATTGTATGATTGTGATTGTATGATTGTGATTGTATGATTGTGATTGTATGATTGTGATTTTATGATTGTGATTGTATGATTGTGATTGTATGATTGTGATTGTATGATTGCGATTGTATGATTGCGATTGTATGATTGTGATTGTATGATTGTGATGTATGATTGTAATTGTATGATTATGATTGTATGATTGTGATTGTATGATTGAGATTGTATGATTGTGATTGTATGCTTGCGATTGTATGATTGTGATTGTATGATTGTATTTGGGAGATTGTATTTGGGATATTGTAATTGTATGATTGCGATTGTATGATTGTGATTGTATGATTGTGATTTATGATTCTAATTGTATGATTATGATTGTAAGATTGTGACTGTATGATTGAGATTGTATGATTGTGATTGTATGATTGCGATTGTATGATTGTGATTGTATGATTGTGATTCTTTGATTGTGATTGTATGATTGTGATTGTATGATTGTGATTGTATGATTGTGGTTGTATGATTGTGATTGTATGATTGTGATTGTATGATTGTGATTGTATGATTGTGATAGTATGATTGTGATTATATGATTGCTATTGTATGATTGTTATTGTACGACTGTGATTGTATGATTGTGATTGTATGATTGTGATAGTATGATTGTGAAAGTATGATTGTGATTGTATGATTGTGATTGTATGATTGTGATTGTATGATTGTGATTGTATGATTGTGATTGTATGATTGTGATTGTATGATTGTGATTGTATGATTGTGATTGTCTGATTGTGGTTGTGCGATTGTGATTGTATGATTGTATTTGGGAGATTGTATTTGGGAGATTGTAATTGTATGATTGTGATTGTATGATTGTATTTGGGAGATTGTATTTGGGATATTGTAATTGTATGATTGCGATTGTATGATTGTGATTGTATGATTGTGATTGTATGATTGTATTTGGGAGATTGTATTTGGGATATTGTAATTGTATGATTGCGATTGTATGATTGTGATTGTATGAGTGTGATGTATGATTGTAATTGTATGATTATGATTGTATGATTGTGATTGTATGATTGTGATTGTATGATTGAGATTGTATGATTGTGATTGTATGCTTGCGATTGTATGATTGTGATTGTATGATTGTGATTCTTTGATTGTGATTGTATGATTGTGATTGTATGATTGTGATTGTATGATTGTGATTGTATGATTGTGATTGTATGATTGTGATTGTATGATTGTGATTGTATGATTGTGATTGTATGATTGTGATAGTATGATTGTGATTGTATCATTGTGATTGTATGATTGTGATTGTATGATTGTGATTCTTTGATTGTGATTGTATGATTGTGATTGTATGATTGTGATTGTATGATTGTGGTTGTATGATTGTGATTGTATGATTGTGATTGTATGATTGTGATTGTATGATTGTGATAGTATGATTGTGATTATATGATTGTTATTGTATGATTGTTATTGTACGGCTGTGATTGTATGATTGTGATTGTATGATTGTGATAGTATGATTGTGAAAGTATGATTGTGATTGTATGATTGTGATTGTATGATTGTGATTGTATGATTGTGATTGTATGATTGTGATTGTATGATTGTGATTGTATGATTGTGATTGTATGATTGTGATTGTCTGATTGTGGTTGTGTGATTGTGATTGTACGATTGTGATTGTACGATTGTGATTGTAGGATTGTGATTGTATGATTGTGATTGTATGATTGTGATTGCATGATTGTGATTGTATGATTGTGATTGTATGATTGTGATTGTATGATTGTGATAATATGATTGTGATTGTATGATTGTGATTGTATGATTGTCATTGTATGATTGTGATTGTATGATTGTGATAGTATGATTGTGAAAGTATGATTGTGATTGTATGATTGTGATTGTATGATTGTGATTGTATGATTGTGATTGTATGATTGTGATTGTATGATTGTGGTTGTATGTTTGTGATTGTATGATTGTGATTGTATGATTGCGATTGTGTGATTGCGATTGTGTGATTGCGATTGTGTGATTGCGATTGTATGATTGCGATTGTATGATTGCGATTGTATGATTGTGATTGTATGATTGTGATTGTATGATTGTGATTGTATGATTGTGATTGTATGATTGTGATTGTATGATTGTGATTGTATGATTGTGATTGTATGATTGTGATTGTATGATTGTGATTGTATGATTGTGATTGTATGATTGTGATTGTATGAATGTGATTGTATGATTGTGAACGTATTATTGTGATTGTATGATTATGATTGTATGATTGTGATTGTATGATTGTGATTGTATGATCGTATTTGGGAGATTGTATTTGGGAGATTGTAATTGTATGATTGCGATTGTATGATTGTGATTGTATGATTGCGATTGTATGATTGCGATTGTATGATTGTGATTGTACGATTGTGATTGTATGATTAAGATTGTATGATTGTGATTGTATGATTGAGATTGTATGATTGTGATTGTATGATTGAGATTGTATGATTGTGATTGTATGCTTGCGATTGTATGATTGTGATTGTATGATTGTATTTGGGAGATTGTATTTGGGATATTGTAATTGTATGATTGCGATTGTATGATTGTGATTGTATGATTGTGATGTATGATTCTAATTGAATGAGTATGATTGTATGATTGTGATTGTATGATTGAGATTGTATGATTGTGATTGTATGATTGCGATTGTATGATTGTGATTGTATGATTGTGATTCTTTGATTGTGATTGTATGATTGTGATTGTATGATTGTGATTGTATGATTGTGGTTGTATGATTGTGATTGTATGATTGTGATTGTATGATTGTGATAGTATGATTGTGATTGTATGATTGTGATTGTATGATTGTGATTGTATGATTGTATTTGGGAGATTGTATTTGGGATATTGTAATTGTATGATTGCGATTCTATGATTGTGATTGTATGATTGTGATTGTATGATTGTATTTGGGAGATTGTATTTGGGATATTGTAATTGTATGATTGCGATTGTATGATTGTGATTGTCTGATTGTGGTTGTATGATTGTGATTGTATGCTTGCGATTGTATGATTGTGATTGTATGATTGTGATTGTATGATTGTGATTGTATGATTGTATTTGGGAGATTGTATTTGGGAGATTGTAATTGTATGATTGCGATTGTATGATTGTGATTGTATGATTGCGATTGTATGATTGCGATTGTATGATTGTGATTGTATGATTGTGATTGTATGATTGCGATTGTATGATTGTGATTGTATGATTGTGATTGTATGATTGTGATTGTATGATTGTGATTGTATGATTGTGATTGTATGATTGTAATGTATGATTGTAATTGTATGATTATGATTGTATGATTGTGATTGTATGATTGTATTTGGGAGATTGTATTTGGGATATTGTAATTGTATGATTGCGATTGTATGATTGTGATTGTATGATTGTGATGTATGATTCTAATTGTATGATTATGATTGTATGATTGTGATTGTATGATTGAGATTGTATGATTGTGGTTGTATGATTGCGATTGTATGATTGTGATTGTATGATTGTGATTCTTTGATTGTGATTGTATGATTGTGATTGTATGATTGTGATTGTATGATTGTGGTTGTATGATTGTGATTGTATGATTGTGATTGTATGATTGTGATTGTATGATTGTGATAGTATGATTGTGATTATATGATTGTTATTGTATGATTGTTATTGTACGACTGTGATTGTATGATTGTGATTGTATGATTGTGATAGTATGATTGTGAAAGTATGATTGTGATTGTATGATTGTGATTGTATGATTGTGATTGTATGATTGTGATTGTATGATTGTGATTGTATGATTGTGATTGGATGATTGTGATTGTATGATTGTGATTGTATGATTGTGATTGTCTGATTGTGGTTGTGCGATTGTGATTGTACGATTGTGGTTGTACGATTGTGATTGTAGGATTGTGATTGTATGATTGTGATTGTATGATTGTGATTGCATGATTGTGATTGTATGATTGTGATTGCATGATTTTGAATGTATGATTTTGATTGTATGATTGTGATTGTATGATTGTGATTGTATGATTGTGATTGTATGATTCTGATTTTATGATTGTGATTGTATGATTGTGATTGTATGATTGTGATTGTATGATTGTGATTGTATGATTGTGATTGTATGATTGTGATTGTATGATTGTGATGTATGATTGTAATTGTATGATTATGATTGTATGATTGTGATTGTATGATTGAGATTGTATGATTGTGATTGTATGCTTGCGATTGTATGATTGTGATTGTATGATTGTATTTGGGAGATTGTATTTGGGATATTGTAATTGTATGATTGCGATTGTATGATTGCGATTGTATGATTGTGATTGTATGATTGTGATGTATGATTCTAATTGTATGATTATGATTGTATGATTGTGATTGTATGATTGAGATTGTATGATTGTGATTGTATGATTGCGATTGTATGATTGTGATTGCATGATTGTGATTGTATGATTGTGATTGCATGATTTTGAATGTATGATATTGATTGTATGATTGTGATTGTATGATTGTGATTGTATGATTGTGATTGTATGATTGTGATTTTATGATTGTGATTGTACGATTGTGGTTGTATGTTTGTGATTGTATGATTGTGATTGTATGATTGCGATTGTATGATTGCGATTGTATGATTGTTATTGTATGATTGTGATTGTATGATTGTGATTGTATGAGTGTGATTGTCTGATTGTGGTTGTGCGATTGTGATTGTACGATTGTGATTGTATGATTGTGATTGTATGAATATGATAGTATGATTGTGATTGCATGATTGTGATTGTACGATTGTGATTGCATGATTTTGAATGTATGATTGTGATTGTATGATTGTGATTGTATGATTGTGATCGTATGATTGTGATTGTATGATTGTGATTGTATGATTGTGATTGTATGATTGTGATGTATGATTGTAATTGTATGATTATAATTGTATGATTGTGATTGTATTATTGTATTTGGGAGATTGTATTTGGGATATTGTAATTGTATGATTGCGATTGTATGATTGTGATTGTATGATTGTGATGTATGATTCTAATTGTATGATTATGATTGTATGATTGTGATTGTATGATTGAGATTGTATGATTGTGGTTGTATGATTGCGATTGTATGATTGTGATTGTATGATTGTGATTATTTGATTGTGATTGTATGATTGTGATTGTATGATTGTGATTGTATGATTGTGATTGTATGATTGAGATTGTATGATTGTGATTGTATGATTGTGATTGTATGATTGTGATTGCATGATTGTGATTGTATGATTGTGATTGCATGATTTTGAATGTATGATTTTGATTGTATGATTGTGATTGTATGATTGTGATTGTATGATTGTGATTGTATGATTGTGATTTTATGATTGTGATTGTATGATTGTGATTGTATGATTGTGATTGTATGATTGTGATTGTATGATTGTGATTGTATGATTGTGATTGTATGATTGTGATGTATGATTGTGATTTTATGATTGTGATTGTATGATTGTGATTGTATGATTGTGATTGTATGATTGTGATCGTATGATTGTGATTGTATGATTGTGATTGTATGATTGTGATTGTATGATTGTGATGTATGATTGTAATTGTATGATTATAATTGTATGATTGTGATTGTATTATTGTATTTGGGAGATTGTATTTGGGATATTGTAATTGTATGATTGCGATTGTATGATTGTGATTGTATGATTGTGATGTATGATTCTAATTGTATGATTATGATTGTATGATTGTGATTGTATGATTGAGATTGTATGATTGTGGTTGTATGATTGCGATTGTATGATTATGATTGTATGATTGTGATTGTATGATTGAGATTGTATGATTGTGATTGTATGCTTGCGATTGTATGATTGTGATTGTATGATTGTATTTGGGAGATTGTATTTGGGATATTGTAATTGTATGATTGCGATTGTATGGTTGTGATTGTATGATTGTGATGTATGATTCTAATTGTATGATTATGATTGTATGATTGTGATTGTATGATTGAGATTGTATGATTGTGATTGTATGATTGCGATTGTATGATTGTGATTGCATGATTGTGATTGTATGATTGTGATTGCATGATTTTGAATGTATGATTTTGATTGTATGATTGTGATTGTATGATTGTGATTGTATGATTGTGATTGTATGATTGTGATTTTATGATTGTGATTGTATGATTGTGATTGTATGATTGTGATTGTATGATTGTGATTGTATGATTGTGATTGTATGATTGTGATTGTATGATTGTGATTGTATGATTGCGATTGTATGATTGAGATTGTATGATTGTGATTGTATGATTGTGATTGTATGATTGTGATTGTACGATTGTGATTGTACGATTGTTATTGAATGATTGTGATTGTATGATTCTGATTGTATGATTCTGATTGTATGATTGTGATTGCATGATTGTGATTGTATGATTGTGATTGCATGATTTTGAATGTATGATTGTGATTGTATGATTGTGATTGTATGATTGTGATTGTATGATTATGATTGTATAATTGCGATTGTATGAATGCGATTGTATGATTGTGATTGCATAATTGTGATTGTATGATTGTGATTGTGTGACTGTGATTGTATGATTGTGATTGTATGATTGTGATTGTCTGATTGTGGTTGTATGATTGTGATTGTATGCTTGCGATTGTATGATTGTGATTGTATGATTGTATTTGGGAGATTGTATTTGGGATATTTTAATTGTATGATTGCGATTGTATGATTGTGATTGTATGATTGTGATGTATGATTCTAATTGTATGATTATGATTGTATGATTGTGATTGTATGATTGTGATTCTTTGATTGTGATTGTATGATTGTGATTGTATGATTGTGATTGTATGATTGTGGTTGTATGATTGCGATAGTATGATTGTGATTGTATGATTGTGATTGTACGATTGTGATAGTATGATTGTGATTATATGATTGTTATTGTATGATTGTTATTGTATGACCGTGATTGTATGATTGTGATTGTATGATTGTGAAAGTATGATTGTGATTGTATGATTGTGATTGTATGATTGTGATTGTATGATTGAGATTGTATGATTGTGATTGTATGATTGCGATTGTGTGATTGTGATTGTGTGATTGTGATTGTATGATTGTGATTGTATGATTGCGATAGTATGATTGTGATTGTATGATTGTGATTGTACGATTGTGATAGTATGATTGTGATTATATGATTGTTATTGTATGATTGTTATTGTACGACTGTGATTGTATGATTGTGATTGTATGATTGTGATAGTATGATTGTGAAAGTATGATTGTGATTGTATGATTGTGATTGTATAATTGTGATTGTATGATTGTGATTGCATGATTGTGATTGTATGATTGTGATTGTATGATTGTGATTGTATGATTGTGATTGTATGATTGTGATTGTATGATTGTGATTGTCTGATTGTGGTTGTGCGATTGTGATTGTACGATTGTGATTGTACGATTGTGATTGTAGGATTGTGATTGTATGATTGTGATTGTATGATTGTGATTGCATGATTGTGATTGTATGATTGTGATTGCATGATTTTGAATGTATGATTTTGATTGTATGATTGTGATTGTATGATTGTGATTGTATGATTGTGATTGTATGATTGTGATTTTATGATTGTGATTGTATGATTGTGATTGTATGATTGTGATTGTATGATTGCGATTGTATGATTGTGATTGTATGATTGTGATTGTATGATTGTGATGTATGATTGTAATTGTCTGATTATGATTGTATGATTGTGATTGTATGATTGAGATTGTATGATTGTGATTGTATGCTTGCGATTGTATGATTGTGATTGTATGATTGTATTTGGGAGATTGTATTTGGGATATTGTAATTGTATGATTGCGATTGTATGATTGTGATTGTATGATTGTGATGTATGATTCAAATTGTATGATTATGATTGTATGATTGTGATGGTATGATTGAGATTGTATGACTGTGATTGTATGATTGCGATTGTATGATTGTGATTGTATGATTGTAATTCTTTGATTGTGATTGTATGATTGTGATTGTATGATTGTGATTGTATGATTGTGGTTGTATGATTGTGACTGTATGATTGTGATTGTATGATTGTGACTGTATGATTGTGATTGTATGATTGCGATTGTGTGATTGCGATTGTGTGATTGTGATTGTATGATTGTGATTGTATGATTGTGATTGTATGATTGTGATTGTATGATTGTGATTGTATGATTGTGATTGTATGATTGTGATTGTATGATTGTGATTGTATGATTGTGATTGTATGATTGTGATTGTATGATTGTGAACGTATTATTGTGATTGTATGATTATGATTGTATGATTGTGATTGTATGATTGTGATTGTATGATCGTATTTGGGAGATTGTATTTGGGAGATTGTAATTGTATGATTGCGATTGTATGATTGTGATTGTATGAGTGCGATTGTATGATTGTGATTGTATGATTGTGATGTGTGATTCTAATTGTATGATTATGATTGTATGATTGTGATTGTATGATTGAGATTGTATGATTGTGGTTGTATGATTGCGATTGTATGATTGTGATTGTATGATTGTGATTCTTTGATTGTGATTGTATGATTGTGATTGTATGATTGTGATTGTATGATTGTGGTTGTATGATTGTGATTGTATGATTGTGGTTGTATGATTGTGATTGTATGCTTGCGATTGTATGATTGTGATTGTATGATTGTATTTGGGAGATTGTATTTGGGATATTTTAATTGTATGATTGCGATTGTATGATTGTGATTGTATGATTGTGATGTATGATTCTAATTGTATGATTATGATTGTATGATTGTGATTGTATGATTGTGATTCTTTGATTGTGATTGTATGATTGTGATTGTATGATTGTGATTGTATGATTGTGGTTGTATGATTGCGATAGTATGATTGTGATTGTATGATTGTGATTGTACGATTGTGATAGTATGATTGTGATTATATGATTGTTATTGTATGATTGTTATTGTATGACCGTGATTGTATGATTGTGATTGTATGATTGTGAAAGTATGATTGTGATTGTATGATTGTGATTGTATGATTGTGATTGTATGATTGAGATTGTATGATTGTGATTGTATGATTGCGATTGTGTGATTGTGATTGTGTGATTGTGATTGTATGATTGTGATTGTATGATTGCGATAGTATGATTGTGATTGTATGATTGTGATTGTACGATTGTGATAGTATGATTGTGATTATATGATTGTTATTGTATGATTGTTATTGTACGACTGTGATTGTATGATTGTGATTGTATGATTGTGATAGTATGATTGTGAAAGTATGATTGTGATTGTATGATTGTGATTGTATAATTGTGATTGTATGATTGTGATTGCATGATTGTGATTGTATGATTGTGATTGTATGATTGTGATTGTATGATTGTGATTGTATGATTGTGATTGTATGATTGTGATTGTCTGATTGTGGTTGTGCGATTGTGATTGTACGATTGTGATTGTACGATTGTGATTGTAGGATTGTGATTGTATGATTGTGATTGTATGATTGTGATTGCATGATTGTGATTGTATGATTGTGATTGCATGATTTTGAATGTATGATTTTGATTGTATGATTGTGATTGTATGATTGTGATTGTATGATTGTGATTGTATGATTGTGATTTTATGATTGTGATTGTATGATTGTGATTGTATGATTGTGATTGTATGATTGCGATTGTATGATTGTGATTGTATGATTGTGATTGTATGATTGTGATGTATGATTGTAATTGTCTGATTATGATTGTATGATTGTGATTGTATGATTGAGATTGTATGATTGTGATTGTATGCTTGCGATTGTATGATTGTGATTGTATGATTGTATTTGGGAGATTGTATTTGGGATATTGTAATTGTATGATTGCGATTGTATGATTGTGATTGTATGATTGTGATGTATGATTCAAATTGTATGATTATGATTGTATGATTGTGATGGTATGATTGAGATTGTATGACTGTGATTGTATGATTGCGATTGTATGATTGTGATTGTATGATTGTAATTCTTTGATTGTGATTGTATGATTGTGATTGTATGATTGTGATTGTATGATTGTGGTTGTATGATTGTGACTGTATGATTGTGATTGTATGATTGTGACTGTATGATTGTGATTGTATGATTGCGATTGTGTGATTGCGATTGTGTGATTGTGATTGTATGATTGTGATTGTATGATTGTGATTGTATGATTGTGATTGTATGATTGTGATTGTATGATTGTGATTGTATGATTGTGATTGTATGATTGTGATTGTATGATTGTGATTGTATGATTGTGATTGTATGATTGTGAACGTATTATTGTGATTGTATGATTATGATTGTATGATTGTGATTGTATGATTGTGATTGTATGATCGTATTTGGGAGATTGTATTTGGGAGATTGTAATTGTATGATTGCGATTGTATGATTGTGATTGTATGAGTGCGATTGTATGATTGTGATTGTATGATTGTGATGTGTGATTCTAATTGTATGATTATGATTGTATGATTGTGATTGTATGATTGAGATTGTATGATTGTGGTTGTATGATTGCGATTGTATGATTGTGATTGTATGATTGTGATTCTTTGATTGTGATTGTATGATTGTGATTGTATGATTGTGATTGTATGATTGTGGTTGTATGATTGTGATTGTATGATTGTGATTGTATGATTGTGATTGTATGATTGTGATAGTATGATTGTGATTATATGATTGTTATTGTATGATTGTTATTGTACGACTGTGATTGTATGATTGTGATTGTATGATTGTGATAGTATGATTGTGAAAGTATGATTGTGATTGTATGATTGTGATTGTATAATTGTGATTGTATGATTGTGATTGCATGATTGTGATTGTATGATTGTGATTGTATGATTGTGATTGTATGATTGTGATTGTATGATTGTGATTGTCTGATTGTGGTTGTGCGATTGTGATTGTACGATTGTGATTGTACGATTGTGATTGTAGGATTGTGATTGTATGATTGTGATTGTATGATTGTGATTGCATGATTGTGATTGTATGATTGTGATTGCATGATTTTGAATGTATGATTTTGATTGTATGATTGTGATTGTATGATTGTGATTGTATGATTGTGATTGTATGATTGTGATTTTATGATTGTGATTGTATGATTGTGATTGTATGATTGTGATTGTATGATTGCGATTGTATGATTGTGATTGTATGATTGTGATTGTATGATTGTGATGTATGATTGTAATTGTCTGATTATGATTGTATGATTGTGATTGTATGATTGAGATTGTATGATTGTGATTGTATGCTTGCGATTGTATGATTGTGATTGTATGATTGTATTTGGGAGATTGTATTTGGGATATTGTAATTGTATGATTGCGATTGTATGATTGTGATTGTATGATTGTGATGTATGATTCAAATTGTATGATTATGATTGTATGATTGTGATTGTATGATTGAGATTGTATGACTGTGATTGTATGATTGCGATTGTATGATTGTGATTGTATGATTGTAATTCTTTGATTGTGATTGTATGATTGTGATTGTATGATTGTGATTGTATGATTGTGGTTGTATGATTGTGACTGTATGATTGTGATTGTATGATTGTGACTGTATGATTGTGATTGTATGATTGCGATTGTGTGATTGCGATTGTGTGATTGTGATTGTATGATTGTGATTGTATGATTGTGATTGTATGATTGTGATTGTATGATTGTGATTGTATGATTGTGATTGTATGATTGTGATTGTATGATTGTGATTGTATGATTGTGATTGTATGATTGTGATTGTATGATTGTGAACGTATTATTGTGATTGTATGATTATGATTGTATGATTGTGATTGTATGATTGTGATTGTATGATCGTATTTGGGAGATTGTATTTGGGAGATTGTAATTGTATGATTGCGATTGTATGATTGTGATTGTATGAGTGCGATTGTATGATTGTGATTGTATGATTGTGATGTGTGATTCTAATTGTATGATTATGATTGTATGATTGTGATTGTATGATTGAGATTGTATGATTGTGGTTGTATGATTGCGATTGTATGATTGTGATTGTATGATTGTGATTCTTTGATTGTGATTGTATGATTGTGATTGTATGATTGTGATTGTATGATTGTGGTTGTATGATTGTGATTGTATGATTGTGATTGTATGATTGTGATTGTATGATTGTGATAGTATGATTGTGATTATATGATTGTTATTGTATGATTGTTATTGTACGACTGTGATTGTATGATTGTGATTGTATGATTGTGATAGTATGATTGTGAAAGTATGATTGTGATTGTATGATTGTGATTGTATAATTGTGATTGTATGATTGTGATTGCATGATTGTGATTGTATGATTGTGATTGTATGATTGTGATTGTATGATTGTGATTGTATGATTGTGATTGTCTGATTGTGGTTGTGCGATTGTGATTGTACGATTGTGATTGTACGATTGTGATTGTAGGATTGTGATTGTATGATTGTGATTGTATGATTGTGATTGCATGATTGTGATTGTATGATTGTGATTGCATGATTTTGAATGTATGATTTTGATTGTATGATTGTGATTGTATGATTGTGATTGTATGATTGTGATTGTATGATTGTGATTTTATGATTGTGATTGTATGATTGTGATTGTATGATTGTGATTGTATGATTGCGATTGTATGATTGTGATTGTATGATTGTGATTGTATGATTGTGATGTATGATTGTAATTGTATGATTATGATTGTATGATTGTGATTGTATGATTGAGATTGTATGATTGTGATTGTATGCTTGCGATTGTATGATTGTGATTGTATGATTGTATTTGGGAGATTGTATTTGGGATATTGTAATTGTATGATTGCGATTGTATGATTGTGATTGTATGATTGTGATTTATGATTCTAATTGTATGATTATGATTGTATGATTGTGATTGTATGATTGAGATTGTATGATTGTGATTGTATGATTGCGATTGTATGATTGTGATTGTATGATTGTGATTCTTTGATTGTGATTGTATGATTGTGATTGTATGATTGTGATTGTATGATTGTGGTTGTATGATTGTGATTGTATGATTGTGATTGTATGATTGTGATTGTATGATTGTGATAGTATGATTGTGATTATATGATTGCTATTGTATGATTGTTATTGTACGACTGTGATTGTATGATTGTGATTGTATGATTGTGATAGTATGATTGTGAAAGTATGATTGTGATTGTATGATTGTGATTGTATGATTGTGATTGTATGATTGTGATTGTATGATTGTGATTGTATGATTGTGATTGTCTGATTGTGGTTGTGCGATTGTGATTGTACGATTGTGATTGTACGATTGTGATTGTAGGATTGTGATTGTATGATTGTGATTGTATGATTGTGATTGCATGATTGTGATTGTATGATTGTGATTGCATGATTTTGAATGTATGATTTTGATTGTATGATTGTGATTGTATGATTGTGATTGTATGATTGTGATTGTATGATTGTGATTGTATGATTGTGATTGTATGATTGTGATTGTATGATTGTGATTGTATGATTGTGATTGTATGATTGTGATTGTATGATTGTGATTGTATGATTGTGATTGTATGATTGTGATTGTATGATTGTGATTGTATGATTGTGATTGTATGATTGTGATTGTATGATTGTGATTGTATGATTGTATTTGGGAGATTGTATTTGGGAAATTGCAATTGTATGATTGCGATTGTATGATTGTGATTGTATGATTGTGATTGTATGATTGTGATTGTATGATTGCGATTGTATGATTGTGATTGTATGATTGTGATTGTATGATTGTGATTGTATGATTGTGATTGTATGATTGTGACAGTATGATTGTGATTGTATGATTGTGATTGTATGACTGTGATTGTATGATTGTGATTGTATGATTGTGATTGTATGATTGTGATTGTATGATTGTGATTGTATGATTGTGATTGCTTGATTATGATTGTATGATTGTGATTGTATGATTGTGATTGTATGATTGTGATTGTATGATTGTGATTGTATGATTGTGATTGTATGATTGTATTTGGGAGATTGTATTTGGGAGATTGTAATTGTATGATTGTGATTGTATGATTGTGATTGTATGATTGCGATTGTATGATTGTGATTGTATGATTGTGATGTATGATTGTAATTGTATGATTATGATTGTATGATTGTGATTGTATGATTGTGATTGTATGATTGTATTTGGGAGATTGTATTTGGGATATTGTAATTGTATGATTGCGATTGTATGATTGTGATTGTATGATTGTGATTGTATGATTGTATTTGGGAGATTGTATTTGGGATATTGTAATTGTATGATTGCGATTGTATGATTGTGATTGTATGAGTGTGATGTATGATTGTAATTGTATGATTATGATTGTATGATTGTGATTGTATGATTGAGATTGTATGATTGTGATTGTATGCTTGCGATTGTATGATTGTGATTGTATGATTGTGATTCTTTGATTGTGATTGTATGATTGTGATTGTATGATTGTGATTGTATGATTGTGATTGTATGATTGTGATTGTATGATTGTGATTGTATGATTGTGATTGTATGATTGTGATTGTATGATTGTGATTGTATGATTGTGATTGTATGATTGTGATAGTATGATTGTGATTGTATCATTGTGATTGTATGATTGTGATTGTATGATTGTGATTCTTTGATTGTGATTGTATGATTGTGATTGTATGATTGTGATTGTATGATTGTGGTTGTATGATTGTGATTGTATGATTGTGATTGTATGATTGTGATTGTATGATTGTGATAGTATGATTGTGATTATATGATTGTTATTGTATGATTGTTATTGTACGACTGTGATTGTATGATTGTGATTGTATGATTGTGATAGTATGATTGTGAAAGTATGATTGTGATTGTATGATTGTGATTGTATGATTGTGATTGTATGATTGTGATTGTATGATTGTGATTGTATGATTGTGATTGTATGATTGTGATTGTATGATTGTGATTGTCTGATTGTGGTTGTGTGATTGTGATTGTACGATTGTGATTGTACGATTGTGATTGTAGGATTGTGATTGTATGATTGTGATTGTATGATTGTGATTGTATGATTGTGAACGTATTATTGTGATTGTATGATTATGATTGTATGATTGTGATTGTATGATTGTGATTGTATGATCGTATTTGGGAGATTGTATTTGGGAGATTGTAATTGTATGATTGCGATTGTATGATTGTGATTGTATGAGTGCGATTGTATGATTGTGATTGTATGATTGTGATGTGTGATTCTAATTGTATGATTATGATTGTATGATTGTGATTGTATGATTGAGATTGTATGATTGTGGTTGTATGATTGCGATTGTATGATTGTGATTGTATGATTGTGATTCTTTGATTGTGATTGTATGATTGTGATTGTATGATTGTGATTGTATGATTGTGGTTGTATGATTGTGATTGTATGATTGTGATTGTATGATTGTGATTGTATGATTGTGATAGTATGATTGTGATTATATGATTGTTATTGTATGATTGTTATTGTACGACTGTGATTGTATGATTGTGATTGTATGATTGTGATAGTATGATTGTGAAAGTATGATTGTGATTGTATGATTGTGATTGTATAATTGTGATTGTATGATTGTGATTGCATGATTGTGATTGTATGATTGTGATTGTATGATTGTGATTGTATGATTGTGATTGTATGATTGTGATTGTCTGATTGTGGTTGTGCGATTGTGATTGTACGATTGTGATTGTACGATTGTGATTGTAGGATTGTGATTGTATGATTGTGATTGTATGATTGTGATTGCATGATTGTGATTGTATGATTGTGATTGCATGATTTTGAATGTATGATTTTGATTGTATGATTGTGATTGTATGATTGTGATTGTATGATTGTGATTGTATGATTGTGATTTTATGATTGTGATTGTATGATTGTGATTGTATGATTGTGATTGTATGATTGCGATTGTATGATTGTGATTGTATGATTGTGATTGTATGATTGTGATGTATGATTGTAATTGTATGATTATGATTGTATGATTGTGATTGTATGATTGAGATTGTATGATTGTGATTGTATGCTTGCGATTGTATGATTGTGATTGTATGATTGTATTTGGGAGATTGTATTTGGGATATTGTAATTGTATGATTGCGATTGTATGATTGTGATTGTATGATTGTGATTTATGATTCTAATTGTATGATTATGATTGTATGATTGTGATTGTATGATTGAGATTGTATGATTGTGATTGTATGATTGCGATTGTATGATTGTGATTGTATGATTGTGATTCTTTGATTGTGATTGTATGATTGTGATTGTATGATTGTGATTGTATGATTGTGGTTGTATGATTGTGATTGTATGATTGTGATTGTATGATTGTGATTGTATGATTGTGATAGTATGATTGTGATTATATGATTGCTATTGTATGATTGTTATTGTACGACTGTGATTGTATGATTGTGATTGTATGATTGTGATAGTATGATTGTGAAAGTATGATTGTGATTGTATGATTGTGATTGTATGATTGTGATTGTATGATTGTGATTGTATGATTGTGATTGTATGATTGTGATTGTCTGATTGTGGTTGTGCGATTGTGATTGTACGATTGTGATTGTACGATTGTGATTGTAGGATTGTGATTGTATGATTGTGATTGTATGATTGTGATTGCATGATTGTGATTGTATGATTGTGATTGCATGATTTTGAATGTATGATTTTGATTGTATGATTGTGATTGTATGATTGTGATTGTATGATTGTGATTGTATGATTGTGATTGTATGATTGTGATTGTATGATTGTGATTGTATGATTGTGATTGTATGATTGTGATTGTATGATTGTGATTGTATGATTGTGATTGTATGATTGTGATTGTATGATTGTGATTGTATGATTGTGATTGTATGATTGTGATTGTATGATTGTATTTGGGAGATTGTATTTGGGAAATTGCAATTGTATGATTGCGATTGTATGATTGTGATTGTATGATTGTGATTGTATGATTGTGATTGTATGATTGTGATTGTATGATTGTGACAGTATGATTGTGATTGTATGATTGTGATTGTATGACTGTGATTGTATGATTGTGATTGTATGATTGTGATTGTATGATTGTGATTGTATGATTGTGATTGTATGATTGTGATTGCTTGATTATGATTGTATGATTGTGATTGTATGATTGTGATTGTATGATTGTGATTGTATGATTGTGATTGTATGATTGAGATTGTATGATTGTGATTGTATGCTTGCGATTGTATGATTGTGATTGTATGATTGTGATTCTTTGATTGTGATTGTATGATTGTGATTGTATGATTGTGATTGTATGATTGTGATTGTATGATTGTGATTGTATGATTGTGATTGTATGATTGTGATTGTCTGATTGTGGTTGTGTGATTGTGATTGTACGATTGTGATTGTACGATTGTGATTGTAGGATTGTGATTGTATGATTGTGATTGTATGATTGTGATTGCATGATTGTGATTGTATGATTGTGATTGCATGATTTTGAATGTATGATTTTGATTGTATGATTGTGATTGTATGATTGTGATTGTATGATTGTGATTGTATGATTGTGATTGTATGATTGTGATTGTATGATTGTGATAGTATGATTGTGATTATATGATTGTTATTGTATGATTGTTATTGTACGACTGTGATTGTATGATTGTGATTGTATGATTGTGATAGTATGATTGTGAAAGTATGATTGTGATTGTATGATTGTGATTGTATGATTGTGATTGTATGATTGTGATTGTATGATTGTGATTGTATGATTGTGATTGTATGATTGTGATTGTCTGATTGTGGTTGTGTGATTGTGATTGTACGATTGTGATTGTACGATTGTGATTGTAGGATTGTGATTGTATGATTGTGATTGTATGATTGTGATTGCATGATTGTGATTGTATGATTGTGATTGCATGATTTTGAATGTATGATTTTGATTGTATGATTGTGATTGTATGATTGTGATTGTATGATTGTGATTGTATGATTGTGATTGTATGATTGCGATTGTATGATTGTGATTGTATGATTGTGATTGTATGATTGTATTTGGGAGATTGTAGTTGGGAGATTGTATTTGGGAGATTGTATTTGGGAGATTGTAATTGTATGATTGCGGTTGTATGATTGCGATTGTATGATTGTGATTGTATGATTGTGATTGTATGATTGTGATGTATGATTGTAATATTATGATTATAATTGTATGATTGTGATTGTATGATTGTGATGGTATGATTGTGATTGTATGATTGCTATTGTATGATTGTATTTGGGAGATTGTAGTTGGGAGATTGTATTTGGGAGATTGTATTTGGGAGATTGTAATTGTATGGTTGCGATTGTATGATTGTGATTGTATGATTGCGATTGTATGATTGTGATTGTATGATTATGATTGTATTTTTGTGATTGTATGATTGTGATTGTATGATTGTGATTGTATGATTGTGATTGTATGATTGCGATTGTATGAATGCGATTGTATGATTGTGATTGCATAATTGTGATTGTATGATTGTGATTGTATGATTGTGATTGTATGATTGTGATTATCTGATTGTGGTTGTATGATTGTGATTGTATGATTGAGATTGTATGATTGCGATTGTATGATTGTGATTGTATGATTGTGATGTATTATTGTAATTGTATGATTATGATTGTATGATTATGATTGTATTTTTGTGATTGTATGATTGTGATTGTATGATTGTGATTGTATGATTGTGATTGTATGACTGTGATTGTATGATTGTGATTGTATGATTGCGATTGTATGATTGTGATTGTATGATTGTGATTGTATGATTGTGATTGTATGATTGTATTTGGGAGATTGTATTTGGGAGATTGTATTTGGGAGATTGTAATTGTATGATTGCGATTGTATGATTGTGATAGTATGATTGCGATTGTATGATTGTGATTGTATGATTGTGGTGTATGATTGTAATTGTATGATTATGATTGTATGATTGTGATTGTATGATTGTGATTGTATGATTGTATTTGGGAGATTGTATTTGGGTTATTGTAATTGTATGATTGCGATTGTATGATTGTGATTGTATGATTGTGATTGTATGATTGTGATTGTATGATTGTATTTGGGAGATTGTATTTGGGATATTGTAATTGTATGATTGCGATTGTATGATTGTGATTGTATGAGTGTGATGTATGATTGTAATTGTATGATTATGATTGTATGATTGTGATTGTATGATTGAGATTGTATGATTGTGATTGTATGCTTGCGATTGTATGATTGTGATTGTATGATTGTGATTCTTTGATTGTGATTGTATGATTGTGATTGTATGATTGTGATTGTATGATTGTGATTGTATGATTGTGATTGTATGATTGTGATTGTATGATTGTGATAGTATGATTGTGATTGTATGATTGTGATAGTATGACTGTGATTGTATGATTGTGATTGTATGATTGTGATTGTATGATTGTGATTGTATGATTGTGATTGTATGATTGTGATTGTATGATTGTGATTGTATGAGTGTGATTGCCTGATTGTGGTTGTGCGATTGTGATTGTACGATTGTGAATGTACGATTGTGATTGTAGGATTGTGATTGTATGATTGTGATTGTATGATTGTGATTGCATGATTGTGATTGTATGATTGTGATTGCATGATTTTGAATGTATGATTTTGATTGTACGATTGTGATTGTATGATTGTGATTGTATGATTGTGATTGTATGATTGTGATTGTATGATTGTGATTGTATGATTGTGATTGTATGATTGTGATTGTATGATTGTGATTGTATGATTGTGAAAGTATGATTGTGATTGTATGATTGTGATTGTATGATTGTGATTGTATGATTGTGATTGTATGAGTGTGATTGTGTGATTGTGGTTGAGCGATTGAGATTGTACGATTGTGATTGTACGATTGTGATTGAATGATTGTTATTGTATGATTATGATTGTATGATTGTGATTGCATGATTGTGATTGTATGATTGTGATTGCATGATTTTGAATGTATGATTGTGATTGTATGATTGTGTTTGTATGATTGTGATTGTATGATTGTGATTGTATGATTGCGATTGTATGATTGTGATTGTATGATTGTGATTGTATGATTGTGATTGTATGATTGTGATTGTATGATTGTAGTTGGCAGATTGTATTTGGGATATTGTAATTGTATGATTGCGATTGTATGATTGTGATTGTATGAGTGTGATGTATGATTGTAATTGTATGATTATGATTGTATGATTGTGATTGTATGATTGAGATTGTATGATTGTGATTGTATGCTTGCGATTCTATGATTGTGATTGTATGATTGTGATTGTATGATTGTGATTGTATGATTGTGATTGTATGATTGTGATTGTATGATTGTGATTGTATGACTGTGATTGTATGATTGTGATTGTATGATTGCGATTGTATGATTGTGATTGTATGATTGTGATTGTATGATTGTGATTGTATGATTGTGAAAGTATGATTGTGATTGTATGATTGTTATTGTATGATTGTGATTGTATGAGTGTGATTGTATGATTGTGATTGTATGAGTGTGATTGTGTGATTGAGGTTGTGCGATTGAGATTGTACGATTGTGATTGTACGATTGTGATTGAATGATTGTGATTGTATGATTATGATTGTATGATTGTGATTGCATGATTGTGATTGTATGATTGTGATTGTATGATTGTGATTGTACGATTGTGATAGTATGATTGTGATTATATGATTGTTATTGTATGATTGTTATTGTATGACCGTGATTGTATGATTGTGATTGTATGATTGTGAAAGTATGATTGTGATTGTATGATTGTGATTGTATGATTGTGATTGTATGATTGAGATTGTATGATTGTGATTGTATGATTGCGATTGTGTGATTGTGATTGTGTGATTGTGATTGTATGATTGTGATTGTATGATTGTGATTGTATGATTGTGATTGTATGATTGTGACTGTATGATTGTGATTGTATGATTGTGATTGTATGATTGTGATTGTATGATTGTGAACGTATTATTGTGATTGTATGATTATGATTGTATGATTGTGATTGTATGATTGTGATTGTATGATCGTATTTGGGAGATTGTATTTGGGGGATTGTAATTGTATGATTGCGATTGTAGGATTGTGATTGTATGATTGCGATTGTATGATTGCGATTGTATGATTGTGATTGTATGATTGTGATTGTATGATTATGATTGTATGATTGTGATTGTATGATTGAGATTGTATGATTGTGATTGCATGATTGCGATTGTATGATTGTGATTGTATGATTGTGATTGTATGATTGTGATTGTATGATTGTGATTGTATGATTGTGATTGTATGATTGTGATTGTATGATTGTGAAAGTATGATTGTGATTGTATGATTGTGATTGTATGATTGTGATTGTATGAGTGTGATTGTTTGATTGTGGTTGTGCGATTGTGATTGCACGATTGTGAATGTACGATTGTGATTGTATGATTGTGATTGTATGAATATGATTGTATGATTGTGATTGCATGATTGTGATTGTATGATTGTGATTGCATGATTTTGAATGTATGATTGTGATTGTATGATTGTGATTGTATGATTGTGATTGTATGATTGTGATCGTATGATTGTGATTGTATGATTGTGATTGTATGATTGCGATAGTATGATTGTGATTGTATGATTGTGATTGTATGATTGTGATGTATGATTGTAATTGTATGATTATGATTGTATGATTGTGATTGTATGATTGTATTTGGGAGATTGTATTTGGGATATTGTAATTGTATGATTGCGATTGCATGATTGTGATTGTATGATTGTGATTGTATGATTGTGGTTGTATGATTGTGATTGTATGATTGTGATTGTATGATTGTGATTGTATGATTGTGATAGTATGATTGTGATTATATGATTGTTATTGTATGATTGTTATTGTACGACTGTGATTGTATGATTGTGATTGTATGATTGTGATAGTATGATTGTGAAAGTATGATTGTGATTGTATGATTGTGATTGTATAATTGTGATTGTATGATTGTGATTGCATGATTGTGATTGTATGATTGTGATTGTATGATTGTGATTGTATGATTGTGATTGTATGATTGTGATTGTCTGATTGTGGTTGTGCGATTGTGATTGTACGATTGTGATTGTACGATTGTGATTGTAGGATTGTGATTGTATGATTGTGATTGTATGATTGTGATTGCATGATTGTGATTGTATGATTGTGATTGCATGATTTTGAATGTATGATTTTGATTGTATGATTGTGATTGTATGATTGTGATTGTATGATTGTGATTGTATGATTGTGATTTTATGATTGTGATTGTATGATTGTGATTGTATGATTGTGTTTGTATGATTGCGATTGTATGATTGTGATTGTATGATTGTGATTGTATGATTGTGATGTATGATTGTAATTGTATGATTATGATTGTATGATTGTGATTGTATGATTGAGATTGTATGATTGTGATTGTATGCTTGCGATTGTATGATTGTGATTGTATGATTGTATTTGGGAGATTGTATTTGGGATATTGTAATTGTATGATTGCGATTGTATGATTGTGATTGTATGATTGTGATGTATGATTCAAATTGTATGATTATGATTGTATGATTGTGATTGTATGATTGAGATTGTATGACTGTGATTGTATGATTGCGATTGTATGATTGTGATTGTATGATTGTGATTCTTTGATTGTGATTGTATGATTGTGATTGTATGATTGTGATTGTATGATTGTGGTTGTATGATTGTGACTGTATGATTGTGATTGTATGATTGCGATTGTGTGATTGCGATTGTGTGATTGTGATTGTATGATTGTGATTGTATGATTGTGATTGTATGATTGTGATTGTATGATTGTGATTGTATGATTTTGATTGTATGATTGTGATTGTATGATTGTGATTGTATGATTGTGATTGTATGATTGTGATTTTATGATTGTGATTGTATGATTGTGATTGTATGATTGTGATTGTATGATTGTGATTGTATGATTGTGATTGTATGATTGTGATTGTATGATTGTGATTGTATGATTGCGATTGTATGATTGAGATTGTATGATTGTGATTGTATGATTGTGATTGTATGATTGTGATTGTACGATTGTGATTGTACGATTGTTATTGAATGATTGTGATTGTATGATTCTGATTGTATGATTCTGATTGTATGATTGTGATTGCATGATTGTGATTGTATGATTGTGATTGCATGATTTTGAATGTATGATTGTGATTGTATGATTGTGATTGTATGATTGTGATTGTATGATTATGATTGTATAATTGCGATTGTATGAATGCGATTGTATGATTGTGATTGCATAATTGTGATTGTATGATTGTGATTGTGTGACTGTGATTGTATGATTGTGATTGTATGATTGTGATTGTCTGATTGTGGTTGTATGATTGTGATTGTATGCTTGCGATTGTATGATTGTGATTGTATGATTGTATTTGGGAGATTGTATTTGGGATATTTTAATTGTATGATTG
The DNA here is from genome assembly GCF_050947335.1 of Megachile rotundata. Classification (NCBI taxonomy): domain Eukaryota; kingdom Metazoa; phylum Arthropoda; class Insecta; order Hymenoptera; family Megachilidae; genus Megachile; species Megachile rotundata. Next base: position 495,253 of record NW_027473371.1, on the reverse strand, counting down.
CGATTGTATGATTGTGATTGTATGATTGTGATGTATGATCCTAATTGTATGATTATGATTGTATGATTGTGATTGTATGATTGAGATTGTATGATTGTGATTGTATGCTTGCGATTGTATGATTGTGATTGTATGATTGTGATTCTTTGATTGTGATTGTATGATTGTGATTGTATGATTGTGATTGTATGATTGTGGTTGTATGATTGCGATAGTATGATTGTGATTGTATGATTGTGATTGTACGATTGTGATAGTATGATTGTGATTATATGATTGTTATTGTATGATTGTTATTGTATGACCGTGATTGTATGATTGTGATTGTATGATTGTGAAAGTATGATTGTGATTGTATGATTGTGATTGTATGATTGTGATTGTATGATTGAGATTGTATGATTGTGATTGTATGATTGCGATTGTGTGATTGTGATTGTGTGATTGTGATTGTATGATTGTGATTGTATGATTGTGATTGTATGATTGTGATTGTATGATTGTGATTGTATGATTGTGATTGTATGATTGTGATTGTATGATTGTGATTGTATGATTGTGAACGTATTATTGTGATTGTATGATTATGATTGTATGATTGTGATTGTATGATTGTGATTGTATGATCGTATTTGGGAGATTGTATTTGGGAGATTGTAATTGTATGATTGCGATTGTATGATTGTGATTGTATGATTGCGATTGTATGATTGCGATTGTATGATTGCGATTGTATGATTGTGATTGTATGATTATGATTGTATGATTGTGATTGTATGATTGAGATTGTATGATTGTGATTGTATGATTGCGATTGTATGATTGCGATTGTATGATTGTGATTGTATGATTGTGATTGTATGATTGTGATTGTATGATTGTGATTGTATGATTGTGATTGTATGATTGTGAAAGTATGATTGTGATTGTATGATTGTGATTGTATGATTGTGATTGTATGAGTGTGATTGTTTGATTGTGGTTGTGCGATTGTGATTGTACGATTGTGAATGTACGATTGTGATTGTATGATTGTGATTGTATGAATATGATTGTATGATTGTGATTGCATGATTGTGATTGTATGATTGTGATTGCATGATTTTGAATGTATGATTGTGATTGTATGATTGTGATTGTATGATTGTGATCGTATGATTGTGATTGTATGATTGTGATTGTATGATTGCGATAGTATGATTGTGATTGTATGATTGTGATTGTATGATTGTGATGTATGATTGTAATTGTATGATTATGATTGTATGATTGTGATTGTATGATTGTATTTGGGAGATTGTATTTGGGATATTGTAATTGTATGATTGCGATTGTATGATTGTGATTGTATGATTGTGATGTGTGATTCTAATTGTATGATTATGATTGTATGATTGTGATTGTATGATTGAGATTGTATGATTGTGGTTGTATGATTGCGATTGTATGATTGTGATTGTATGATTGTGATTCTTTGATTGTGATTGTATGATTGTGATTGTATGATTGTGATTGTATGATTGTGGTTGTATGATTGTGATTGTATGATTGTGATTGTATGATTGTGATTGTATGATTGTGATAGTATGATTGTGATTATATGATTGTTATTGTATGATTGTTATTGTACGACTGTGATTGTATGATTGTGATTGTATGATTGTGATAGTATGATTGCGAAAGTATGATTGTGATTGTATGATTGTGATTGTATAATTGTGATTGTATGATTGTGATTGCATGATTGTGATTGTATGATTGTGATTGTATGATTGTGATTGTATGATTGTGATTGTATGATTGTGATTGTCTGATTGTGGTTGTGCGATTGTGATTGTACGATTGTGATTGTACGATTGTGATTGTAGGATTGTGATTGTATGATTGTGATTGTATGATTGTGATTGCATGATTGTGATTGTATGATTGTGATTGCATGATTTTGAATGTATGATTCTGATTGTATGATTGTGATTGTATGATTGTGATTGTATGATTGTGATTGTATGATTGTGATTTTATGATTGTGATTGTACGATTGTGATTGTATGATTGTGATTGTATGATTGCGATTGTATGATTGTGATTGTATGATTGTGATTGTATGATTGTGATGTATGATTTTAATTGTATGATTATGATTGTATGATTGTGATTGTATGATTGAGATTGTATGATTGTGATTGTATGCTTGCGATTGTATGATTGTGACTGTATGATTGTATTTGGGAGATTGTATTTGGGATATTGTAATTGTATGATTGCGATTGTATGATTGTGATTGTATGATTGTGATGTATGATTCAAATTGTATGATTATGATTGTATGATTGTGATTGTATGATTGAGATTGTATGATTGTGATTGTATGATTGCGATTGTATGATTGCGATTGTATGATTGTGATTCTTTGATTGTGATTGTATGATTGTGATTGTATGATTGTGATTGTATGATTGTGGTTGTATGATTGTGATTGTATGATTGTGATTGTATGATTGCGATTGTGTGATTGCGATTGTGTGATTGTGATTGTATGATTGTGATTGTATGATTGTGATTGTATGATTGTGATTGTATGATTGTGATTGTATGATTGTGATTGTATGATTGTGATTGTATGATTGTGATTGTATGATTGTGAACGTATTATTGTGATTGTATGATTATGATTGTATGATTGTGATTGTATGATTGTGATTGTATGATCGTATTTGGGAGATTGTATTTGGGAGATTGTAATTGTATGATTGCGATTGTATGATTGTGATTGTATGATTGCGATTGTATGATTGCGATTGTATGATTGTGATTGTATGATTGTGATTGTATGATTATGATTGTATGATTGTGATTGTATGATTGAGATTGTATGATTGTGATTGTATGATTGCGATTGTATGATTGTGATTGTATGATTGTGATTGTATGATTGTGATTGTATGATTGTGATTGTATGATTGTGATTGTATGATTGTGATTGTATGATTGTGAAAGTATGATTGTGATTGTATGATTGTGATTGTATGATTGTGATTGTATGAGTGTGATTGTTTGATTGTGGTTGTGCGATTGTGATTGTACGATTGTGAATGTACGATTGTGATTGTATGATTGTGATTGTATGAATATGATTGTATGATTGTGATTGCATGATTGTGATTGTATGATTGTGATTGCATGATTTTGAATGTATGATTGTGATTGTATGATTGTGATTGTATGATTGTGATCGTATGATTGTGATTGTATGATTGTGATTGTATGATTGCGATAGTATGATTGTGATTGTATGATTGTGATTGTATGATTGTGATGTATGATTGTAATTGTATGATTATGATTGTATGATTGTGATTGTATGATTGTATTTGGGAGATTGTATTTGGGATATTGTAATTGTATGATTGCGATTGTATGATTGTGATTGTATGATTGTGATGTGTGATTCTAATTGTATGATTATGATTGTATGATTGTGATTGTATGATTGAGATTGTATGATTGTGGTTGTATGATTGCGATTGTATGATTGTGATTGTATGATTGTGATTCTTTGATTGTGATTGTATGATTGTGATTGTATGATTGTGATTGTATGATTGTGGTTGTATGATTGTGATTGTATGATTGTGATTGTATGATTGTGATTGTATGATTGTGATAGTATGATTGTGATTATATGATTGTTATTGTATGATTGTTATTGTACGACTGTGATTGTATGATTGTGATTGTATGATTGTGATAGTATGATTGTGAAAGTATGATTGTGATTGTATGATTGTGATTGTATAATTGTGATTGTATGATTGTGATTGCATGATTGTGATTGTATGATTGTGATTGTATGATTGTGATTGTATGAATGTGATTGTATGATTGTGATTGTCTGATTGTGGTTGTGCGATTGTGATTGTACGATTGTGATTGTACGATTGTGATTGTAGGATTGTGATTGTATGATTGTGATTGTATGATTGTGATTGCATGATTGTGATTGTATGATTGTGATTGCATGATTTTGAATGTATGATTTTGATTGTATGATTGTGATTGTATGATTGTGATTGTATGATTGTGATTGTATGATTGTGATTTTATGATTGTGATTGTATGATTGTGATTGTATGATTGTGATTGTATGATTGCGATTGTATGATTGCGATTGTATGATTGTGATTGTATGATTGTGATGTATGATTGTAATTGTATGATTATGATTGTATGATTGTGATTGTATGATTGAGATTGTATGATTGTGATTGTATGCTTGCGATTGTATGATTGTGATTGTATGATTGTATTTGGGAGATTGTATTTGGGATATTGTAATTGTATGATTGCGATTGTATGATTGTGATTGTATGATTGTGATTTATGATTCTAATTGTATGATTATGATTGTAAGATTGTGATTGTATGATTGAGATTGTATGATTGTGATTGTATGATTGCGATTGTATGATTGTGATTGTATGATTGTGATTCTTTGATTGTGATTGTATGATTGTGATTGTATGATTGTGATTGTATGATTGTGGTTGTATGATTGTGATTGTATGATTGTGATTGTATGATTGTGATTGTATGATTGTGATAGTATGATTGTGATTATATGATTGCTATTGTATGATTGTTATTGTACGACTGTGATTGTATGATTGTGATTGTATGATTGTGATAGTATGATTGTGAAAGTATGATTGTGATTGTATGATTGTGATTGTATGATTGTGATTGTATGATTGTGATTGTATGATTGTGATTGTATGATTGTGATTGTATGATTGTGATTGTATGATTGTGATTGTCTGATTGTGGTTGTGCGATTGTGATTGTATGATTGTATTTGGGAGATTGTATTTGGGAGATTGTAATTGTATGATTGTGATTGTATGATTGTATTTGGGAGATTGTATTTGGGATATTGTAATTGTATGATTGCGATTGTATGATTGTGATTGTATGATTGTGATTGTATGATTGTATTTGGGAGATTGTATTTGGGATATTGTAATTGTATGATTGCGATTGTATGATTGTGATTGTATGAGTGTGATGTATGATTGTAATTGTATGATTATGATTGTATGATTGTGATTGTATGATTGTGATTGTATGATTGAGATTGTATGATTGTGATTGTATGCTTGCGATTGTATGATTGTGATTGTATGATTGTGATTCTTTGATTGTGATTGTATGATTGTGATTGTATGATTGTGATTGTATGATTGTGATTGTATGATTGTGATTGTATGATTGTGATTGTATGATTGTGATTGTATGATTGTGATTGTATGATTGTGATAGTATGATTGTGATTGTATCATTGTGATTGTATGATTGTGATTGTATGATTGTGATTCTTTGATTGTGATTGTATGATTGTGATTGTATGATTGTGATTGTATGATTGTGGTTGTATGATTGTGATTGTATGATTGTGATTGTATGATTGTGATTGTATGATTGTGATAGTATGATTGTGATTATATGATTGTTATTGTATGATTGTTATTGTACGACTGTGATTGTATGATTGTGATTGTATGATTGTGATAGTATGATTGTGAAAGTATGATTGTGATTGTATGATTGTGATTGTATGATTGTGATTGTATGATTGTGATTGTATGATTGTGATTGTATGATTGTGATTGTATGATTGTGATTGTATGATTGTGATTGTATGATTGTGATTGTCTGATTGTGGTTGTGTGATTGTGATTGTACGATTGTGATTGTACGATTGTGATTGTAGGATTGTGATTGTATGATTGTGATTGTATGATTGTGATTGCATGATTGTGATTGTATGATTGTGATTGTATGATTGTGATTGTATGATTGTGATAATATGATTGTGATTGTATGATTGTGATTGTATGATTGTGATTGTATGATTGTGATTGTATGATTGTGATAGTATGATTGTGAAAGTATGATTGTGATTGTATGATTGTGATTGTATGATTGTGATTGTATGATTGTGATTGTATGATTGTGATTGTATGATTGTGGTTGTATGTTTGTGATTGTATGATTGTGATTGTATGATTGCGATTGTGTGATTGCGATTGTGTGATTGCGATTGTATGGTTGCGATTGTATGATTGTGATTGTATGATTGTGATTGTATGATTGTGATTGTATGATTGTGATTGTATGATTGTGATTGTATGATTGTGATTGTATGATTGTGATTGTATGATTGTGATTGTATGATTGTGATTGTATGATTGTGATTGTATGATTGTGATTGTATGATTGTGATTGTATGATTGTGATTGTATGATTGTGAACGTATTATTGTGATTGTATGATTATGATTGTATGATTGTGATTGTATGATTGTGATTGTATGATCGTATTTGGGAGATTGTATTTGGGAGATTGTAATTGTATGATTGCGATTGTATGATTGTGATTGTATGATTGCGATTGTATGATTGCGATTGTATGATTGTGATTGTACGATTGTGATTGTATGATTAAGATTGTATGATTGTGATTGTATGATTGAGATTGTATGATTGTGATTGTATGATTGAGATTGTATGATTGTGATTGTATGCTTGCGATTGTATGATTGTGATTGTATGATTGTATTTGGGAGATTGTATTTGGGATATTGTAATTGTATGATTGCGATTGTATGATTGTGATTGTATGATTGTGATGTATGATTCTAATTGAATGAGTATGATTGTATGATTGTGATTGTATGATTGAGATTGTATGATTGTGATTGTATGATTGCGATTGTATGATTGTGATTGTATGATTGTGATTCTTTGATTGTGATTGTATGATTGTGATTGTATGATTGTGATTGTATGATTGTGGTTGTATGATTGTGATTGTATGATTGTGATTGTATGATTGTGATAGTATGATTGTGATTGTATGATTGTATTTGGGAGATTGTGATTGTATGATTGTATTTGGGAGATTGTATTTGGGAAATTGCAATTGTATGATTGCGATTGTATGATTGTGATTGTATGATTGTGATTGTATGATTGTGATTGTATGATTGTGATTGTATGATTGTGACAGTATGATTGTGATTGTATGATTGTGATTGTATGACTGTGATTGTATGATTGTGATTGTATGATTGTGATTGTATGATTGTGAAAGTATGATTGTGATTGTATGATTGTGATTGTATGATTGTGATTGCTTGATTATGATTGTATGATTGTGATTGTATGATTGTGATTGTATGATTGTGATTGTATGATTGTGATTGTATGATTGTGATTGTATGATTGTGATTGTATGATTGTGATTGTATGATTGTGATTGTATGATTGTGATTGTATGATTGTGATTGTATGATTGTGATTGTATGATTGTGATTGTATGATTGTGATTGTATGATTGTATTTGGGAGATTGTATTTGGGAGATTGCAATTGTATGATTGTGATTGTATGATTGTGATTGTATGATTGTGATTGTATGATTGCGATTGTATGATTGTGATTGTATGATTGTGATGTATGATTGTAATTGTATGATTATGATTGTATGATTGTGATTGTATGATTGTGATTGTATGATTGTGATTGTATGATTGTATTTGGGAGATTGTATTTGGGATATTGTAATTGTATGATTGCGATTCTATGATTGTGATTGTATGATTGTGATTGTATGATTGTATTTGGGAGATTGTATTTGGGATATTGTAATTGTATGATTGCGATTGTATGATTGTGATTGTCTGATTGTGGTTGTATGATTGTGATTGTATGCTTGCGATTGTATGATTGTGATTGTATGATTGTGATTGTATGATTGTGATTGTATGATTGTATTTGGGAGATTGTATTTGGGAGATTGTAATTCTATGATTGCGATTGCATGATTGTGATTGTACGATTGTGATTGCATGATTTTGAATGTATGATTGTGATTGTATGATTGTGATTGTATGATTGTGATCGTATGATTGTGATTGTATGATTGTGATTGTATGATTGTGATTGTATGATTGTGATGTATGATTGTAATTGTATGAGTATAATTGTATGATTGTGATTGTATTATTGTATTTGGGAGATTGTATTTGGGATATTGTAATTGTATGATTGCGATTGTATGATTGTGATTGTATGATTGTGATGTATGATTCTAATTGTATGATTATGATTGTATGATTGTGATTGTATGATTGAGATTGTATGATTGTGGTTGTATGATTGCGATTGTATGATTGTGATTGTATGATTGTGATTATTTGATTGTGATTGTATGATTGTGATTGTATGATTGTGATTGTATGATTGTGATTGTATGATTGAGATTGTATGATTGTGATTGTATGATTGTGATTGTATGATTGTGATTGCATGATTGTGATTGTATGATTGTGATTGCATGATTTTGAATGTATGATTTTGATTGTATGATTGTGATTGTATGATTGTGATTGTATGATTGTGATTGTATGATTGTGATTTTATGATTGTGATTGTATGATTGTGATTGTATGATTGTGATTGTATGATTGTGATTGTATGATTGTGATTGTATGATTGTGATTGTATGATTGTGGTGTATGATTGTAATTGTATGATTATGATTGTATGATTGTGATTGTATGATTGAGATTGTATGATTGTGATTGTATGCTTGCGATTGTATGATTGTGATTGTATGATTGTATTTGGGAGATTGTATTTGGGATATGGTAATTGTATGATTGCGATTGTATGGTTGTGATTGTATGATTGTGATGTATGATTCTAATTGTATGATTATGATTGTATGATTGTGATTGTATGATTGAGATTGTATGATTGTGATTGTATGATTGCGATTGTATGATTGTGATTGCATGATTGTGATTGTATGATTGTGATTGCATGATTTTGAATGTATGATTTTGATTGTATGATTGTGATTGTATGATTGTGATTGTATGATTGTGATTGTATGATTGTGATTTTATGATTGTGATTGTATGATTGTGATTGTATGATTGTGATTGTATGATTGTGATTGTATGATTGTGATTGTATGATTGTGATTGTATGATTGTGATTGTATGATTGCGATTGTATGATTGAGATTGTATGATTGTGATTGTATGATTGTGATTGTATGATTGTGATTGTACGATTGTGATTGTACGATTGTTATTGAATGATTGTGATTGTATGATTCTGATTGTATGATTCTGATTGTATGATTGTGATTGCATGATTGTGATTGTATGATTGTGATTGCATGATTTTGAATGTATGATTGTGATTGTATGATTGTGATTGTATGATTGTGATTGTATGATTATGATTGTATAATTGCGATTGTATGAATGCGATTGTATGATTGTGATTGCATAATTGTGATTGTATGATTGTGATTGTGTGACTGTGATTGTATGATTGTGATTGTATAATTGTGATTGTCTGATTGTGGTTGTATGATTGTGATTGTATGCTTGCGATTGTATGATTGTGATTGTATGATTGTATTTGGGAGATTGTATTTGGGATATTTTAATTGTATGATTGCGATTGTATGATTGTGATTGTATGATTGTGATGTATGATTCTAATTGTATGATTATGATTGTATGATTGTGATTGTATGATTGAGATTGTATGATTGTGATTGTATGCTTGCGATTGTATGATTGTGATTGTATGATTGTGATTCTTTGATTGTGATTGTATGATTGTGATTGTATGATTGTGATTGTATGATTGTGGTTGTATGATTGCGATAGTATGATTGTGATTGTATGATTGTGATTGTACGATTGTGATAGTATGATTGTGATTATATGATTGTTATTGTATGATTGTTATTGTATGACCGTGATTGTATGATTGTGATTGTATGATTGTGAAAGTATGATTGTGATTGTATGATTGTGATTGTATGATTGTGATTGTATGATTGAGATTGTATGATTGTGATTGTATGATTGCGATTGTGTGATTGTGATTGTGTGATTGTGATTGTATGATTGTGATTGTATGATTGTGATTGTATGATTGTGATTGTATGATTGTGATTGTATGATTGTGATTGTATGATTGTGATTGTATGATTGTGATTGTATGATTGTGAACGTATTATTGTGATTGTATGATTATGATTGTATGATTGTGATTGTATGATTGTGATTGTATGATCGTATTTGGGAGATTGTATTTGGGAGATTGTAATTGTATGATTGCGATTGTATGATTGTGATTGTATGATTGCGATTGTATGATTGCGATTGTATGATTGTGATTGTATGATTGTGATTGTATGATTATGATTGTATGATTGTGATTGTATGATTGAGATTGTATGATTGTGATTGTATGATTGCGATTGTATGATTGTGATTGTATGATTGTGATTGTATGATTGTGATTGTATGATTGTGATTGTATGATTGTGATTGTATGATTGTGATTGTATGATTGTGAAAGTATGATTGTGATTGTATGATTGTGATTGTATGATTGTGATTGTATGAGTGTGATTGTTTGATTGTGGTTGTGCGATTGTGATTGTACGATTGTGAATGTACGATTGTGATTGTATGATTGTGATTGTATGAATATGATTGTATGATTGTGATTGCATGATTGTGATTGTATGATTGTGATTGCATGATTTTGAATGTATGATTGTGATTGTATGATTGTGATTGTATGATTGTGATTGTATGATTGTGATCGTATGATTGTGATTGTATGATTGTGATTGTATGATTGCGATAGTATGATTGTGATTGTATGATTGTGATTGTATGATTGTGATGTATGATTGTAATTGTATGATTATGATTGTATGATTGTGATTGTATGATTGTATTTGGGAGATTGTATTTGGGATATTGTAATTGTATGATTGCGATTGTATGATTGTGATTGTATGATTGTGATGTGTGATTCTAATTGTATGATTATGATTGTATGATTGTGATTGTATGATTGAGATTGTATGATTGTGGTTGTATGATTGCGATTGTATGATTGTGATTGTATGACTGTGATTCTTTGATTGTGATTGTATGATTGTGATTGTATGATTGTGATTGTATGATTGTGGTTGTATGATTGTGATTGTATGATTGTGATTGTATGATTGTGATTGTATGATTGTGATAGTATGATTGTGATTATATGATTGTTATTGTATGATTGTTATTGTACGACTGTGATTGTATGATTGTGATTGTATGATTGTGATAGTATGATTGTGAAAGTATGATTGTGATTGTATGATTGTGATTGTATAATTGTGATTGTATGATTGTGATTGCATGATTGTGATTGTATGATTGTGATTGTATGATTGTGATTGTATGATTGTGATTGTATGATTGTGATTGTATGATTGTGATTGTCTGATTGTGGTTGTGCGATTGTGATTGTACGATTGTGATTGTACGATTGTGATTGTAGGATTGTGATTGTATGATTGTGATTGTATGATTGTGATTGCATGATTGTGATTGTATGATTGTGATTGCATGATTTTGAATGTATGATTTTGATTGTATGATTGTGATTGTATGATTGTGATTGTATGATTGTGATTGTATGATTGTGATTTTATGATTGTGATTGTATGATTGTGATTGTATGATTGTGATTGTATGATTGCGATTGTATGATTGTGATTGTATGATTGTGATTGTATGATTGTGATGTATGATTGTAATTGTCTGATTATGATTGTATGATTGTGATTGTATGATTGAGATTGTATGATTGTGATTGTATGCTTGCGATTGTATGATTGTGATTGTATGATTGTATTTGGGAGATTGTATTTGGGATATTGTAATTGTATGATTGCGATTGTATGATTGTGATTGTATGATTGTGATGTATGATTCAAATTGTATGATTATGATTGTATGATTGTGATTGTATGATTGAGATTGTATGACTGTGATTGTATGATTGCGATTGTATGATTGTGATTGTATGATTGTGATTCTTTGATTGTGATTGTATGATTGTGATTGTATGATTGTGATTGTATGATTGTGGTTGTATGATTGTGACTGTATGATTGTGATTGTATGATTGCGATTGTGTGATTGCGATTGTGTGATTGTGATTGTATGATTGTGATTGTATGATTGTGATTGTATGGTTGTGATTGTATGATTGTGATTGTATGATTGTGATTGTATGATTGTGATTGTATGATTGTGATTGTATGATTGTGATTGTATGATTGTGATTGTATGATTGTGAACGTATTATTGTGATTGTATGATTATGATTGTATGATTGTGATTGTATGATTGTGATTGTATGATCGTATTTGGGAGATTGTATTTGGGAGATTGTAATTGTATGATTGCGATTGTATGATTGTGATTGTATGAGTGCGATTGTATGATTGTGATTGTATGATTGTGATGTGTGATTCTAATTGTATGATTATGATTGTATGATTGTGATTGTATGATTGAGATTGTATGATTGTGGTTGTATGATTGCGATTGTATGATTGTGATTGTATGATTGTGATTCTTTGATTGTGATTGTATGATTGTGATTGTATGATTGTGATTGTATGATTGTGGTTGTATGATTGTGATTGTATGATTGTGATTGTATGATTGTGATTGTATGATTGTGATAGTATGATTGTGATTATATGATTGTTATTGTATGATTGTTATTGTACGACTGTGATTGTATGATTGTGATTGTGTGATTGTGATAGTATGATTGTGAAAGTATGATTGTGATTGTATGATTGTGATTGTATAATTGTGATTGTATGATTGTGATTGCATGATTGTGATTGTATGATTGTGATTGTATGATTGTGATTGTATGATTGTGATTGTATGATTGTGATTGTATGATTGTGATTGTCTGATTGTGGTTGTGCGATTGTGATTGTACGATTGTGATTGTACGATTGTGATTGTAGGATTGTGATTGTATGATTGTGATTGTATGATTGTGATTGCATGATTGTGATTGTATGATTGTGATTGCATGATTTTGAATGTATGATTTTGATTGTATGATTGTGATTGTATGATTGTGATTGTATGATTGTGATTGTATGATTGTGATTTTATGATTGTGATTGTATGATTGTGATTGTATGATTGTGATTGTATGATTGCGATTGTATGATTGTGATTGTATGATTGTGATTGTATGATTGTGATGTATGATTGTAATTGTATGATTATGATTGTATGATTGTGATTGTATGATTGAGATTGTATGATTGTGATTGTATGCTTGCGATTGTATGATTGTAATTGTATGATTGTATTTGGGAGATTGTATTTGGGATATTGTAATTGTATGATTGCGATTGTATGATTGTGATTGTATGATTGTGATTTATGATTCTAATTGTATGATTATGATTGTATGATTGTGATTGTATGATTGAGATTGTATGATTGTGATTGTATGATTGCGATTGTATGATTGTGATTGTATGATTGTGATTCTTTGATTGTGATTGTATGATTGTGATTGTATGATTGTGATTGTATGATTGTGGTTGTATGATTGTGATTGTATGATTGTGATTGTATGATTGTGATTGTATGATTGTGATAGTATGATTGTGATTATATGATTGCTATTGTATGATTGTTATTGTACGACTGTGATTGTATGATTGTGATTGTATGATTGTGATAGTATGATTGTGAAAGTATGATTGTGATTGTATGATTGTGATTGTATGATTGTGATTGTATGATTGTGATTGTATGATTGTGATTGTATGATTGTGATTGTCTGATTGTGGTTGTGCGATTGTGATTGTACGATTGTGATTGTACGATTGTGATTGTAGGATTGTGATTGTATGATTGTGATTGTATGATTGTGATTGCATGATTGTGATTGTATGATTGTGATTGCATGATTTTGAATGTATGATTTTGATTGTATGATTGTGATTGTATGATTGTGATTGTATGATTGTGATTGTATGATTGTGATTGTATGATTGTGATTGTATGATTGTGATTGTATGATTGTGATTGTATGATTGTGATTGTATGATTGTGATTGTATGATTGTGATTGTATGATTGTGATTGTATGATTGTGATTGTATGATTGTGATTGTATGATTGTGATTGTATGATTGTGATTGTATGATTGTATTTGGGAGATTGTATTTGGGAAATTGCAATTGTATGATTGCGATTGTATGATTGTGATTGTATGATTGTGACTGTATGATTGTGATTGTATGATTGTGATTGTATGATTGTGACAGTATGATTGTGATTGTATGATTGTGATTGTATGACTGTGATTGTATGATTGTGATTGTATGATTGTGATTGTATGATTGTGATTGTATGATTGTGATTGTATGATTGTGATTGCTTGATTATGATTGTATGATTGTGATTGTATGATTGTGATTGTATGATTGTGATTGTATGATTGTGATTGTATGATTGTGATTGTATGATTGTGATTGTATGATTGTATTTGGGAGATTGTATTTGGGAGATTGTAATTGTATGATTGTGATTGTATGATTGTGATTGTATGATTGCGATTGTATGATTGTGATTGTATGATTGTGATGTATGATTGTAATTGTATGATTATGATTGTATGATTGTGATTGTATGATTGTGATTGTATGATTGTATTTGGGAGATTGTATTTGGGATATTGTAATTGTATGATTGCGATTGTATGATTGTGATTGTATGATTGTGATTGTATGATTGTATTTGGGAGATTGTATTTGGGATATTGTAATTGTATGATTGCGATTGTATGATTGTGATTGTATGAGTGTGATGTATGATTGTAATTGTATGATTATGATTGTACGATTGTGATTGTATGATTGAGATTGTATGATTGTGATTGTATGCTTGCGATTGTATGATTGTGATTGTATGATTGTGATTCTTTGATTGTGATTGTATGATTGTGATTGTATGATTGTGATTGTATGATTGTGATTGTATGATTGTGATTGTATGATTGTGATTGTATGATTGTGATTGTATGATTGTGATTGTATGATTGTGATTGTATGATTGTGATTGTATGATTGTGATTGTATGATTGTGATAGTATGATTGTGATTGTATCATTGTGATTGTATGATTGTGATTGTATGATTGTGATTCTTTGATTGTGATTGTATGATTGTGATTGTATGATTGTGATTGTATGATTGTGGTTGTATGATTGTGATTGTATGATTGTGATTGTATGATTGTGATTGTATGATTGTGATAGTATGATTGTGATTATATGATTGTTATTGTATGATTGTTATTGTACGACTGTGATTGTATGATTGTGATTGTATGATTGTGATAGTATGATTGTGAAAGTATGATTGTGATTGTATGATTGTGATTGTATGATTGTGATTGTATGATTGTGATTGTATGATTGTGATTGTATGATTGTGATTGTATGATTGTGATTGTATGATTGTGATTGTCTGATTGTGGTTGTGTGATTGTGATTGTACGATTGTGATTGTACGATTGTGATTGTAGGATTGTGATTGTATGATTGTGATTGTATGATTGTGATTGCATGATTGTGATTGTATGATTGTGATTGCATGATTTTGAATGTATGATTTTGATTGTATGATTGTGATTGTATGATTGTGATTGTATGATTGTGATTGTATGATTGTGATTGTATGATTGTGATTGTATGATTGTGATAGTATGATTGTGATTATATGATTGTTATTGTATGATTGTTATTGTACGACTGTGATTGTATGATTGTGATTGTATGATTGTGATAGTATGATTGTGAAAGTATGATTGTGATTGTATGATTGTGATTGTATGATTGTGATTGTATGATTGTGATTGTATGATTGTGATTGTATGATTGTGATTGTATGATTGTGATTGTATGATTGTGATTGTCTGATTGTGGTTGTGTGATTGTGATTGTACGATTGTGATTGTACGATTGTGATTGTAGGATTGTGATTGTATGATTGTGATTGTATGATTGTGATTGCATGATTGTGATTGTATGATTGTGATTGCATGATTTTGAATGTATGATTTTGATTGTATGATTGTGATTGTATGATTGTGATTGTATGATTGTGATTGTATGATTGTGATTGTATGATTGCGTTTGTATGATTGTGATTGTATGATTGTGATTGTATGATTGTATTTGGGAGATTGTAGTTGGGAGATTGTATTTGGGAGATTGTATTTGGGAGATTGTAATTGTATGATTGCGGTTGTATGATTGCGATTGTATGATTGTGATTGTATGATTGTGATTGTATGATTGTGATTGTATGAGTGTGATTGCCTGATTGTGGTTGTGCGATTGTGATTGTACGATTGTGAATGTACGATTGTGATTGTAGGATTGTGATTGTATGATTGTGATTGTATGATTGTGATTGCATGATTGTGATTGTATGATTGTGATTGCATGATTTTGAATGTATGATTTTGATTGTACGATTGTGATTGTATGATTGTGATTGTATGATTGTGATTGTATGATTGTGATTGTATGATTGTGATTGTATGATTGTGATTGTATGATTGTGATTGTATGATTGTGATTGTATGATTGTGAAAGTATGATTGTGATTGTATGATTGTGATTGTATGATTGTGATTGTATGATTGTGATTGTATGAGTGTGATTGTGTGATTGTGGTTGAGCGATTGAGATTGTACGATTGTGATTGTACGATTGTGATTGAATGATTGTTATTGTATGATTATGATTGTATGATTGTGATTGCATGATTGTGATTGTATGATTGTGATTGCATGATTTTGAATGTATGATTGTGATTGTATGATTGTGTTTGTATGATTGTGATTGTATGATTGTGATTGTATGATTGCGATTGTATGATTGTGATTGTATGATTGTGATTGTATGATTGTGATTGTATGATTGTGATTGTATGATTGTAGTTGGCAGATTGTATTTGGGATATTGTAATTGTATGATTGCGATTGTATGATTGTGATTGTATGAGTGTGATGTATGATTGTAATTGTATGATTATGATTGTATGATTGTGATTGTATGATTGAGATTGTATGATTGTGATTGTATGCTTGCGATTCTATGATTGTGATTGTATGATTGTGATTGTATGATTGTGATTGTATGATTGTGATTGTATGATTGTGATTGTATGATTGTGATTGTATGACTGTGATTGTATGATTGTGATTGTATGATTGCGATTGTATGATTGTGATTGTATGATTGTGATTGTATGATTGTGATTGTATGATTGTGAAAGTATGATTGTGATTGTATGATTGTTATTGTATGATTGTGATTGTATGAGTGTGATTGTATGATTGTGATTGTATGAGTGTGATTGTGTGATTGAGGTTGTGCGATTGAGATTGTACGATTGTGATTGTACGATTGTGATTGAATGATTGTGATTGTATGATTATGATTGTATGATTGTGATTGCATGATTGTGATTGTATGATTGTGATTGTATGATTGTGATTGTATGATTGTGATTGTATGATTGTGATAGTATGATTGTGATTGTATGATTGTGATTGTATGATTGTGATTGTATGATTGTATTTGGCAGATTGTATTTGGGAGATTGTAATTGTATGATTGCGATTGTATGATTGCGATTGTATGATTGTGATTGTATGATTGTGATTGTATGATTGTGATAGTATGATTGTGATTGTATGATTGTGATTGTATGATTGTATTTGGGAGATTGTATTTGGGAGATTGTAATTGTATGATTGCGATTGTATGATTGCGATTGTATGATTGCGATTGTATGATTGCGATTGTATGAATGCGATTGTATGATTGTGATTGCAAAATTGTGATTGTATGATTGTGATTGTATGATTGTGATTGTATGATTGTGATTCTTTGATTGTGATTGTTATGATTGTGATTGTATGATTGTGATTGTATGATTGTGATTGTATGATTGTGATTGTATGATTGTGATTGTATGAGTGTGATTGTGTGATTGTGGTTGTGCGATTGAGATTGTACGATTGTGATTGTACGATTGTGATTGAATGATTGTGATTGTATGATTATGATTGTATGATTGTGATTGCATGATTGTGATTGTATGATTGTGATTGTATGATTGTGATTGTATGATTGTGATTGTATGATTGTGATTGTATGATTGTGATTGTATGATTGTGATTGTCTGATTGTGGTTGTATGATTGTGATTGTATGATTGTGATTGTATGATTGTGATTGTATGATTGTGATTGTATGATTGTGATTGTATGATTGTATTTGCGAGATTGTATTTGGGATATTGTAATTGTATGATTGCGATTGTATGATTGTAATTGTATGATTGTGATTGTATGATTGTGATTGTATGATTGAGATTGTATGATTGTGATTGTATGATTGTGATTGTATGATTGTGATTGTATGATTGTGATTGTATGATTGTGATTGTATGATTGTGATTGTATGATTGTGATTGTATGATTGTGATTGTATGATTGTGAAAGTATGATTGTGATTGTATGATTGTGATTGTATGATTGTGATTGTATGATTGTGATTGTATGAGTGTGATTGTGTGATTGTGGTTGAGCGATTGAGATTGTACGATTGTGATTGTACGATTGTGATTGAATGATTGTTATTGTATGATTATGATTGTATGATTGTGATTGCATGATTGTGATTGTATGATTGTGATTGCATGATTTTGAATGTATGATTGTGATTGTATGATTGTGTTTGTATGATTGTGATTGTATGATTGTGATTGTATGATTGCGATTGTATGATTGTGATTGTATGATTGTGATTGTATGATTGTGATTGTATGATTGTGATTGTATGATTGTAGTTGGCAGATTGTATTTGGGATATTGTAATTGTATGATTGCGATTGTATGATTGCGATTGTATGATTGTGATTGTATGATTGTGATTGTATGATAGTGATAGTATGATTGTGATTGTATGATTGTGATTGTATGATTGTATTTGGGAGATTGTATTTGGGAGATTGTAATTGTATGATTGCGATTGTATGATTGCGATTGTATGATTGCGATTGTATGATTGCGATTGTATGAATGCGATTGTATGATTGTGATTGCAAAATTGTGATTGTATGATTGTGATTGTATGATTGTGATTGTATGATTGTGATTCTTTGATTGTGATTGTTATGATTGTGATTGTATGATTGTGATTGTATGATTGTGATTGTATGATTGTGATTGTATGATTGTGATTGTATGAGTGTGATTGTGTGATTGTGGTTGTGCGATTGAGATTGTACGATTGTGATTGTACGATTGTGATTGAATGATTGTGATTGTATGATTATGATTGTATGATTGTGATTGCATGATTGTGATTGTATGATTGTGATTGTATGATTGTGATTGTATGATTGTGATTGTATGATTGTGATTGTATGATTGTGATTGTATGATTGTGATTGTCTGATTGTGGTTGTATGATTGTGATTGTATGATTGTGATTGTATGATTGTGATTGTATGATTGTGATTGTATGATTGTGATTGTATGATTGTATTTGCGAGATTGTATTTGGGATATTGTAATTGTATGATTGCGATTGTATGATTGTAATTGTATGATTGTGATTGTATGATTGCGATTGTATGATTGTGATTGTATGATTGTGATGTATGATTGTAATTGTATGATTATGATTGTATGATTGTGATTGTATGATTGTGATTGTATGATTGTATTTGGGAGATTGTATTTGGGATATTGTAATTGTATGATTGCGATTGTATGATTGTGATTGTATGATTGTGATTGTATGATTGTGATTGTATGATTGTATTTGGGAGATTGTATTTGGGATATTGTAATTGTATGATTGCGATTGTATGATTGTGATTGTATGAGTGTGATGTATGATTGTAATTGTATGATTATGATTGTATGATTGTGATTGTATGATTGAGATTGTATGATTGTGATTGTATGCTTGCGATTGTATGATTGTGATTGTATGATTGTGATTCTTTGATTGTGATTGTATGATTGTGATTGTATGATTGTGATTGTATGATTGTGGTTGTACGATTGTGATTGTATGATTGAGATTGTATGATTGTGATTGTATGATTGTGATTGTATGATTGTGATAGTATGATTGTGATTGTATGATTGTGATTGTATGATTGTGATTGTATGATTGTGATAGTATGATTGTGAAAGTATGATTGTGATTGTATGATTGTGATTGTATGATTGTGATTGTACGATTGTGATTGTATGATTGCGATTGTATGATTGTGATTGTGTGATTGTGATTGTATGATTGTGATTGTATGATTGTGATTGTATGATTGTGATTGTATGATTGTGATTGTATGATTGAAATTGTATGATTGTGATTGTATGATTGCGATTGTATGATTGTGATTGTATGATTGTGATTGTATGATTGTATTTGCGAGATTGTATTTGGGATATTGTAATTGTATGATTGCGATTGTATGATTGTAATTGTATGATTATGATTGTATGATTGTGATTGTATGAATGCGATTGTATGATTGTGATTGTATGATTGTGATTGTATGATTGTAATTGCATGATTATGATTGTGTGATTGTGATTGTATGATTGCGATTGTATGATTGTGATTGTATGATTATGATTGTATTTTTGTGATTGTATGATTGTGATTGTATGATTGTGATTGTATGATTGTGATTGTATGATTGTGATTGTACGATTGTGATAGTATGATTGTATTTGGGAGATTGTATTTGGGATATTGTAATTGTATGATTGCGATTGTATGATTGTGATTGTATGATTGTGATTGTATGATTGTATTTGCGAGATTGTATTTGGGATATTGTAATTGTATGATTGCGATTGTATGATTGTGATTGTGTGATTGTGATTGTATGATTGTGATTGTATGTTTGTGATTGTATGATTGTGATTGTATGATTGTGATTGTATGATTGAAATTGTATGATTGTGATTGTATGATTGCGATTGTATGATTGTGATTGTATGATTGTGATTGTATGATTGTATTTGCGAGATTGTATTTGGGATATTGTAATTGTATGATTGCGATTGTATGATTGTAATTGTATGATTATGATTGTATGATTGTGATTGTATGAATGCGATTGTATGATTGTGATTGTATGATTGTGATTGTATGATTGTAATTGCATGATTATGATTGTGTGATTGTGATTGTATGATTGCGATTGTATGATTGTGATTGTATGATTATGATTGTATTTTTGTGATTGTATGATTGTGATTGTATGATTGTGATTGTATGATTGTGATTGTATGATTGTGATTGTATGATTGTGATTGTACGATTGTGATAGTATGATTGTATTTGGGAGATTGTATTTGGGATATTGTAATTGTATGATTGCGATTGTATGATTGTGATTGTATGATTGTGATTGTATGATTGAGATTGTATGATTGTGATTGTATGCTTGCGATTCTATGAATGTGATTGTATGATTGTGATTGTATGACTGTGATTGTATGATTGTGATTGTATGATTGTGATTGTATGATTGTGAAAGTATGATAGTGATGGTATGATTGTGATTGTATGATTGGGATTGTATGAGTGTGATTGTCTGATTGTGGTTGTGCGATTGTGATTGTACGATTGTGATTGTACGATTGTTATTGAATGATTGTGATTGTATGATTCTGATTGTATGATTGTGATTACATGATTGAGATTGTATGATTGTGATTGCATGATTTTGAACGTATGATTGTGATTGTATGATTGTGATTGTATGATTGTGATTGCATGATTGTGATTGTATGATTGTGATTGTATGATTGTGATTGTATGATTGTGATTGTATGATTGTGATTGTATGATTGCGATTGTATGATTGTGATTGGATGATTGTGATTGCATAATTGTGATTGTATGATTGTGATTGTATGATTGTGATTGCATAATTGTGATTGTATGATTGTGATTGTATGATTGTGATTGTCTGATTGTGGTTGTATGATTGTGATTGTGTGATTGTGATTGTATGATTGTGATTGTACGATTGTGATTGTATGATTGTATTTGCGAGATTGTATTTGGGATATTGTAATTGTATGATTGCGATTGTATGATTGTAATTGTATGATTATGATTGTATGATTGTGATTGTATGATTGTAATTGTATGATTATGATTGTATGATTGTGATTGTATGAATGCGATTGTATGATTGTGATTGTATGATTGTGATTGTATGATTGTGATGTATGATTCTAATTGTATGATTATGATTGTATGATTGTGATTGTATGATTGAGATTGTATGATTGTGGTTGTATGATTGCGATTGTATGATTGTGATTTTATGATTGTGATTCTTTGATTGTGATTGTATGATTGTGATTGTATGATTGTGATTGTATGATTGTGGTTGTATGATTGTGATTGTATGATTGTGATTGTATGATTGTGATTGTATGATTGTGATAGTATGATTGTGATTATATGATTGTTATTGTATGATTGTTATTGTACGACTGTGATTGTATGATTGTGATTGTATGATTGTGATAGTATGATTGTGATTGTATGATTGTGATTGTATAATTGTGATTGTATGATTGTGATTGTATGATTGTGATTGTATGATTGTGATTCTTTGATTGTGATTGTATGATTGTGATTGTATGATTGTGATTGTATGATTGTGGTTGTATGATTGTGATTGTATGATTGTGATTGTATGATTGTGATTGTATGATTGTGATAGTATGATTGTGATTATATGATTGCTATTGTATGATTGTTATTGTACGACTGTGATTGTATGATTGTGATTGTATGATTGTGATAGTATGATTGTGAAAGTATGATTGTGATTGTATGATTGTGATTGTATGATTGTGATTGTATGATTGTGATTGTATGATTGTGATTGTATGATTGTGATTGTATGATTGTGATTGTATGATTGTGATTGTATGATTGTGATTGCTTGATTATGATTGTATGATTGTGATTGTATGATTGTGATTGTATGATTGTGATTGTATGATTGTGATTGTATGATTGTGATTGTATGATTGTATTTGGGAGATTGTATTAGGGAGATTGTAATTGTATGATTGTGATTGTATGATTGTGATTGTATGATTGCGATTGTATGATTGTGATTGTATGATTGTGATGTATGATTGTAATTGTATGATTATGATTGTATGATTGTGATTGTATGATTGTGATTGTATGATTGTATTTGGGAGATTGTATTTGGGATATTGTAATTGTATGATTGCGATTGTATGATTGTGATTGTATGATTGTGATTGTATGATTGTATTTGGGAGATTGTATTTGGGATATTGTAATTGTATGATTGCGATTGTATGATTGTGATTGTATGAGTGTGATGTATGATTGTAATTGTATGATTATGATTGTATGATTGTGATTGTATGATTGAGATTGTATGATTGTGATTGTATGCTTGCGATTGTATGATTGTGATTGTATGATTGTGATTCTTTGATTGTGATTGTATGATTGTGATTGTATGATTGTGATTGTATGATTGTGATTGTATGATTGTGATTGTATGATTGTGATTGTATGATTGTGATTGTATGATTGTGATTGTATGATTGTGATTGTATGATTGTGATTGTATGATTGTGATTGTATGATTGTGATAGTATGATTGTGATTGTATCATTGTGATTGTATGATTGTGATTGTATGATTGTGATTCTTTGATTGTGATTGTATGATTGTGATTGTATGATTGTGATTGTATGATTGTGGTTGTATGATTGTGATTGTATGATTGTGATTGTATGATTGTGATTGTATGATTGTGATAGTATGATTGTGATTATATGATTGTTATTGTATGATTGTTATTGTACGACTGTGATTGTATGATTGTGATTGTATGATTGTGATAGTATGATTGTGAAAGTATGATTGTGATTGTATGATTGTGATTGTATGATTGTGATTGTATGATTGTGATTGTATGATTGTGATTGTATGATTGTGATTGTATGATTGTGATTGTCTGATTGTGGTTGTGTGATTGTGATTGTACGATTGTGATTGTACGATTGTGATTGTAGGATTGTGATTGTATGATTGTGATTGTATGATTGTGATTGCATGATTGTGATTGTATGATTGTGATTGCATGATTTTGAATGTATGATTTTGATTGTATGATTGTGATTGTATGATTGTGATTGTATGATTGTGATTGTATGATTGTGATTGTATGATTGCGATTGTATGATTGTGATTGTATGATTGTGATTGTATGATTGTGATTGTATGATTGTGATTGTATGATTGTATTTGGGAGATTGTAGTTGGGAGATTGTATTTGGGAGATTGTATTTGGGAGATTGTAATTGTATGATTGCGGTTGTATGATTGTGATTGTATGATTGCGATTGTATGATTGTGATTGTATGATTGTGATGTATGATTGTAATATTATGATTATAATTGTATGATTGTGATTGTATGATTGTGATGGTATGATTGTGATTGTATGATTGCTATTGTATGATTGTATTTGGGAGATTGTAGTTGGGAGATTGTATTTGGGAGATTGTATTTGGGAGATTGTAATTGTATGGTTGCGATTGTATGATTGTGATTGTATGATTGCGATTGTATGATTGTGATTGTATGATTATGATTGTATTTTTGTGATTGTATGATTGTGATTGTATGATTGTGATTGTATGATTGTGATTGTATGATTGCGATTGTATGAATGCGATTGTATGATTGTGATTGCATAATTGTGATTGTATGATTGTGATTGTATGATTGTGATTGTCTGATTGTGGTTGTATGATTGTGATTGTATGATTGTGATTGTATGATTGTGATTGTATGATTGTGATTGTATGACTGTGATTGTATGATTGTGATTGTATGATTGCGATTGTATGATTGTGATTGTATGATTGTGATTGTATGATTGTGATTGTATGATTGTATTTGGGAGATTGTATTTGGGAGATTGTATTTGGGAGATTGTAATTGTATGATTGCGATTGTATGATTGTGATAGTATGATTGCGATTGTATGATTGTGATTGTATGATTGTGGTGTATGATTGTAATTGTATGATTATGATTGTATGATTGTGATTGTATGATTGTGATTGTATGATTGTATTTGGGAGATTGTATTTGGGTTATTGTAATTGTATGATTGCGATTGTATGATTGTGATTGTATGATTGTGATTCTTTGATTGTGATTGTATGATTGTGATTGTATGATTGTGATTGTATGATTGTGATTGTATGATTGTGATTGTATGATTGTGATTGTATGATTGTGATTGTATGATTGTGATAGTATGATTGTGATTGTATGATTGTGATAGTATGACTGTGATTGTATGATTGTGATTGTATGATTGTGAAAGTATGATTGTGAAAGTATGATTGTGATTGTATGATTGTGATTGTATGATTGTGATTGTATGATTGTGATTGACTGATTGTGGTTGTGCGATTGTGATTGTACGATTGTGATTGTACGATTGTGATTGTAGGATTGTGGTTATATGATTATGATTGTATGATTGTGATTGCATGATTGTGATTGTATGATTGTGATTGCATGATTTTGAATGTATGATTGTGATTGTATGATTGTGATTGTATGATTGTGATTGTATGATTGTGATTGTATGATTGTGATTGTATGATTGTGATTGTATGATTGTGATTGTATGATTGTGATTGTATGATTGTGATTGTCTGATTGTGATTGTATGATTGGGATTGTATGATTGTGATTGTATGATTGTGAAAGTATGATTGTGATTGTATGATTGTGATTGTATGATTGTGATTGTATGAGTGTGATTGTGTGATTGAGGTTGTGCGATTGAGATTGTACGATTGTGATTGTACGATTGTGATTGAATGATTGTGATTGTATGATTATGATTGTATGATTGTGATTGCATGATTGTGATTGTATGATTGTGATTGTATGATTGTGATTGTATGATTGTGATTGTATGATTGTGATTGTATGATTGTGATTGTATGATTGGGATTGTATGATTGTGATTGTATGAGTGTGATTGCCTGATTGTGGTTGTGCGATTGTGATTGTACGATTGTGAATGTACGATTGTGATTGTAGGATTGTGATTGTATGATTGTGATTGTATGATTGTGAAAGTATGATTGTGATTGTATGATTGTGATTGTATGATTGTGATTGTATGATTGTGATTGTATGATTGTGATTGTATGAGTGTGATTGTGTGATTGTGGTTGAGCGATTGAGATTGTGCGATTGTGATTGTACGATTGTGATTGAATGATTGTTATTGTATGATTATGATTGTATGATTGTGATTGCATGATTGTGATTGTATGATTGTGATTGCATGATTTTGAATGTATGATTGTGATTGTATGATTGTGTTTGTATGATTGTGATTGTATGATTGTGATTGTATGATTGCGATTGTATGATTGTGATTGTATGATTGTGATTGTATGATTGTGATTGTATGATTGTGATTGTATGATTGTAGTTGGGAGATTGTATTTGGGATATTGTAATTGTATGATTGCGATTGTATGATTGTGATTGTATGAGTGTGATGTATGATTGTAATTGTATGATTATGATTGTATGATTGTGATTGTATGATTGAGATTGTATGATTGTGATTGTATGCTTGCGATTCTATGATTGTGATTGTATGATTGTGATTGTATGACTGTGATTGTATGATTGTGATTGTATGATTGTGATTGTATGATTGTGATTGTATGACTGTGATTGTATGATTGTGATTGTATGATTGCGATTGTATGATTGTGATTGTATGATTGTGATTGTATGATTGTGATTGTATGATTGTGAAAGTATGATTGTGATTGTATGATTGTTATTGTATGATTGTGATTGTATGAGTGTGATTGTATGATTGTGATTGTATGAGTGTGATTGTGTGATTGAGGTTGTGCGATTGAGATTGTACGATTGTGATTGTACGATTGTGATTGAATGATTGTGATTGTATGATTATGATTGTATGATTGTGATTGCATGATTGTGATTGTATGATTGTGATTGTATGATTGTGATTGTATGATTGTGATTGCATGATTGTGATAGTATGATTGTGATTGTATGATTGTGATTGTATGATTGTGATTGTATGATTGTATTTGGGAGATTGTATTTGGGAGATTGTAATTGTATGATTGCGATTGTATGATTGCGATTGTATGATTGTGATTGTATGATTGTGATTGTATGATTGTGATAGTATGATTGTGATTGTATGATTGTGATTGTATGATTGTATTTGGGAGATTGTATTTGGGAGATTGTAATTGTATGATTGCGATTGTATGATTGCGATTGTATGATTGCGATTGTATGAATGCGATTGTATGATTGTGATTGCAAAATTGTGATTGTATGATTGTGATTGTATGATTGTGATTGTATGATTGTGATTGTATGATTGTGATTCTTTGATTGTGATTGTATGATTGTGATTGTATGATTGTGATTGTATGATTGTGATTGTATGATTGTGATTGTATGATTGTGATTGTATGATTGTGATTGTATGAGTGTGATTGTGTGATTGTGGTTGTGCGATTGAGATTGTACGATTGTGATTGTACGATTGCGATTGAATGATTGTGATTGTATGATTATGATTGTATGATTGTGATTGCATGATTGTGATTGTATGATTGTGATTGTATGATTGTGATTGTATGATTGTGATTGTATGATTGTGATTGTATGATTGTGATTGTATGATTGTGATTGTCTGATTGTGGTTGTATGATTGTGATTGTATGATTGTGATTGTATGATTGTGATTGTATGATTGTGATTGTATGATTGTGATTGTATGATTGTGATTGTATGATTGTATTTGCGAGATTGTATTTGGGATATTGTAATTGTATGATTGCGATTGTATGATTGTAATTGTATGATTGTGATTGTATGATTGCGATTGTATGATTGTGATTGTATGATTGTGATGTATGATTGTAATTGTATGATTATGATTGTATGATTGTGATTGTATGATTGTGATTGTATGATTGTATTTGGGAGATTGTATTTGGGATATTGTAATTGTATGATTGCGATTGTATGATTGTGATTGTATGATTGTGATTGTATGATTGTGATTGTATGATTGTATTTGGGAGATTGTATTTGGGATATTGTAATTGTATGATTGCGATTGTATGATTGTGATTGTATGAGTGTGATGTATGATTGTAATTGTATGATTATGATTATATGATTGTGATTGTATGATTGCGATTGTATGATTGTGATTGTATGATTGTGATTGTATGATTGTGATTGTATGATTGTATTTGCGAGATTGTATTTGGGATATTGTAATTGTATGATTGCGATTGTATGATTGTAATTGTATGATTGTGATTGTATGATTGCGATTGTATGATTGTGATTGTATGATTGTGATGTATGATTGTAATTGTATGATTATGATTGTATGATTGTGATTGTATGATTGTGATTGTATGATTGTATTTGGGAGATTGTATTTGGGATATTGTAATTGTATGATTGCGATTGTATGATTGTGATTGTATGATTGTGATTGTATGATTGTGATTGTATGATTGTATTTGGGAGATTGTATTTGGGATATTGTAATTGTATGATTGCGATTGTATGATTGTGATTGTATGAGTGTGATGTATGATTGTAATTGTATGATTATGATTGTATGATTGTGATTGTATGATTGAGATTGTATGATTGTGATTGTATGCTTGCGATTGTATGATTGTGATTGTATGATTGTGATTCTTTGATTGTGATTGTATGATTGTGATTGTATGATTGTGATTGTATGATTGTGGTTGTATGATTGTGATTGTATGATTGAGATTGTATGATTGTGATTGTATGATTGTGATTGTCTGATTGTGATTGTATGATTGTGATTGTATGATTGTGATTGTATGATTGTGATTGTATGATTGTGATTGTATGATTGTGATAGTATGATTGTGATTGTATGATTGTGATTGTATGATTGTGATTGTATGATTGTGATAGTATGATTGTGAAAGTATGATTGTGATTGTATGATTGTGATTGTATGATTGTGATTGTACGATTGTGATTGTATGATTGCGATTGTATGATTGTGATTGTGTGATTGTGATTGTATGATTGTGATTGTATGATTGTGATTGTATGATTGTGATTGTATGATTGTGATTGTATGATTGAAATTGTATGATTGTGATTGTATGATTGCGATTGTATGATTGTGATTGTATGATTGTGATTGTATGATTGTATTTGCGAGATTGTATTTGGGATATTGTAATTGTATGATTGCGATTGTATGATTGTAATTGTATGATTATGATTGTATGATTGTGATTGTATGAATGCGATTGTATGATTGTGATTGTATGATTGTGATTGTATGATTGTGATTGTACGATTGTGATAGTATGATTGTATTTGGGAGATTGTATTTGGGATATTGTAATTGTATGATTGCGATTGTATGATTGTGATTGTATGATTGTGATTGTATGATTTCGATTGTATGATTGTATTTGCGAGATTGTATTTGGGATATTGTAATTGTATGATTGCGATTGTATGATTGTGATTGTGTGATTGTGATTGTATGATTGTGATTGTATGTTTGTGATTGTATGATTGTGATTGTATGATTGTGATTGTATGATTGAAATTGTATGATTGTGATTGTATGATTGCGATTGTATGATTGTGATTGTATGATTGTGATTGTATGATTGTATTTGCGAGATTGTATTTGGGATATTGTAATTGTATGATTGCGATTGTATGATTGTAATTGTATGATTATGATTGTATGATTGTGATTGTATGATTGTAATTGTATGATTATGATTGTATGATTGTGATTGTATGAATGCGATTGTATGATTGTGATTGTATGATTGTGATTGTATGATTGTGATGTATGATTCTAATTGTATGATTATGATTGTATGATTGTGATTGTATGATTGAGATTGTATGATTGTGGTTGTATGATTGCGATTGTATGATTGTGATTTTATGATTGTGATTCTTTGATTGTGATTGTATGATTGTGATTGTATGATTGTGATTGTATGATTGTGGTTGTATGATTGTGATTGTATGATTGTGATTGTATGATTGTGATTGTATGATTGTGATTATATGATTGTTATTGTATGATTGTTATTGTACGACTGTGATTGTATGATTGTGATTGTATGATTGTGATAGTATGATTGTGATTGTATGATTGTGATTGTATGATTGTGATTGTATAATTGTGATTGTATGATTGTGATTGTATGATTGTGATTGTATGACTGTGATTCTTTGATTGTGATTGTATGATTGTGATTGTATGATTGTGATTGTATGATTGTGGTTGTATGATTGTGATTGTATGATTGTGATTGTATGATTGTGATTGTATGATTGTGATAGTATGATTGTGATTATATGATTGCTATTGTATGATTGTTATTGTACGACTGTGATTGTATGATTGTGATTGCATGATTGTGATAGTATGATTGTGAAAGTATGATTGTGATTGTATGATTGTGATTGTATGATTGTGATTGTATGATTGTGATTGTATGATTGTGATTGTATGATTGTGATTGTATGATTGTGATTGTATGATTGTGATTGTCTGATTGTGGTTGTGCGATTGTGATTGTACGATTGTGATTGTACGATTGTGATTGTAGGATTGTGATTGTATGATTGTGATTGTATGATTGTGATTGCATGATTGTGATTGTATGATTGTGATTGCATGATTTTGAATGTATGATTTTGATTGTATGATTGTGATTGTATGATTGTGATTGTATGATTGTGATTGTATGATTGTGATTGTATGATTGTGATTGTATGATTGTGATTGTATGATTGTGATTGTATGATTGTGATTGTATGATTGTGATTGTATGATTGTGATTGTATGATTGTGATTGTATGATTGTGACAGTATGATTGTGATTGTATGATTGTGATTGTATGATTGCGATTGTATGATTGTGATTGTATGATTGTGATTGTATGATTGTGATTGTATGATTGTGATTGTATGATTGTGACAGTATGATTGTGATTGTATGATTGTGATTGTATGACTGTGATTGTATGATTGTGATTGTATGATGGTGATTGTATGATTGTGATTGTATGATTGTGATTGTATGATTGTGATTGCTTGATTATGATTGTATGATTGTGATTGTATGATTGTGATTGTATGATTGTGATTGTATGATTGTGATTGTATGATTGTGATTGTATGATTGTATTTGGGAGATTGTATTTGGGAGATTGTAATTGTATGATTGTGATTGTATGATTGTGGATGTATGATTGCGATTGTATGATTGTGATTGTATGATTGTGATGTATGATTGTAATTGTATGATTATGATTGTATGATTGTGATTGTATGATTGTGATTGTATGATTGTATTTGGGAGATTGTATTTGGGATATTGTAATTGTATGATTGCGATTGTATGATTGTGATTGTATGATTGTGATTGTATGATTGTATTTGGGAGATTGTATTTGGGATATTGTAATTGTATGATTGCGATTGTATGATTGTGATTGTATGAGTGTGATGTATGATTGTAATTGTATGATTATGATTGTATGATTGTGATTGTATGATTGAGATTGTATGATTGTGATTGTATGCTTGCGATTGTATGATTGTGATTGTATGATTGTGATTCTTTGATTGTGATTGTATGATTGTGATTGTATGATTGTGATTGTATGATTGTGATTGTATGATTGTGATTGTATGATTGTGATTGTATGATTGTGATTGTATGATTGTGATTGTATGATTGTGATTGTATGATTGTGATTGTATGATTGTGATAGTATGATTGTGATTGTATCATTGTGATTGTATGATTGTGATTGTATGATTGTGATTCTTTGATTGTGATTGTATGATTGTGATTGTATGATTGTGATTGTATGATTGTGGTTGTATGATTGTGATTGTATGATTGTGATTGTATGATTGTGATTGTATGATTGTGATAGTATGATTGTGATTATATGATTGTTATTGTATGATTGTTATTGTACGACTGTGATTGTATGATTGTGATTGTATGATTGTGATAGTATGATTGTGAAAGTATGATTGTGATTGTATGATTGTGATTGTATGATTGTGATTGTATGATTGTGATTGTATGATTGTGATTGTATGATTGTGATTGTATGATTGTGATTGTATGATTGTGATTGTATGATTGTGATTGTATGATTGTGATTGTATGATTGTGATTGTCTGATTGTGGTTGTGTGATTGTGATTGTACGATTGTGATTGTACGATTGTGATTGTAGGATTGTGATTGTATGATTGTGATTGTATGATTGTGATTGCATGATTGTGATTGTATGATTGTGATTGCATGATTTTGAATGTATGATTTTGATTGTATGATTGTGATTGTATGATTGTGATTGTATGATTGTGATTGTATGATTGTGATTGTATGATTGCGATTGTATGATTGTGATTGTATGATTGTGATTGTATGATTGTATTTGGGAGATTGTAGTTGGGAGATTGTATTTGGGAGATTGTATTTGGGAGATTGTAATTGTATGATTGCGGTTGTATGATTGTGATTGTATGATTGCGATTGTATGATTGTGATTGTATGATTGTGATGTATGATTGTAATATTATGATTATAATTGTATGATTGTGATTGTATGATTGTGATGGTATGATTGTGATTGTATGATTGCTATTGTATGATTGTATTTGGGAGATTGTAGTTGGGAGATTGTATTTGGGAGATTGTATTTGGGAGATTGTAATTGTATGGTTGCGATTGTATGATTGTGATTGTATGATTGCGATTGTATGATTGTGATTGTATGATTATGATTGTATTTTTGTGATTGTATCATTGTGATTGTATGATTGTGATTGTATGATTGTGATTGTATGATTGCGATTGTATGAATGCGATTGTATGATTGTGATTGCATAATTGTGATTGTATGATTGTGATTGTATGATTGTGATTGTCTGATTGTGGTTGTATGATTGTGATTGTATGATTGTGATTGTATGATTGTGATTGTATGATTGTGATTGTATGATTGTATTTGGGAGATTGAATTTGGGATATTGTAATTGTATGATTGCGATTGTATGATTATGATTGTATGATTGCGATTGTATGATTGTGATTGTATGATTGTGATGTATTATTGTAATTGTATGATTATGATTGTATGATTATGATTGTATTTTTGTGATTGTATGATTGTGATTGTATGATTGTGATTGTATGATTGTGATTGTATGACTGTGATTGTATGATTGTGATTGTATGATTGCGATTGTATGATTGTGATTGTATGATTGTGATTGTATGATTGTGATTGTATGATTGTATTTGGGAGATTGTATTTGGGAGATTGTATTTGGGAGATTGTAATTGTATGATTGCGATTGTATGATTGTGATAGTATGATTGCGATTGTATGATTGTGATTGTATGATTGTGGTGTATGATTGTAATTGTATGATTATGATTGTATGATTGTGATTGTATGATTGTGATTGTATGATTGTATTTGGGAGATTGTATTTGGGTTATTGTAATTGTATGATTGCGATT
Source organism: Megachile rotundata (assembly GCF_050947335.1). NCBI lineage: Eukaryota > Metazoa > Arthropoda > Insecta > Hymenoptera > Megachilidae > Megachile > Megachile rotundata. Next base: position 461,509 of record NW_027473371.1, on the reverse strand, counting down.
GTATGATTGTGATTGTATGATTGTGATTGTATGATTGTGATTGTATGATTGTATTTGGGAGATTGTATTTGGGAGATTGTATTTGGGAGATTGTAATTGTATGATTGCGATTGTATGATTGTGATAGTATGATTGCGATTGTATGATTGTGATTGTATGATTGTGGTGTATGATTGTAATTGTATGATTATGATTGTATGATTGTGATTGTATGATTGTGATTGTATGATTGTATTTGGGAGATTGTATTTGGGTTATTGTAATTGTATGATTGCGATTGTATGATTGTGATTGTATGATTGTGATTGTATGATTGTGATTGTATGATTGTGATTGTATGATTGTATTTGGGAGATTGTATTTGGGATATTGTAATTGTATGATTGCGATTGTATGATTGTGATTGTATGAGTGTGATGTATGATTGTAATTGTATGATTATGATTGTATGATTGTGATTGTATGATTGAGATTGTATGATTGTGATTGTATGCTTGCGATTGTATGATTGTGATTGTATGATTGTGATTCTTTGATTGTGATTGTATGATTGTGATTGTATGATTGTGATTGTATGATTGTGATTGTATGATTGTGATTGTATGATTGTGATTGTATGATTGTGATTGTATGATTGTGATAGTATGATTGTGATTGTATGATTGTGATAGTATGACTGTGATTGTATGATTGTGATTGTATGATTGTGAAAGTATGATTGTGAAAGTATGATTGTGATTGTATGATTGTGATTGTATGATTGTGATTGTATGATTGTGATTGACTGATTGTGGTTGTGCGATTGTGATTGTACGATTGTGATTGTACGATTGTGATTGTAGGATTGTGGTTATATGATTATGATTGTATGATTGTGATTGCATGATTGTGATTGTATGATTGTGATTGCATGATTTTGAATGTATGATTGTGATTGTATGATTGTGATTGTATGATTGTGATTGTATGATTGTGATTGTATGATTGTGATTGTATGATTGTGATTGTATGATTGTGATTGTATGATTGTGATTGTCTGATTGTGATTGTATGATTGGGATTGTATGATTGTGATTGTATGATTGTGAAAGTATGATTGTGATTGTATGATTGTGATTGTATGATTGTGATTGTATGAGTGTGATTGTGTGATTGAGGTTGTGCGATTGAGATTGTACGATTGTGATTGTACGATTGTGATTGAATGATTGTGATTGTATGATTATGATTGTATGATTGTGATTGCATGATTGTGATTGTATGATTGTGATTGTATGATTGTGATTGTATGATTGTGATTGTATGATTGTGATTGTATGATTGTGATTGTATGATTGGGATTGTATGATTGTGATTGTATGAGTGTGATTGCCTGATTGTGGTTGTGCGATTGTGATTGTACGATTGTGAATGTACGATTGTGATTGTAGGATTGTGATTGTATGATTGTGATTGTATGATTGTGATTGCATGATTGTGATTGTATGATTGTGATTGCATGATTTTGAATGTATGATTTTGATTGTACGATTGTGATTGTATGATTGTGATTGTATGATTGTGATTGTATGATTGTGATTGTATGATTGTGATTGTATGATTGTGATTGTATGATTGTGATTGTATGATTGTGATTGTATGATTGTGAAAGTATGATTGTGATTGTATGATTGTGATTGTATGATTGTGATTGTATGATTGTGATTGTATGATTGTGATTGTATGAGTGTGATTGTGTGATTGTGGTTGAGCGATTGAGATTGTACGATTGTGATTGTACGATTGTGATTGAATGATTGTTATTGTATGATTATGATTGTATGATTGTGATTGCATGATTGTGATTGTATGATTGTGATTGCATGATTTTGAATGTATGATTGTGATTGTATGATTGTGTTTGTATGATTGTGATTGTATGATTGTGATTGTATGATTGCGATTGTATGATTGTGATTGTATGATTGTGATTGTATGATTGTGATTGTATGATTGTGATTGTATGATTGTAGTTGGGAGATTGTATTTGGGATATTGTAATTGTATGATTGCGATTGTATGATTGTGATTGTATGAGTGTGATGTATGATTGTAATTGTATGATTATGATTGTATGATTGTGATTGTATGATTGAGATTGTATGATTGTGATTGTATGCTTGCGATTCTATGATTGTGATTGTATGATTGTGATTGTATGACTGTGATTGTATGATTGTGATTGTATGATTGTGATTGTATGATTGTGATTGTATGACTGTGATTGTATGATTGTGATTGTATGATTGCGATTGTATGATTGTGATTGTATGATTGTGATTGTATGATTGTGATTGTATGATTGTGAAAGTATGATTGTGATTGTATGATTGTTATTGTATGATTGTGATTGTATGAGTGTGATTGTATGATTGTGATTGTATGAGTGTGATTGTGTGATTGAGGTTGTGCGATTGAGATTGTACGATTGTGATTGTACGATTGTGATTGAATGATTGTGATTGTATGATTATGATTGTATGATTGTGATTGCATGATTGTGATTGTATGATTGTGATTGTATGATTGTGATTGTATGATTGTGATTGTATGATTGTGATAGTATGATTGTGATTGTATGATTGTGATTGTATGATTGTGATTGTATGATTGTATTTGGGAGATTGTATTTGGGAGATTGTAATTGTATGATTGCGATTGTATGATTGCGATTGTATGATTGTGATTGTATGATTGTGATTGTATGATTGTGATAGTATGATTGTGATTGTATGATTGTGATTGTATGATTGTATTTGGGAGATTGTATTTGGGAGATTGTAATTGTATGATTGCGATTGTATGATTGCGATTGTATGATTGCGATTGTATGAATGCGATTGTATGATTGTGATTGCAAAATTGTGATTGTATGATTGTGATTGTATGATTGTGATTGTATGATTGTGATTGTATGATTGTGATTCTTTGATTGTGATTGTATGATTGTGATTGTATGATTGTGATTGTATGATTGTGATTGTATGATTGTGATTGTATGATTGTGATTGTATGATTGTGATTGTATGAGTGTGATTGTGTGATTGTGGTTGTGCGATTGAGATTGTACGATTGTGATTGTACGATTGTGATTGAATGATTGTGATTGTATGATTATGATTGTATGATTGTGATTGCATGATTGTGATTGTATGATTGTGATTGTATGATTGTGATTGTATGATTGTGATTGTATGATTGTGATTGTATGATTGTGATTGTATGATTGTGATTGTCTGATTGTGGTTGTATGATTGTGATTGTATGATTGTGATTGTATGATTGTGATTGTATGATTGTGATTGTATGATTGTGATTGTATGATTGTGATTGTATGATTGTATTTGCGAGATTGTATTTGGGATATTGTAATTGTATGATTGCGATTGTATGATTGTAATTGTATGATTGTGATTGTATGATTGCGATTGTATGATTGTGATTGTATGATTGTGATGTATGATTGTAATTGTATGATTATGATTGTATGATTGTGATTGTATGATTGTGATTGTATGATTGTATTTGGGAGATTGTATTTGGGATATTGTAATTGTATGATTGCGATTGTATGATTGTGATTGTATGATTGTGATTGTATGATTGTGATTGTATGATTGTATTTGGGAGATTGTATTTGGGATATTGTAATTGTATGATTGCGATTGTATGATTGTGATTGTATGAGTGTGATGTATGATTGTAATTGTATGATTATGATTGTATGATTGTGATTGTATGATTGCGATTGTATGATTGTGATTGTATGATTGTGATTGTATGATTGTGATTGTATGATTGTATTTGCGAGATTGTATTTGGGATATTGTAATTGTATGATTGCGATTGTATGATTGTAATTGTATGATTGTGATTGTATGATTGCGATTGTATGATTGTGATTGTATGATTGTGATGTATGATTGTAATTGTATGATTATGATTGTATGATTGTGATTGTATGATTGTGATTGTATGATTGTATTTGGGAGATTGTATTTGGGATATTGTAATTGTATGATTGCGATTGTATGATTGTGATTGTATGAATGCGATTGTATGATTGTGATTGTATGATTGTGATTGTATGATTGTGATTGTACGATTGTGATAGTATGATTGTATTTGGGAGATTGTATTTGGGATATTGTAATTGTATGATTGCGATTGTATGATTGTGATTGTATGATTGTGATTGTATGATTGTGATTGTATGATTGTATTTGCGAGATTGTATTTGGGATATTGTAATTGTATGATTGCGATTGTATGATTGTAATTGTATGATTATGATTGTATGATTGTGATTGTATGATTGTAATTGTATGATTATGATTGTATGATTGTGATTGTATGAATGCGATTGTATGATTGTGATTGTATGATTGTGATTGTATGATTGTGATGTATGATTCTAATTGTATGATTATGATTGTATGATTGTGATTGTATGATTGAGATTGTATGATTGTGGTTGTATGATTGCGATTGTATGATTGTGATTTTATGATTGTGATTCTTTGATTGTGATTGTATGATTGTGATTGTATGATTGTGATTGTATGATTGTGGTTGTATGATTGTGATTGTATGATTGTGATTGTATGATTGTGATTGTATGATTGTGATAGTATGATTGTGATTATATGATTGTTATTGTATGATTCTAATTGTACGACTGTGATTGTATGATTGTGATTGTATGATTGTGATAGTATGATTGTGAAAGTATGATTGTGATTGTATGATTGTGATTGTATAATTGTGATTGTATGATTGTGATTGTATGATTGTGATTGTATGACTGTGATTCTTTGATTGTGATTGTATGATTGTGATTGTATGATTGTGATTGTATGATTGTGGTTGTATGATTGTGATTGTATGATTGTGATTGTATGATTGTGATTGTATGATTGTGATAGTATGATTGTGATTATATGATTGCTATTGTACGATTGTTATTGTACGACTGTGATTGTATGATTGTGATTGCATGATTGTGATAGTATGATTGTGAAAGTATGATTGTGATTGTATGATTGTGATTGTATGATTGTGATTGTATGATTGTGATTGTATGATTGTGATTGTATGATTGTGATTGTATGATTGTGATTGTATGATTGTGATTGTCTGATTGTGGTTGTGCGATTGTGATTGTACGATTGTGATTGTACGATTGTGATTGTAGGATTGTGATTGTATGATTGTGATTGTATGATTGTGATTGCATGATTGTGATTGTATGATTGTGATTGCATGATTTTGAATGTATGATTTTGATTGTATGATTGTGATTGTATGATTGTGATTGTATGATTGTGATTGTATGATTGTGATTGTATGATTGTGATTGTATGATTGTGATTGTATGATTGTGATTGTATGATTGTGATTGTATGATTGTGATTGTATGATTGTGATTGTATGATTGTGATTGTATGATTGTGATTGTATGATTGTGATTGTATGATTGTGATTGTATGATTGTGATTGTATGATTGTGATTGTATGATTGTATTTGGGAGATTGTATTTGGGAAATTGCAATTGTATGATTGCGATTGTATGATTGTGATTGTATGATTGTGATTGTATGATTGTGATTGTATGATTGTGATTGTATGATTGTGACAGTATGATTGTGATTGTATGATTGTGATTGTATGACTGTGATTGTATGATTGTGATTGTATGATTGTGATTGTATGATTGTGATTGTATGATTGTGATTGTATGATTGTGATTGCTTGATTATGATTGTATGATTGTGATTGTATGATTGTGATTGTATGATTGTGATTGTATGATTGTGATTGTATGATTGTGATTGTATGATTGTATTTGGTAGATTGTATTTGGGAGATTGTAATTGTATGATTGTGATTGTATGATTGTGGATGTATGATTGCGATTGTATGATTGTGATTGTATGATTGTGATGTATGATTGTAATTGTATGATTATGATTGTATGATTGTGATTGTATGATTGTGATTGTATGATTGTATTTGGGAGATTGTATTTGGGATATTGTAATTGTATGATTGCGATTGTATGATTGTGATTGTATGATTGTGGTTGTATGATTGTATTTGGGAGATTGTATTTGGGATATTGTAATTGTATGATTGCGATTGTATGATTGTGATTGTATGAGTGTGATGTATGATTGTAATTGTATGATTATGATTGTATGATTGTGATTGTATGATTGAGATTGTATGATTGTGATTGTATGCTTGCGATTGTATGATTGTGATTGTATGATTGTGATTCTTTGATTGTGATTGTATGATTGTGATTGTATGATTGTGATTGTATGATTGTGATTGTATGATTGTGATTGTATGATTGTGATTGTATGATTGTGATTGTATGACTGTGATTGTATGATTGTGATTGTATGATTGTGATTGTATGATTGTGATAGTATGATTGTGATTGTATCATTGTGATTGTATGATTGTGATTGTATGATTGTGATTCTTTGATTGCGATTGTATGATTGTGATTGTATGATTGTGATTGTATGATTGTGGTTGTATGATTGTGATTGTATGATTGTGATTGTATGATTGTGATTGTATGATTGTGATAGTATGATTGTGATTATATGATTGTTATTGTATGATTGTTATTGTACGACTGTGATTGTATGATTGTGATTGTATGATTGTGATAGTATGATTGTGAAAGTATGATTGTGATTGTATGATTGTGATTGTATGATTGTGATTGTATGATTGTGATTGTATGATTGTGATTGTATGATTGTGATTGTATGATTGTGATTGTATGATTGTGATTGTATGGTTGTGATTGTATGATTGTGATTGTCTGATTGTGGTTGTGTGATTGTGATTGTACGATTGTGATTGTACGATTGTGATTGTAGGATTGTGATTGTATGATTGTGATTGTATGATTGTGATTGCATGATTGTGATTGTATGATTGTGATTGCATGATTTTGAATGTATGATTTTGATTGTATGATTGTGATTGTATGATTGTGATTGTATGATTGTGATTGTATGATTGTGATTGTATGATTGCGATTGTATGATTGTGATTGTATGATTGTGATTGTATGATTGTATTTGGGAGATTGTAGTTGGGAGATTGTATTTGGGAGATTGTATTTGGGAGATTGTAATTGTATGATTGCGGTTGTATGATTGTGATTGTATGATTGCGATTGTATGATTGTGATTGTATGATTGTGATTGTATGATTGTGATTGTATGATTGTGATTGTATGATTGTGATTGTATGATTGTGATTGTATGATTGTATTTGGGAGATTGTATTTGGGAAATTGCAATTGTATGATTGCGATTGTATGATTGTGATTGTATGATTGTGATTGTATGATTGTGATTGTATGATTGTGATTGTATGATTGTGACAGTATGATTGTGATTGTATGATTGTGATTGTATGACTGTGATTGTATGATTGTGATTGTATGATTGTGATTGTATGATTGTGATTGTATGATTGTGATTGTATGATTGTGATTGCTTGATTATGATTGTATGATTGTGATTGTATGATTGTGATTGTATGATTGTGATTGTATGATTGTGATTGTATGATTGTGATTGTATGATTGTATTTGGGAGATTGTATTTGGGAGATTGTAATTGTATGATTGTGATTGTATGATTGTGGATGTATGATTGCGATTGTATGATTGTGATTGTATGATTGTGATGTATGATTGTAATTGTATGATTATGATTGTATGATTGTGATTGTATGATTGTGATTGTATGATTGTATTTGGGAGATTGTATTTGGGATATTGTAATTGTATGATTGCGATTGTATGATTGTGATTGTATGATTGTGATTGTATGATTGTATTTGGGAGATTGTATTTGGGATATTGTAATTGTATGATTGCGATTGTATGATTGTGATTGTATGAGTGTGATGTATGATTGTAATTGTATGATTATGATTGTATGATTGTGATTGTATGATTGAGATTGTATGATTGTGATTGTATGCTTGCGATTGTATGATTGTGATTGTATGATTGTGATTCTTTGATTGTGATTGTATGATTGTGATTGTATGATTGTGATTGTATGATTGTGATTGTATGATTGTGATTGTATGATTGTGATTGTATGATTGTGATTGTATGATTGTGATTGTATGATTGTGATTGTATGATTGTGATTGTATGATTGTGATTGTATGATTGTGATAGTATGATTGTGATTGTATCATTGTGATTGTATGATTGTGATTGTATGATTGTGATTCTTTGATTGTGATTGTATGATTGTGATTGTATGATTGTGATTGTATGATTGTGGTTGTATGATTGTGATTGTATGATTGTGATTGTATGATTGTGATTGTATGATTGTGATAGTATGATTGTGATTATATGATTGTTATTGTATGATTGTTATTGTACGACTGTGATTGTATGATTGTGATTGTATGATTGTGATAGTATGATTGTGAAAGTATGATTGTGATTGTATGATTGTGATTGTATGATTGTGATTGTATGATTGTGATTGTATGATTGTGATTGTATGATTGTGATTGTATGATTGTGATTGTATGATTGTGATTGTATGATTGTGATTGTATGATTGTGATTGTCTGATTGTGGTTGTGTGATTGTGATTGTACGATTGTGATTGTACAATTGTGATTGTAGGATTGTGATTGTATGATTGTGATTGTATGATTGTGATTGCATGATTGTGATTGTATGATTGTGATTGCATGATTTTGAATGTATGATTTTGATTGTATGATTGTGATTGTATGATTGTGATTGTATGATTGTGATTGTATGATTGTGATTGTATGATTGTGATTGTATGATTGCGATTGTATGATTGTGATTGTATGATTGTGATTGTATGATTGTATTTGGGAGATTGTAGTTGGGAGATTGTATTTGGGAGATTGTATTTGGGAGATTGTAATTGTATGATTGCGGTTGTATGATTGTGATTGTATGATTGCGATTGTATGATTGTGATTGTATGATTGTGATGTATGATTGTAATATTATGATTATAATTGTATGATTGTGATTGTATGATTGTGATGGTATGATTGTGATTGTATGATTGCTATTGTATGATTGTATTTGGGAGATTGTAGTTGGGAGATTGTATTTGGGAGATTGTATTTGGGAGATTGTAATTGTATGGTTGCGATTGTATGATTGTGATTGTATGATTGCGATTGTATGATTGTGATTGTATGATTATGATTGTATTTTTGTGATTGTATCATTGTGATTGTATGATTGTGATTGTATGATTGCGATTGTATGATTGCGATTGTATGAATGCGATTGTATGATTGTGATTGCATAATTGTGATTGTATGATTGTGATTGTATGATTGTGATTGTCTGATTGTGGTTGTATGATTGTGATTGTATGATTGTGATTGTATGATTGTGATTGTATGATTGTGATTGTATGATTGTATTTGGGAGATTGAATTTGGGATATTGTAATTGTATGATTGCGATTGTATGATTATGATTGTATGATTGCGATTGTATGATTGTGATTGTATGATTGTGATGTATTATTGTAATTGTATGATTATGATTGTATGATTATGATTGTATTTTTGTGATTGTATGATTGTGATTGTATGATTGTGATTGTATGATTGTGATTGTATGACTGTGATTGTATGATTGTGATTGTATGATTGCGATTGTATGATTGTGATTGTATGATTGTGATTGTATGATTGTGATTGTATGATTGTATTTGGGAGATTGTATTTGGGAGATTGTATTTGGGAGATTGTATTTGGGAGATTGTAATTGTATGATTGCGATTGTATGATTGTGATAGTATGATTGCGATTGTATGATTGTGATTGTATGATTGTGGTGTATGATTGTAATTGTATGATTATGATTGTATGATTGTGATTGTATGATTGTGATTGTATGATTGTATTTGGGAGATTGTATTTGGGTTATTGTAATTGTATGATTGCGATTGTATGATTGTGATTGTATGATTGTGATTGTATGATTGTGATTGTATGATTGTGATTGTATGATTGTATTTGGGAAATTGTATTTGGGATATTGTAATTGTATGATTGCGATTGTATGATTGTGATTGTATGAGTGTGATGTATGATTGTAATTGTATGATTATGATTGTATGATTGTGATTGTATGATTGAGATTGTATGATTGTGATTGTATGCTTGCGATTGTATGATTGTGATTGTATGATTGTGATTCTTTGATTGTGATTGTATGATTGTGATTGTATGATTGTGATTGTATGATTGTGATTGTATGATTGTATTTGGGAGATTGTATTTGGGAGATTGTAATTGTATGATTGTGATTGTATGATTGTGGATGTATGATTGCGATTGTATGATTGTGATTGTATGATTGTGATGTATGATTGTAATTGTATGATTATGATTGTATGATTGTGATTGTATGATTGTGATTGTATGATTGTATTTGGGAGATTGTATTTGGGATATTGTAATTGTATGATTGCGATTGTATGATTGTGATTGTATGATTGTGATTGTATGATTGTATTTGGGAGATTGTATTTGGGATATTGTAATTGTATGATTGCGATTGTATGATTGTGATTGTATGAGTGTGATGTATGATTGTAATTGTATGATTATGATTGTATGATTGTGATTGTATGATTGAGATTGTATGATTGTGATTGTATGCTTGCGATTGTATGATTGTGATTGTATGATTGTGATTCTTTGATTGTGATTGTATGATTGTGATTGTATGATTGTGATTGTATGATTGTGATTGTATGATTGTGATTGTATGATTGTGATTGTATGATTGTGATTGTATGATTGTGATTGTATGATTGTGATTGTATGATTGTGATTGTATGATTGTGATAGTATGATTGTGATTGTATCATTGTGATTGTATGATTGTGATTGTATGATTGTGATTCTTTGATTGTGATTGTATGATTGTGATTGTATGATTGTGATTGTATGATTGTGGTTGTATGATTGTGATTGTATGATTGTGATTGTATGATTGTGATTGTATGATTGTGATAGTATGATTGTGATTATATGATTGTTATTGTATGATTGTTATTGTACGACTGTGATTGTATGATTGTGATTGTATGATTGTGATAGTATGATTGTGAAAGTATGATTGTGATTGTATGATTGTGATTGTATGATTGTGATTGTATGATTGTGATTGTATGATTGTGATTGTATGATTGTGATTGTATGATTGTGATTGTATGATTGTGATTGTATGATTGTGATTGTATGATTGTGATTGTCTGATTGTGGTTGTGTGATTGTGATTGTACGATTGTGATTGTACGATTGTGATTGTAGGATTGTGATTGTATGATTGTGATTGTATGATTGTGATTGCATGATTGTGATTGTATGATTGTGATTGCATGATTTTGAATGTATGATTTTGATTGTATGATTGTGATTGTATGATTGTGATTGTATGATTGTGATTGTATGATTGTGATTGTATGATTGCGATTGTATGATTGTGATTGTATGATTGTGATTGTATGATTGTATTTGGGAGATTGTAGTTGGGAGATTGTATTTGGGAGATTGTATTTGGGAGATTGTAATTGTATGATTGCGGTTGTATGATTGTGATTGTATGATTGCGATTGTATGATTGTGATTGTATGATTGTGATGTATGATTGTAATATTATGATTATAATTGTATGATTGTGATTGTATGATTGTGATGGTATGATTGTGATTGTATGATTGCTATTGTATGATTGTATTTGGGAGATTGTAGTTGGGAGATTGTATTTGGGAGATTGTATTTGGGAGATTGTAATTGTATGGTTGCGATTGTATGATTGTGATTGTATGATTGCGATTGTATGATTGTGATTGTATGATTATGATTGTATTTTTGTGATTGTATCATTGTGATTGTATGATTGTGATTGTATGATTGTGATTGTATGATTGCGATTGTATGAATGCGATTGTATGATTGTGATTGCATAATTGTGATTGTATGATTGTGATTGTATGATTGTGATTGTCTGATTGTGGTTGTATGATTGTGATTGTATGATTGTGATTGTATGATTGTGATTGCATGATTGTGATTGTATGATTGTATTTGGGAGATTGAATTTGGGATATTGTAATTGTATGATTGCGATTGTATGATTATGATTGTATGATTGCGATTGTATGATTGTGATTGTATGATTGTGATGTATTATTGTAATTGTATGATTATGATTGTATGATTATGATTGTATTTTTGTGATTGTATGATTGTGATTGTATGATTGTGATTGTATGATTGTGATTGTATGACTGTGATTGTATGATTGTGATTGTATGATTGCGATTGTATGATTGTGATTGTATGATTGTGATTGTATGATTGTGATTGTATGATTGTATTTGGGAGATTGTATTTGGGAGATTGTATTTGGGAGATTGTATTTGGGAGATTGTAATTGTATGATTGCGATTGTATGATTGTGATAGTATGATTGCGATTGTATGATTGTGATTGTATGATTGTGGTGTATGATTGTAATTGTATGATTATGATTGTATGATTGTGATTGTATGATTGTGATTGTATGATTGTATTTGGGAGATTGTATTTGGGTTATTGTAATTGTATGATTGCGATTGTATGATTGTGATTGTATGATTGTGATTGTATGATTGTGATTGTATGATTGTGATTGTATGATTGTATTTGGGAAATTGTATTTGGGATATTGTAATTGTATGATTGCGATTGTATGATTGTGATTGTATGAGTGTGATGTATGATTGTAATTGTATGATTATGATTGTATGATTGTGATTGTATGATTGAGATTGTATGATTGTGATTGTATGCTTGCGATTGTATGATTGTGATTGTATGATTGTGATTCTTTGATTGTGATTGTATGATTGTGATTGTATGATTGTGATTGTATGATTGTGATTGTATGATTGTGATTGTATGATTGTGATTGTATGATTGTGATTGTATGATTGTGATTGTATGATTGTGATAGTATGATTGTGATTGTATGATTGTGATAGTATGACTGTGATTGTATGATTGTGATTGTATGATTGTGAAAGTATGATTGTGAAAGTATGATTATGATTGTATGATTGTGATTGTATGATTGTGATTGTATGATTGTGATTGACTGATTGTGGTTGTGCGATTGTGATTGTACGATTGTGATTGTACGATTGTGATTGTAGGATTGTGATTATATGATTATGATTGTATGATTGTGATTGCATGATTGTGATTGTATGATTGTGATTGCATGATTTTGAATGTATGATTGTGATTGTATGATTGTGATTGTATGATTGTGATTGTATGATTGTGATTGTATGATTGTGATTGTATGATTGTGATTGTATGATTGTGATTGTATGATTGTGATTGTATGATTGTGATTGTCTGATTGTGATTGTATGATTGGGATTGTATGATTGTGATTGTATGATTGTGAAAGTATGATTGTGATTGTATGATTGTGATTGTATGATTGTGATTGTATGAGTGTGATTGTGTGATTGAGGTTGTGCGATTGAGATTGTACGATTGTGATTGTACGATTGTGATTGAATGATTGTGATTGTATGATTATGATTGTATGATTGTGATTGCATGATTGTGATTGTATGATTGTGATTGTATGATTGTGATTGTATGATTGTGATTGTATGATTGTGATTGTATGATTGTGATTGTATGATTGTGATTGTATGATCGTGATTGTATGAGTGTGATTGCCTGATTGTGGTTGTGCGATTGTGATTGTACGATTGTGAATGTACGATTGTGATTGTAGGATTGTGATTGTATGATTGTGATTGTATGATTGTATTTGGGAGATTGTAGTTGGGAGATTGTATTTGGGAGATTGTATTTGGGAGATTGTAATTGTATGATTGCGGTTGTATGATTGTGATTGTATGATTGCGATTGTATGATTGTGATTGTATGATTGTGATGTATGATTGTAATATTATGATTATAATTGTATGATTGTGATTGTATGATTGTGATGGTATGATTGTGATTGTATGATTGCTATTGTATGATTGTATTTGGGAGATTGTAGTTGGGAGATTGTATTAGGGAGATTGTATTTGGGAGATTGTAATTGTATGGTTGCGATTGTATGATTGTGATTGTATGATTGCGATTGTATGATTGTGATTGTATGATTATGATTGTATTTTTGTGATTGTATCATTGTGATTGTATGATTGTGATTGTATGATTGTGATTGTATGATTGTGATTGTATGATTGTGATTGTATGATTGTGATTGTATGATTGTGATTGCATAATTGTGATTGTATGATTGTGATTGTATGATTGTGATTGTCTGATTGTGGTTGTATGATTGTGATTGTATGATTGTGATTGTATGATTGTGATTGTATGATTGTGATTGTATGATTGTATTTGGGAGATTGAATTTGGGATATTGTAATTGTATGATTGCGATTGTATGATTATGATTGTATGATTGCGATTGTATGATTGTGATTGTATGATTGTGATGTATTATTGTAATTGTATGATTATGATTGTATGATTATGATTGTATTTTTGTGATTGTATGATTGTGATTGTATGATTGTGATTGTATGATTGTGATTGTATGACTGTGATTGTATGATTGTGATTGTATGATTGCGATTGTATGATTGTGATTGTATGATTGTGATTGTATGATTGTGATTGTATGATTGTATTTGGGAGATTGTATTTGGGAGATTGTATTTGGGAGATTGTAATTGTATGATTGCGATTGTATGATTGTGATAGTATGATTGCGATTGTATGATTGTGATTGTATGATTGTGGTGTATGATTGTAATTGTATGATTATGATTGTATGATTGTGATTGTATGATTGTGATTGTATGATTGTATTTGGGAGATTGTATTTGGGTTATTGTAATTGTATGATTGCGATTGTATGATTGTGATTGTATGATTGTGATTGTATGATTGTGATTGTATGATTGTGATTGTATGATTGTATTTGGGAAATTGTATTTGGGATATTGTAATTGTATGATTGCGATTGTATGATTGTGATTGTATGATTGTGATTGTATGATTGTGATAGTATGATTGTGATTGTATGATTGTGATAGTATGACTGTGATTGTATGATTGTGATTGTATGATTGTGAAAGTATGATTGTGAAAGTATGATTGTGATTGTATGATTGTGATTGTATGATTGTGATTGTATGATTGTGATTGACTGATTGTGGTTGTACGATTGTGATTGTCTGATTGTGATTGTATGATTGGGATTGTATGATTGTGATTGTATGATTGTGAAAGTATGATTGTGATTGTATGATTGTGATTGTATGATTGTGATTGTATGAGTGTGATTGTGTGATTGAGGTTGTGCGATTGAGATTGTACGATTGTGATTGTACGATTGTGATTGAATGATTGTGATTGTATGATTATGATTGTATGATTGTGATTGCATGATTGTGATTGTATGATTGTGATTGTATGATTGTGATTGTATGATTGTGATTGTATGATTGTGATTGTATGATTGTGAAAGTATGATTGTGATTGTATGATTGTGATTGTATGATTGTGATTGTATGATTGTGATTGTATGATTGTGATTGTATGAGTGTGATTGTGTGATTGTGGTTGAGCGATTGAGATTGTACGATTGTGATTGTACGATTGTGATTGAATGATTGTTATTGTATGATTATGATTGTATGATTGTGATTGCATGATTGTGATTGTATGATTGTGATTGCATGATTTTGAATGTATGATTGTGATTGTATGATTGTGTTTGTATGATTGTGATTGTATGATTGTGATTGTATGATTGCGATTGTATGATTGTGATTGTATGATTGCGATTGTGTGATTGTGAAAGTATGATTGTGATTGTATGATTGTGATTGTATGATTGTGATTGTATGATTGTGATAGTATGATTGTGATTGTATGATTGTGATTGTATGATTGTGATTGTATGATTGTATTTGGGAGATTGTATTTGGGAGATTGTAATTGTATGATTGCGATTGTATGATTGCGATTGTATGATTGTGATTGTATGATTGTGATTGTATGATTGTGATAGTATGATTGTGATTGTATGATTGTGATTGTATGATTGTATTTGGGAGATTGTGTTTGGGAGATTGTAATTGTATGATTGCGATTGTATGATTGCGATTGTATGATTGCGATTGTATGAATGCGATTGTATGATTGTGATTGCAAAATTGTGATTGTATGATTGTGATTGTATGATTGTGATTGTATGATTGTGATTGTACGATTGTGATTCTTTGATTGTGATTGTATGATTGTGATTGTATGATTGTGATTGTATGATTGTGATTGTATGATTGTGATTGTATGATTGTGATTGTATGATTGTGATTGTATGAGTGTGATTGTGTGATTGTGGTTGTGCGATTGAGATTGTACGATTGTGATTGTACGATTGTGATTGAATGATTGTGATTGTATGATTGCGATTGTATGATTGTGATTGTATGATTGTGATTCTTTGATTGTGATTGTATGATTGTGATTGTATGATTGTGATTGTATAATTGCGATTGTATGATTGCGATTGTATGATTGCGATTGTATGAATGCGATTGTATGATTGTGATTGCAAAATTGTGATTGTATGATTGTGATTGTATGATTGTGATTGTATGATTGTGATTGTATGATTGTGATTGTATGATTGTGATTCTTTGATTGTGATTGTATGATTGTGATTGTATGATTGTGATTCTTTGATTGTGATTGTATGATTGTGATTGTATGATTGTGATTGTATGATTGTGATTGTATGATTGTGATTGTATGATTGTGATTGTATGAGTGTGATTGTGTGATTGTGGTTGTGCGATTGACATTGTACGATTGTGATTGTACGATTGTGATTGAATGATTGTGATTGTATGATTATGATTGTATGATTGTGATTGCATGATTGTGATTGTATGATTGTGATTGTATGATTGTGATTGTATGATTGTGATTGTATGATTGTGATTGTATGATTGTGATTGTATGATTGTGATTGTCTGATTGTGGTTGTATGATTGTGATTGTATGATTGTGATTGTATGAGTGTGATTGTATGATTGTGATTGTATGATTGTGATTGTATGATTGTGATTGTATGATTGTATTTGCGAGATTGTATTTGGGATATTGTAATTGTATGATTGCGATTGTATGATTGTAATTGTATGATTGTGATTGTATGATTGCGATTGTATGATTGTGATTGTATTATTGTGATGTATGATTGTGATTGTATGATTGTATTTGGGAGATTGTATTTGGGATATTGTAATTGTATGATTGCGATTGTATGATTGTGATTGTATGATTGTGATTGTATGATTGTGATTGTATGATTGTATTTGGGAGATTGTATTTGGGATATTGTAATTGTATGATTGCGATTGTATGATTGTGATTGTATGAGTGTGATGTATGATTGTAATTGTATGATTATGATTGTATGATTGTGATTGTATGATTGCGATTGTATGATTGTGATTGTGTGATTGTGATTGTATGATTGTGATTGTATGATTGTGATTGTATGATTGTGATTGTATGATTGTGATTGTATGATTGAAATTGTATGATTGTGATTGTATGATTGCGATTGTATGATTGTGATTGTATGATTGTGATTGTATGATTGTATTTGCGAGATTGTATTTGGGATATTGTAATTGTATGATTGCGATTGTATGATTGTAATTGTATGATTATGATTGTATGATTGTGATTGTATGAATGCGATTGTATGATTGTGATTGTATGATTGTGATTGTATGATTGTAATTGCATGATTATGATTGTGTGATTGTGATTGTATGATTGCGATTGTATGATTGTGATTGTATGATTATGATTGTATTTTTGTGATTGTATGATTGTGATTGTATGATTGTGATTGTATGATTGTGATTGTATGATTGTGATTGTACGATTGTGATAGTATGATTGTATTTGGGAGATTGTATTTGGGATATTGTAATTGTATGATTGCGATTGTATGATTGTGATTGTATGATTGTGATTGCGAGATTGCATTTGGGATATTGTAATTGTATGATTGCGATTGCATGATTGTGATTGTGTGATTGTGATTGTATGATTGTGATTGTATGTTTGTGATTGTATGATTGTGATTGTATGATTGTGATTGTATGATTGAAATTGTATGATTGTGATTGTATGATTGCGATTGTATGATTGTGATTGTATGATTGTGATTGTATGATTGTATTTGCGAGATTGTATTTGGGATATTGTAATTGTATGATTGCGATTGTATGATTGTAATTGTATGATTATGATTGTGTGATTGTGATTGTATGATTGCGATTGTATGATTGTGATTGTATGATTATGATTGTATTTTTGTGATTGTATGATTGTGATTGTATGATTGTGATTGTATGATTGTATTTGGGAGATTGTATTTGGGAAATTGCAATTGTATGATTGCGATTGTATGATTGTGATTGTATGATTGTGATTGTATGATTGTGATTGTATGATTGTGATTGTATGATTGTGACAGTATGATTGTGATTGTATGATTGTGATTGTATGACTGTGATTGTATGATTGTGATTGTATGATTGTGATTGTATGATTGTGATTGTATGATTGTGATTGTATGATTGTGATTGCTTGATTATGATTGTATGATTGTGATTGTATGATTGTGATTGTATGATTGTGATTGTATGATTGTGATTGTATGATTGTGATTGTATGATTGTATTTGGGAGATTGTATTTGGGAGATTGTAATTGTATGATTGTGATTGTATGATTGTGGATGTATGATTGCGATTGTATGATTGTGATTGTATGATTGTGATGTATGATTGTAATTGTATGATTATGATTGTATGATTGTGATTGTATGATTGTGATTGTATGATTGTATTTGGGAGATTGTATTTGGGATATTGTAATTGTATGATTGCGATTGTATGATTGTGATTGTATGATTGTGATTGTATGATTGTATTTGGGAGATTGTATTTGGGATATTGTAATTGTATGATTGCGATTGTATGATTGTGATTGTATGAGTGTGATGTATGATTGTAATTGTATGATTATGATTGTATGATTGTGATTGTATGATTGAGATTGTATGATTGTGATTGTATGCTTGCGATTGTATGATTGTGATTGTATGATTGTGATTCTTTGATTGTGATTGTATGATTGTGATTGTATGATTGTGATTGTATGATTGTGATTGTATGATTGTGATTGTATGATTGTGATTGTATGATTGTGATTGTATGATTGTGATTGTATGATTGTGATTGTATGATTGTGATTGTATGATTGTGATTGTATGATTGTGATTGTATGATTGTGATAGTATGATTGTGATTGTATCATTGTGATTGTATGATTGTGATTGTATGATTGTGATTCTTTGATTGTGATTGTATGATTGTGATTGTATGGTTGTGATTGTATGATTTTGATTGTATGATTGTGATTGTATGATTGTGATTGTATGATTGTGATTGTATGATTGTGATTGTATGATTGCGATTGTATGATTGTGATTGTATGATTGTGATTGTATGATTGTATTTGGGAGATTGTAGTTGGGAGATTGTATTTGGGAGATTGTATTTGGGAGATTGTAATTGTATGATTGCGGTTGTATGATTGTGATTGTATGATTGCGATTGTATGATTGTGATTGTATGATTGTGATGTATGATTGTAATATTATGATTATAATTGTATGATTGTGATTGTATGATTGTGATGGTATGATTGTGATTGTATGATTGCTATTGTATGATTGTATTTGGGAGATTGTAGTTGGGAGATTGTATTTGGGAGATTGTATTTGGGAGATTGTAATTGTATGGTTGCGATTGTATGATTGTGATTGTATGATTGCGATTGTATGATTGTGATTGTATGATTATGATTGTATTTTTGTGATTGTATGATTGTGATTGTATGATTGTGATTGTATGATTGTGATTGTATGATTGTGATTGTATGATTGCGATTGTATGAATGCGATTGTATGATTGTGATTGCATAATTGTGATTGTATGATTGTGATTGTATGATTGTGATTGTCTGATTGTGGTTGTATGATTGTGATTGTATGATTGTGATTGTATGATTGTGATTGTATGATTGTGATTGTATGATTGTATTTGGGAGATTGAATTTGGGATATTGTAATTGTATGATTGCGATTGTATGATTATGATTGTATGATTGCGATTGTATGATTGTGATTGTATGATTGTGATGTATTATTGTAATTGTATGATTATGATTGTATGATTATGATTGTATTTTTGTGATTGTATGATTGTGATTGTATGATTGTGATTGTATGATTGTGATTGTATGACTGTGATTGTATGATTGTGATTGTATGATTGCGATTGTATGATTGTGATTGTATGATTGTGATTGTATGATTGTGATTGTATGATTGTATTTGGGAGATTGTATTTGGGAGATTGTATTTGGGAGATTGTAATTGTATGATTGCGATTGTATGATTGTGATAGTATGATTGCGATTGTATGATTGTGATTGTATGATTGTGGTGTATGATTGTAATTGTATGATTATGATTGTATGATTGTGATTGTATGATTGTGATTGTATGATTGTATTTGGGAGATTGTATTTGGGTTATTGTAATTGTATGATTGCGATTGTATGATTGTGATTGTATGATTGTGATTGTATGATTGTGATTGTATGATTGTGATTGTATGATTGTATTTGGGAAATTGTATTTGGGATATTGTAATTGTATGATTGCGATTGTATGATTGTGATTGTATGATTGTGATTGTATGATTGTGATAGTATGATTGTGATTGTATGATTGTGATAGTATGACTGTGATTGTATGATTGTGATTGTATGATTGTGAAAGTATGATTGTGAAAGTATGATTGTGATTGTATGATTGTGATTGTATGATTGTGATTGTATGATTGTGATTGACTGATTGTGGTTGTGCGATTGTGATTGTACGATTGTGATTGTACGATTGTGATTGTAGGATTGTGATTATATGATTATGATTGTATGATTGTGATTGCATGATTGTGATTGTATGATTGTGATTGCATGATTTTGAATGTATGATTGTGATTGTATGATTGTGATTGTATGATTGTGATTGTATGATTGTGATTGTATGATTGTGATTGTATGATTGTGATTGTATGATTGTGATTGTATGATTGTGATTGTCTGATTGTGATTGTATGATTGGGATTGTATGATTGTGATTGTATGATTGTGAAAGTATGATTGTGATTGTATGATTGTGATTGTATGATTGTGATTGTATGAGTGTGATTGTGTGATTGAGGTTGTGCGATTGAGATTGTACGATTGTGATTGTACGATTGTGATTGAATGATTGTGATTGTATGATTATGATTGTATGATTGTGATTGCATGATTGTGATTGTATGATTGTGATTGTATGATTGTGATTGTATGATTGTGATTGTATGATTGTGATTGTATGATTGTGAAAGTATGATTGTGATTGTATGATTGTGATTGTATGATTGTGATTGTATGATTGTGATTGTATGATTGTGATTGTATGAGTGTGATTGTGTGATTGTGGTTGAGCGATTGAGATTGTACGATTGTGATTGTACGATTGTGATTGAATGATTGTTATTGTATGATTATGATTGTATGATTGTGATTGCATGATTGTGATTGTATGATTGTGATTGCATGATTTTGAATGTATGATTGTGATTGTATGATTGTGTTTGTATGATTGTGATTGTATGATTGTGATTGTATGATTGCGATTGTATGATTGTGATTGTATGATTGCGATTGTGTGATTGTGAAAGTATGATTGTGATTGTATGATTGTGATTGTATGATTGTGATTGTATGATTGTGATAGTATGATTGTGATTGTATGATTGTGATTGTATGATTGTGATTGTATGATTGTATTTGGGAGATTGTATTTGGGAGATTGTAATTGTATGATTGCGATTGTATGATTGCGATTGTATGATTGTGATTGTATGATTGTGATTGTATGATTGTGATAGTATGATTGTGATTGTATGATTGTGATTGTATGATTGTATTTGGGAGATTGTGTTCGGGAGATTGTAATTGTATGATTGCGATTGTATGATTGCGATTGTATGATTGCGATTGTATGAATGCGATTGTATGATTGTGATTGCAAAATTGTGATTGTATGATTGTGATTGTATGATTGTGATTGTATGATTGTGATTGTACGATTGTGATTCTTTGATTGTGATTGTATGATTGTGATTGTATGATTGTGATTGTATGATTGTGATTGTATGATTGTGATTGTATGATTGTGATTGTATGAGTGTGATTGTGTGATTGTGGTTGTGCGATTGAGATTGTACGATTGTGATTGTACGATTGTGATTGAATGATTGTGATTGTATGATTATGATTGTATGATTGTGATTGCATGATTGTGATTGTATGATTGTGATTGTATGATTGTGATTGTATGATTGTGATTGTATGATTGTGATTGTATGATTGTGATTGTATGATTGTGATTGTCTGATTGTGGTTGTATGATTGTGATTGTATGATTGTGATTGTATGATTGTGATTGTATGATTGTGATTGTATGATTGTGATTGTATGATTGTGATTGTATGATTGTATTTGCGAGATTGTATTTGGGATATTGTAATTGTATGATTGCGATTGTATGATTGTAATTGTATGATTGTGATTGTATGATTGCGATTGTATGATTGTGATTGTATGATTGTGATTGTATGATTGTGATAATATGATTGTGATTGTATGATTGTGATTGTATGATTGTGATTGTATGATTGTGATTGTATGATTGTATTTGGGAGATTGTATTTGGGAGATTGTAATTGTATGATTGCGATTGTATGATTGCGATTGTATGATTGTGATTGTATGATTGTGATTGTATGATTGTATTTGGGAGATTGTATTTGGGATATTGTAATTGTATGATTGCGATTGTATGATTGTGATTGTATGAGTGTGATGTATGATTGTAATTGTATGATTATGATTGTATGATTGTGATTGTATGATTGCGATTGTATGATTGTGATTGTGTGATTGTGATTGTATGATTGTGATTGTATGATTGTGATTGTATGATTGTGATTGTATGATTGTGATTGTATGATTGAAATTGTATGATTGTGATTGTATGATTGCGATTGTATGATTGTGATTGTATGATTGTGATTGTATGATTGTATTTGCGAGATTGTATTTGGGATATTGTAATTGTATGATTGCGATTGTATGATTGTAATTGTATGATTATGATTGTATGATTGTGATTGTATGAATGCGATTGTATGATTGTGATTGTATGATTGTGATTGTATGATTGTAATTGCATGATTATGATTGTGTGATTGTGATTGTATGATTGCGATTGTATGATTGTGATTGTATGATTATGATTGTATTTTTGTGATTGTATGATTGTGATTGTATGATTGTGATTGTATGATTGTGATTGTATGATTGTGATTGTATGATTGTGATTGTACGATTGTGATAGTATGATTGTATTTGGGAGATTGTATTTGGGATATTGTAATTGTATGATTGCGATTGTATGATTGTGATTGTATGATTGTGATTGTATGATTGTGATTGTATGATTGTATTTGCGAGATTGTATTTGGGATATTGTAATTGTATGATTGCGATTGCATGATTGTGATTGTGTGATTGTGATTGTATGATTGTGATTGTATGTTTGTGATTGTATGATTGTGATTGTATGATTGTGATTGTATGATTGAAATTGTATGATTGTGATTGTATGATTGCGATTGTATGATTGTGATTGTATGATTGTGATTGTATGATTGTATTTGCGAGATTGTATTTGGGATATTGTAATTGTATGATTGCGATTGTATGATTGTAATTGTATGATTATGATTGTATGATTGTGATTGTATGAATGCGATTGTATGATTGTGATTGTATGATTGTGATTGTATGATTGTAATTGCATGATTATGATTGTGTGATTGTGATTGTATGATTGCGATTGTATGATTGTGATTGTATGATTATGATTGTATTTTTGTGATTGTATGATTGTGATTGTATGATTGTGATTGTATGATTGTGATTGTATGATTGTGATTGTACGATTGTGATAGTATGATTGTATTTGGGAGATTGTATTTGGGATATTGTAATTGTATGATTGCGATTGTATGATTGTGATTGTATGATTGTGATTGTATGATTGAGATTGTATGATTGTGATTGTATGCTTGCGATTCTATGAATGTGATTGTATGATTGTGATTGTATGACTGTGATTGTATGATTGTGATTGTATGATTGTGATTGTATGATTGTGAAAGTATGATAGTGATGGTATGATTGTGATTGTATGATTGGGATTGTATGAGTGTGATTGTCTGATTGTGGTTGTGCGATTGTGATTGTACGATTGTGATTGTACGATTGTTATTGAATGATTGTGATTGTATGATTCTGATTGTATGATTGTGATTACATGATTGAGATTGTATGATTGTGATTGCATGATTTTGAACGTATGATTGTGATTGTATGATTGTGATTGTATGATTGTGATTGCATGATTGTGATTGTATGATTGTGATTGTATGATTGTGATTGTATGATTGTGATTGTATGATTGTGATTGTATGATTGCGATTGTATGATTGTGATTGGATGATTGTGATTGCATAATTGTGATTGTATGATTGTGATTGTATGATTGTGATTGCATAATTGTGATTGTATGATTGTGATTGTATGATTGTGATTGTCTGATTGTGGTTGTATGATTGTGATTGTATGATTGTGATTGTATGATTGTGATTGTACGATTGTGATTGTATGATTGTATTTGCGAGATTGTATTTGGGATATTGTAATTGTATGATAGCGATTGTATGATTGTAATTGTATGATTATGATTGTATGATTGTGATTGTATGATTGTAATTGTATGATTATGATTGTATGATTGTGATTGTATGAATGCGATTGTATGATTGTGATTGTATGATTGTGATTGTATGATTGTGATGTATGATTCTAATTGTATGATTATGATTGTATGATTGTGATTGTATGATTGAGATTGTATGATTGTGGTTGTATGATTGCGATTGTATGATTGTGATTTTATGATTGTGATTCT
The DNA here is from genome assembly GCF_050947335.1 of Megachile rotundata. NCBI lineage: Eukaryota > Metazoa > Arthropoda > Insecta > Hymenoptera > Megachilidae > Megachile > Megachile rotundata. Next base: position 436,116 of record NW_027473371.1, on the reverse strand, counting down.
TTGATTGTGATTGTATGATTGTGATTGTATGATTGTGATTGTATGATTGTGGTTGTATGATTGTGATTGTATGATTGTGATTGTATGATTGTGATTGTATGATTGTGATAGTATGATTGTGATTATATGATTGTTATTGTATGATTGTTATTGTACGACTGTGATTGTATGATTGTGATTGTATGATTGTGATAGTATGATTGTGAAAGTATGATTGTGATTGTATGATTGTGATTGTATAATTGTGATTGTATGATTGTGATTGTATGATTGTGATTGTATGATTGTGATTGTATGATTGTGATTGTATGATTGTGATTGTATGATTGTGATTGTATGATTGTGATTGTATGATTGTGATTGTATGATTGTGATTGTATGATTGTGATTGTATGATTGTATTTGGGAGATTGTATTTGGGAAATTGTAATTGTATGATTGCGATTGTATGATTGTGATTGTATGATTGTGATTGTATGATTGTGATTGTATGATTGTGATTGTATGATTGTGACAGTATGATTGTGATTGTATGATTGTGATTGTATGACTGTGATTGTATGATTGTGATTGTATGATTGTGATTGTATGATTGTGAAAGTATGATTGAGATTGTATGATTGTGATTGTATGATTGCGATTGTATGATTGTGATTGTATGATTGTGATTCTTTGATTGTGATTGTATGATTGTGATTGTATGATTGTGATTGTATGATTGTGTTTGTATGATTGTGATTGTATGATTGTGATTGTATGACTGTGATTGTATGATTGTGATAGTATGATTGTGATTATATGATTGTTATTGTATGATTGTTATTGTACGACTGTGATTGTATGATTGTGATTGTATGATTGTGATAGTATGATTGTGATAGTATGATTGTGAAAGTATGATTGTGATTGTATGATTGTGATTGTATGATTGTGATTGTATGATTGTGATTGTATGATTGTGATTGTATGATTGTGATTGTCTGATTGTGGTTGTGCGATTGTGATTGTACGATTGTGATTGTACGATTGTGATTGTAGGATTGTGATTGTATGATTGTGATTGTATGATTGTGATTGCATGATTGTGATTGTATGATTGTGATTGCATGATTTTGAATGTATGATTTTGATTGTATGATTGTGATTGTATGATTGTGATTGTATGATTGTGATTGTATGATTGTGATTGTATGATTGTGATTGTATGATTGTGATTGTATGATTGTGATTGTATGATTGTGATTGTATGATTGTGATTGTATGATTGTGATTGTATGATTGTGATTGTATGATTGTATTTGGGAGATTGTATTTGGGAGATTGTATTTGGGAGATTGTAATTGTATGATTGCGATTGTATGATTGTGATAGTATGATTGCGATTGTATGATTGTGATTGTATGATTGTGGTGTATGATTGTAATTGTATGATTATGATTGTATGATTGTGATTGTATGATTGTGATTGTATGATTGTATTTGGGAGATTGTATTTGGGTTATTGTAATTGTATGATTGCGATTGTATGATTGTGATTGTATGATTGTGATTGTATGATTGTGATTGTATGATTGTGATTGTATGATTGTATTTGGGAAATTGTATTTGGGATATTGTAATTGTATGATTGCGATTGTATGATTGTGATTGTATGATTGTGATTGTATGATTGTGATAGTATGATTGTGATTGTATGATTGTGATAGTATGACTGTGATTGTATGATTGTGATTGTATGATTGTGAAAGTATGATTGTGAAAGTATGATTGTGATTGTATGATTGTGATTGTATGATTGTGATTGTATGATTGTGATTGACTGATTGTGGTTGTGCGATTGTGATTGTACGATTGTGATTGTACGATTGTGATTGTAGGATTGTGATTATATGATTATGATTGTATGATTGTGATTGCATGATTGTGATTGTATGATTGTGATTGCATGATTTTGAATGTATGATTGTGATTGTATGATTGTGATTGTATGATTGTGATTGTATGATTGTGATTGTATGATTGTGATTGTATGATTGTGATTGTATGATTGTGATTGTATGATTGTGATTGTCTGATTGTGATTGTATGATTGGGATTGTATGATTGTGATTGTATGATTGTGAAAGTATGATTGTGATTGTATGATTGTGATTGTATGATTGTGATTGTATGAGTGTGATTGTGTGATTGAGGTTGTGCGATTGAGATTGTACGATTGTGATTGTACGATTGTGATTGAATGATTGTGATTGTATGATTATGATTGTATGATTGTGATTGCATGATTGTGATTGTATGATTGTGATTGTATGATTGTGATTGTCTGATTGTGATTGTATGATTGTGATTGTATGATTGTGAAAGTATGATTGTGATTGTATGATTGTGATTGTATGATTGTGATTGTATGATTGTGATTGTATGATTGTGATTGTATGAGTGTGATTGTGTGATTGTGGTTGAGCGATTGAGATTGTACGATTGTGATTGTACGATTGTGATTGAATGATTGTTATTGTATGATTATGATTGTATGATTGTGATTGCATGATTGTGATTGTATGATTGTGATTGCATGATTTTGAATGTATGATTGTGATTGTATGATTGTGTTTGTATGATTGTGATTGTATGATTGTGATTGTATGATTGCGATTGTATGATTGTGATTGTATGATTGCGATTGTGTGATTGTGAAAGTATGATTGTGATTGTATGATTGTGATTGTATGATTGTGATTGTATGATTGTGATAGTATGATTGTGATTGTATGATTGTGATTGTATGATTGTGATTGTATGATTGTATTTGGGAGATTGTATTTGGGAGATTGTAATTGTATGATTGCGATTGTATGATTGCGATTGTATGATTGTGATTGTATGATTGTGATTGTATGATTGTGATAGTATGATTGTGATTGTATGATTGTGATTGTATGATTGTATTTGGGAGATTGTGTTTGGGAGATTGTAATTGTATGATTGCGATTGTATGATTGCGATTGTATGATTGCGATTGTATGAATGCGATTGTATGATTGTGATTGCAAAATTGTGATTGTATGATTGTGATTGTATGATTGTGATTGTATGATTGTGATTGTACGATTGTGATTCTTTGATTGTGATTGTATGATTGTGATTGTATGATTGTGATTGTATGATTGTGATTGTATGATTGTGATTGTATGATTGTGATTGTATGAGTGTGATTGTGTGATTGTGGTTGTGCGATTGAGATTGTACGATTGTGATTGTACGATTGTGATTGAATGATTGTGATTGTATGATTATGATTGTATGATTGTGATTGCATGATTGTGATTGTATGATTGTGATTGTATGATTGTGATTGTATGATTGTGATTGTATGATTGTGATTGTATGATTGTGATTGTATGATTGTGATTGTCTGATTGTGGTTGTATGATTGTGATTGTATGATTGTGATTGTATGATTGTGATTGTATGATTGTGATTGTATGATTGTGATTGTATGATTGTGATTGTATGATTGTATTTGCGAGATTGTATTTGGGATATTGTAATTGTATGATTGCGATTGTATGATTGTAATTGTATGATTGTGATTGTATGATTGCGATTGTATGATTGTGATTGTATGATTGTGATTGTATGATTGTGATAGTATGATTGTGATTGTATGATTGTGATTGTATGATTGTGATTGTATGATTGTATTTGGGAGATTGTATTTGGGAGATTGTAATTGTATGATTGCGATTGTATGATTGCGATTGTATGATTGTGATTGTATGATTGTGATTGTATGATTGTATTTGGGAGATTGTATTTGGGATATTGTAATTGTATGATTGCGATTGTATGATTGTGATTGTATGAGTGTGATGTATGATTGTAATTGTATGATTATGATTGTATGATTGTGATTGTATGATTGCGATTGTATGATTGTGATTGTGTGATTGTGATTGTATGATTGTGATTGTATGATTGTGATTGTATGATTGTGATTGTATGATTGTGATTGTATGATTGAAATTGTATGATTGTGATTGTATGATTGCGATTGTATGATTGTGATTGTATGATTGTGATTGTATGATTGTATTTGCGAGATTGTATTTGGGATATTGTAATTGTATGATTGCGATTGTATGATTGTAATTGTATGATTATGATTGTATGATTGTGATTGTATGAATGCGATTGTATGATTGTGATTGTATGATTGTGATTGTATGATTGTAATTGCATGATTATGATTGTGTGATTGTGATTGTATGATTGCGATTGTATGATTGTGATTGTATGATTATGATTGTATTTTTGTGATTGTATGATTGTGATTGTATGATTGTGATTGTATGATTGTGATTGTATGATTGTGATTGTATGATTGTGATTGTACGATTGTGATAGTATGATTGTATTTGGGAGATTGTATTTGGGATATTGTAATTGTATGATTGCGATTGTATGATTGTGATTGTATGATTGTGATTGTATGATTGTGATTGTATGATTGTATTTGCGAGATTGTATTTGGGATATTGTAATTGTATGATTGCGATTGCATGATTGTGATTGTGTGATTGTGATTGTATGATTGTGATTGTATGTTTGTGATTGTATGATTGTGATTGTATGATTGTGATTGTATGATTGAAATTGTATGATTGTGATTGTATGATTGCGATTGTATGATTGTGATTGTATGATTGTGATTGTATGATTGTATTTGCGAGATTGTATTTGGGATATTGTAATTGTATGATTGCGATTGTATGATTGTAATTGTATGATTATGATTGTATGATTGTGATTGTATGAATGCGATTGTATGATTGTGATTGTATGATTGTGATTGTATGATTGTAATTGCATGATTATGATTGTGTGATTGTGATTGTATGATTGCGATTGTATGATTGTGATTGTATGATTATGATTGTATTTTTGTGATTGTATGATTGTGATTGTATGATTGTGATTGTATGATTGTGATTGTATGATTGTGATTGTACGATTGTGATAGTATGATTGTATTTGGGAGATTGTATTTGGGATATTGTAATTGTATGATTGCGATTGTATGATTGTGATTGTATGATTGTGATTGTATGATTGAGATTGTATGATTGTGATTGTATGCTTGCGATTCTATGAATGTGATTGTATGATTGTGATTGTATGACTGTGATTGTATGATTGTGATTGTATGATTGTGATTGTATGATTGTGAAAGTATGATAGTGATGGTATGATTGTGATTGTATGATTGGGATTGTATGAGTGTGATTGTCTGATTGTGGTTGTGCGATTGTGATTGTACGATTGTGATTGTACGATTGTTATTGAATGATTGTGATTGTATGATTCTGATTGTATGATTGTGATTACATGATTGAGATTGTATGATTGTGATTGCATGATTTTGAACGTATGATTGTGATTGTATGATTGTGATTGTATGATTGTGATTGCATGATTGTGATTGTATGATTGTGATTGTATGATTGTGATTGTATGATTGTGATTGTATGATTGTGATTGTATGATTGCGATTGTATGATTGTGATTGGATGATTGTGATTGCATAATTGTGATTGTATGATTGTGATTGTATGATTGTGATTGCATAATTGTGATTGTATGATTGTGATTGTATGATTGTGATTGTCTGATTGTGGTTGTATGATTGTGATTGTATGATTGTGATTGTATGATTGTGATTGTACGATTGTGATTGTATGATTGTATTTGCGAGATTGTATTTGGGATATTGTAATTGTATGATAGCGATTGTATGATTGTAATTGTATGATTATGATTGTATGATTGTGATTGTATGATTGTAATTGTATGATTATGATTGTATGATTGTGATTGTATGAATGCGATTGTATGATTGTGATTGTATGATTGTGATTGTATGATTGTGATGTATGATTCTAATTGTATGATTATGATTGTATGATTGTGATTGTATGATTGAGATTGTATGATTGTGGTTGTATGATTGCGATTGTATGATTGTGATTTTATGATTGTGATTCTTTGATTGTGATTGTATGATTGTGATTGTATGATTGTGATTGTATGATTGTGGTTGTATGATTGTGATTGTATGATTGTGATTGTATGATTGTGATTGTATGATTGTGATAGTATGATTGTGATTATATGATTGTTATTGTATGATTGTTATTGTACGACTGTGATTGTATGATTGTGATTGTATGATTGTGATAGTATGATTGTGAAAGTATGATTGTGATTGTATGATTGTGATTGTATAATTGTGATTGTATGATTGTGATTGTATGATTGTGATTGTATGATTGTGATTGTATGATTGTGATTGTATGATTGTGATTGTATGATTGTGATTGTATGATTGTGATTGTATGATTGTGATTGTATGATTGTGATTGTATGATTGTGATTGTATGATTGTGATTGTATGATTGTATTTGGGAGATTGTATTTGGGAAATTGTAATTGTATGATTGCGATTGTATGATTGTGATTGTATGATTGTGATTGTATGATTGTGATTGTATGATTGTGATTGTATGATTGTGACAGTATGATTGTGATTGTATGATTGTGATTGTATGACTGTGATTGTATGATTGTGATTGTATGATTGTGATTGTATGATTGTGAAAGTATGATTGAGATTGTATGATTGTGATTGTATGATTGCGATTGTATGATTGTGATTGTATGATTGTGATTCTTTGATTGTGATTGTATGATTGTGATTGTATGATTGTGATTGTATGATTGTGTTTGTATGATTGTGATTGTATGATTGTGATTGTATGACTGTGATTGTATGATTGTGATAGTATGATTGTGATTATATGATTGTTATTGTATGATTGTTATTGTACGACTGTGATTGTATGATTGTGATTGTATGATTGTGATAGTATGATTGTGATAGTATGATTGTGAAAGTATGATTGTGATTGTATGATTGTGATTGTATGATTGTGATTGTATGATTGTGATTGTATGATTGTGATTGTATGATTGTGATTGTCTGATTGTGGTTGTGCGATTGTGATTGTACGATTGTGATTGTACGATTGTGATTGTAGGATTGTGATTGTATGATTGTGATTGTATGATTGTGATTGCATGATTGTGATTGTATGATTGTGATTGCATGATTTTGAATGTATGATTTTGATTGTATGATTGTGATTGTATGATTGTGATTGTATGATTGTGATTGTATGATTGTGATTGTATGATTGTGATTGTATGATTGTGATTGTATGATTGTGATTGTATGATTGTGATTGTATGATTGTGATTGTATGATTGTGATTGTATGATTGTGATTGTATGATTGTGATTGTATGATTGTGATTGTATGATTGTGATTGTATAATTGTGATTGTATGATTGTGATTGTATGATTGTATTTGGGAGATTGTATTTGGGAAATTGCAATTGTATGATTGCGATTGTATGATTGTGATTGTATGATTGTGATTGTATGATTGTGATTGTATGATTGTGACAGTATGATTGTGATTGTATGATTGTGATTGTATGACTGTGATTGTATGATTGTGATTGTATGATTGTGATTGTATGATTGTGAAAGTATGATTGTGATTGTATGATTGTGATTGTATGATTGTGATTGCTTGATTATGATTGTATGATTGTGATTGTATGATTGTGATTGTATGATTGTGATTGTATGATTGTGATTGTATGATTGTGATTGTATGATTGTGATTGTATGATTGTGATTGTATGATTGTGATTGTATGATTGTATTTGGGAGATTGTATTTGGGAGATTGTATTTGGGAGATTGTAATTGTATGATTGTGATTGTATGATTGTGATTGTATGATTGTGATTGTATGATTGTGATTGTATGATTGTGATTGTATGATTGTGATTGTATGATTGCGATTGTATGATTGTGATTGTATGATTGTGATGTATGATTGTAATTGTATGATTATGATTGTATGATTGTGATTGTATGATTGTGATTGTATGATTGTGATTGTATGATTGTATTTGGGAGATTGTATTTGGTATATTGTAATTGTATGATTGCGATTGTATGATTGTGATTGTATGATTGTGATTGTATGATTGTATTTGGGAGATTGTATTTGGGATATTGTAATTGTATGATTGCGATTGTATGATTGTGATTGTATGAGTGTGATGTATGATTGTAATTGAATGATTATGACTGTATGATTGTGATTGTATGATTGAGATTGTATGATTGTGATTGTATGCTTGCGATTGTATGATTGTGATTGTATGATTGTGATTCTTTGATTGTGATTGTATGATTGAGATTGTATGATTGTGATTGTATGATTGTGATTGTATGATTGTGATTGTATGATTGTGATTGTATGATTGTGATTGTATGATTGTGATTGTATGATTGTGATTGTATGATTGTGATAGTATGATTGTGATTGTATCATTGTGATTGTATGATTGTGATTGTATGATTGTGATTCATTGATTGTGATTGTATGATTGTGATTGTATGATTGTGATTGTATGATTGTGGTTGTATGATTGTGATTGCATGATTGTGATTGTATGATTGTGATTGTATGATTGTGATAGTATGATTGTGATTATATGATTGTTATTGTATGATTGTTATTGTACGACTGTGATTGTATGATTGTGATTGTATGATTGTGATAGTATGATTGTGAAAGTATGATTGTGATTGTATGATTGTGATTGTATGATTGTGATTGTATGATTGTGATTGTATGATTGTGATTGTATGATTGTGATTGTATGATTGTGATTGTATGATTGTGATTGTATGATTGTGATTGTCTGATTGTGGTTGTGTGATTGTGATTGTACGATTGTGATTGTACGATTGTGATTGTAGGATTGTGATTGTATGATTGTGATTGTATGATTGTGATTGCATGATTGTGATTGTATGATTGTGATTGCATGATTTTGAATGTATGATTTTGATTGTATGATTGTGATTGTATGATTGTGATTGTATGATTGTGATTGTATGATTGTGATTGTATGATTGTGATTGTATGATTGTGATTGTATGATTGTGATTGTATGATTGTGATTGTATGATTGTGATTGTATGATTGTGATTGTATGATTGTGATTGTATGATTGTATTTGGGAGATTGTATTTGGGAAATTGCAATTGTATGATTGCGATTGTATGATTGTGATTGTATGATTGTGATTGTATGATTGTGATTGTATGATTGTGACAGTATGATTGTGATTGTATGATTGTGATTGTATGACTGTGATTGTATGATTGTGATTGTATGATTGTGATTGTATGATTGTGAAAGTATGATTGTGATTGTATGATTGTGATTGTATGATTGTGACTGCTTGATTATGATTGTGTGATTGTGATTGTATGATTGTGATTGTATGATTGTGATTGTATGATTGTGATTGTATGATTGTATTTGGGAGATTGTATTTGGGAGATTGTATTTGGGAGATTGTAATTGTATGATTGCGATTGTATGATTGTGATTGTATGATTGTGATGTATGATTGTAATATTAAGATTATAATTGTATGATTGTGATTGTATGATTGTGATTGTATGATTGAGATTGTATGATTGTGATTGTATGCTTGCGATTGTATGATTGTGATTGTATGATTGTATTTGGGAGATTGTATTTGGGATATTGTAATTGTATGATTGCGATTGTATGATTGTGATTGTATGATTGTGATGTATGATTCTAATTGTACGATTGCGATTGTATGATTGTGATTGTATGATTGTGATGTATGATTGTGACTGCTTGATTATGATTGTGTGATTGTGATTGTATGATTGTGATTGTATGATTGTGATTGTATGATTGTGATTGTATGATTGTATTTGGGAGATTGTATTTGGGAGATTGTATTTGGGAGATTGTAATTGTATGATTGTGATTGTATGATTGTGATTGTATGATTGTGATTGTATGATTGTGATTGTATGATTGTGATTGTATGATTGTGATTGTATGATTGTGATTGTATGATTGCGATTGTATGATTGTGATTGTATGATTGTGATGTATGATTGTAATTGTATGATTATGATTGTATGATTGTGATTGTATGATTGTGATTGTATGATTGTGATTGTATGATTGTATTTGGGAGATTGTATTTGGTATATTGTAATTGTATGATTGCGATTGTATGATTGTGATTGTATGATTGTGATTGTATGATTGTATTTGGGAGATTGTATTTGGGATATTGTAATTGTATGATTGCGATTGTATGATTGTGATTGTATGAGTGTGATGTATGATTGTAATTGAATGATTATGACTGTATGATTGTGATTGTATGATTGAGATTGTATGATTGTGATTGTATGCTTGCGATTGTATGATTGTGATTGTATGATTGTGATTCTTTGATTGTGATTGTATGATTGTGATTGTATGATTGTGATTGTATGATTGTGATTGTATGATTGTGATTGTATGATTGTGATTGTATGATTGTGATTGTATGATTGTGATTGTATGATTGTGATTGTATGATTGTGATAGTATGATTGTGATTGTATCATTGTGATTGTATGATTGTGATTGTATGATTGTGATTCATTGATTGTGATTGTATGATTGTGATTGTATGATTGTGATTGTATGATTGTGGTTGTATGATTGTGATTGTATGATTGTGATTGTATGATTGTGATTGTATGATTGTGATAGTATGATTGTGATTATATGATTGTTATTGTATGATTGTTATTGTACGACTGTGATTGTATGATTGTGATTGTATGATTGTGATAGTATGATTGTGAAAGTATGATTGTGATTGTATGATTGTGATTGTATGATTGTGATTGTATGATTGTGATTGTATGATTGTGATTGTATGATTGTGATTGTATGATTGTGATTGTATGATTGTGATTGTCTGATTGTGATTGTCTGATTGTGGTTGTGTGATTGTGATTGTACGATTGTGATTGTACGATTGTGATTGTAGGATTGTGATTGTATGATTGTGATTGTATGATTGTGATTGCATGATTGTGATTGTATGATTGTGATTGCATGATTTTGAATGTATGATTTTGATTGTATGATTGTGATTGTATGATTGTGATTGTATGATTGTGATTGTATGATTGTGATTGTATGATTGTGATTGTATGATTGTGATTGTATGATTGTGATTGTATGATTGTGATTGTATGATTGTGATTGTATGATTGTGATTGTATGATTGTGATTGTATGATTGTGATTGTATGATTGTGATTGTATGATTGTGATTGTATGATTGTGATTGTATGATTGTGATTGTATGATTGTATTTGGGAGATTGTATTTGGGAAATTGCAATTGTATGATTGCGATTGTATGATTGTGATTGTATGATTGTGATTGTATGATTGTGATTGTATGATTGTGACAGTATGATTGTGATTGTATGATTGTGATTGTATGACTGTGATTGTATGATTGTGATTGTATGATTGTGATTGTATGATTGTGAAAGTATGATTGTGATTGTATGATTGTGATTGTATGATTGTGACTGCTTGATTATGATTGTGTGATTGTGATTGTATGATTGTGATTGTATGATTGTGATTGTATGATTGTGATTGTATGATTGTATTTGGGAGATTGTATTTGGGAGATTGTATTTGGGAGATTGTAATTGTATGATTGCGATTGTATGATTGTGATTGTATGATTGTGATGTATGATTGTAATATTAAGATTATAATTGTATGATTGTGATTGTATGATTGTGATTGTATGATTGAGATTGTATGATTGTGATTGTATGCTTGCGATTGTATGATTGTGATTGTATGATTGTACTTGGGAGATTGTATTTGGGATATTGTAATTGTATGATTGCGATTGTATGATTGTGATTGTATGATTGTGATGTATGATTCTAATTGTACGATTGCGATTGTATGATTGTGATTGTATGATTGTGATGTATGATTCTAATTGTATGATTATGATTGTATGATTGTGATTGTATGATTGAGATTGTATGATTGTGATTGTATGATTGCGATTGTATGATTGTGATTGTATGATTGTGATTCTTTGATTGTGATTGTATGATTGTGATTGTATGATTGTGATTGTATGATTGTGGTTGTATGATTGTGATTGTATGATTGTGATTGTATGATTGTGATTGTATGATTGTGATAGTATGATTGTGATTATATGATTGTTATTGTATGATTGTTATTGTACGACTGTGATTGTATGATTGTGATTGTATGATTGTGATAGTATGATTGTGAAAGTATGATTGTGATTGTATGATTGTGATTGTATGATTGTGATTGTATGATTGTGATTGTATGATTGTGATTGTATGATTGTGATTGTCTGATTGTGGTTGTGCGATTGTGATTGTACGATTGTGATTGTACGATTGTGATTGTAGGATTGTGATTGTATGATTGTGATTGTATGATTGTGATTGCATGATTGTGATTGTATGATTGTGATTGCATGATTTTGAATGTATGATTTTGATTGTATGATTGTGATTGTATGATTGTGATTGTATGATTGTGATTGTATGATTGTGATTGTATGATTGTGATTGTATGATTGTGATTGTATGATTGTGATTGTATGATTGTGATTGTATGATTGTGATTGTATGATAGTGATTGTATGATTGTGATTGTATGATTGTGATTGTATGATTGTGATTGTATGATTGTGATTGTATGATTGTGATTGTATGATTGCGATTGTATGATTGTGATTGTATGATTGTGATGTATGATTGTAATTGTATGATTATGATTGTATGATTGTGATTGTATGATTGTGATTGTATGATTGTGATTGTATGATTGTGATTGTATGATTGTATTTGGGAGATTGTATTTGGTATATTGTAATTGTATGATTGCGATTGTATGATTGTGATTGTATGATTGTGATTGTATGATTGTATTTGGGAGATTGTATTTGGGATATTGTAATTGTATGATTGCGATTGTATGATTGTGATTGTATGAGTGTGATGTATGATTGTAATTGTATGGTTATGACTGTATGATTGTGATTGTATGATTGTGATTGTATGATTGTGATTGTATGATTGTGATTGTATGACTGTGATTGTATGATTGTGATTGTATGATTGCGATTGTATGATTGTGATTGTATGATTGTGATTGTATGATTGTGATTGTATGATTGTATTTGGGAGATTGTATTTGGGAGATTGTAATTGTATGATTGCGATTGTATGATTGTGATAGTATGATTGCGATTGTATGATTGTGATTGTATGATTGTGGTGTATGATTGTAATTGTATGATTATGATTGTATGATTGTGATTGTATGATTGTGATTGTATGATTGTGATTGTATGATTGTATTTGGGAGATTGTATTTGGGATATTGTAATTGTATGATTGCGATTGTATGATTGTGATTGTATGATTGTGATTGTATGATTGTGATTGTATGATTGTGGTGTATGATTGTAATTGTATGATTATGATTGTATGATTGTGATTGTATGATTGTGATTGTATGATTGTATTTGGGAGATTGTATTTGGGATATTGTAATTGTATGATTGCGATTGTATGATTGTGATTGTATGATTGTGATTGTATGATTGTGATTGTCTGATTGTGATTGTATGATTGTGATTGTATGATTGTGATTGTATGATTGTGATTGTATGATTGTGATTGTATGATTGTGATAGTATGATTGTGATTGTATGATTGTGATTGTATGATTGTGATTGTATGATTGTGATTGTATGATTGTGATTCTTTGATTGTGATTGTATGATTGTGATTGTATGATTGTGATTGTATGATTGTGGTTGTATGATTGTGATAGTATGATTGCGATTGTATGATTGTGATTGTATGATTGTGGTGTATGATTGTAATTGTATGATTATGATTGTATGATTGTGATTGTATGATTGTGATTGTATGATTGTATTTGGGAGATTGTATTTGGGATATTGTAATTGTATGATTGCGATTGTATGAGTGTGATTGTATGATTGTGATTGTATGATTGTGATTGTATGATTGTGATTGTATGATTGTGATAGTATGATTGTGATTGTATCATTGTGATTGTATGATTGTGATTGTATGATTGTGATTCTTTGATTGTGATTGTATGATTGTGATTATATGATTGTTATTGTATGATTGTTATTGTACGACTGTGATTGTATGAGTGTGATTGTATGATTGTGATTGTATGATTGTGATTGTATGATTGTGATTGTATGATTGTGATTGTATGATTGTGATTGTATGATTGTGATTGTATGATTGTGATTGTATGTTTGTGATTGTATGATTGTGATTGTATGATTGTGATAGTATGATTGTGATTGTATCATTGTGATTGTATGATTGTGATTGTATGATTGTGATTCTTTGATTGTGATTGTATGATTGTGATTGTATGATTGTGATTGTATGATTGTGGTTGTATGATTGTGATTGTATGATTGTGATTGTATGATTGTGATTGTATGATTGTGATAGTATGATTGTGATTATATGATTGTTATTGTATGATTGTTATTGTACGACTGTGATTGTATGATTGTGATTGTATGATTGTGATAGTATGATTGTGAAAGTATGATTGTGATTGTATGATTGTGATTGTATGATTGTGATTGTATGATTGTGATTGTATGATTGTGATTGTATGATTGTGATTGTATGATTGTGATTGTATGATTGTGATTGTCTGATTGTGGTTGTGTGATTGTGATTGTACGATTGTGATTGTACGATTGTGATTGTAGGATTGTGAAAGTATGATTGTGATTGTATGATTGTGATTGTATGATTGTGACTGCTTGATTATGATTGTGTGATTGTGATTGTATGATTGTGATTGTATGATTGTGATTGTATGATTGTGATTGTATGATTGTATTTGGGAGATTGTATTTGGGAGATTGTAATTGTATGATTGCGATTGTATGATTGTGATTGTATGATTGTGATGTATGATTGTAATATTATGATTATAATTGTATGATTGTGATTGTATGATTGTGATTGTATGATTGAGATTGTATGATTGTGATTGTATGCTTGCGATTGTATGATTGTGATTGTATGATTGTATTTGGGAGATTGTATTTGGGATATTGTAATTGTATGATTGCGATTGTATGATTGTGATTGTATGATTGTGATGTATGATTCTAATTGTATGATTGCGATTGTATGATTGTGATTGTATGATTGTGATGTATGATTCTAATTGTATGATTATGATTGTATGATTGTGATTGCATGATTGAGATTGTATGATTGTGATTGTATGATTGCGATTGTATGATTGTGATTGTATGATTGTGATTCTTTGATTGTGATTGTATGATTGTGATTGTATGATTGTGATTGTATGATTGTGGTTGTATGATTGTGATTGTATGATTGTGATTGTATGATTGTGATTGTATGATTGTGACAGTATGATTGTGATTGTATGATTGTGATTGTATGACTGTGATTGTATGATTGTGATTGTATGATTGTGATTGTATGATTGTGAAAGTATGATTGTGATTGTATGATTGTGATTGTATGATTGTGATTGCTTGATTATGATTGTATGATTGTGATTGTATGATTGTGATTGTATGATTGTGATTGTATGATTGTGATTGTATGATTGTGATTGTATGATTGTGATTGTATGATTGTATTTGGGAGATTGTATTTGGGAGATTGTATTTGGGAGATTGTAATTGTATGATTGTGATTGTATGATTGTGATTGTATGGTTGTGATTGTATGATTGTGATTGTATGATTGTGATTGTATGATTGTGATTGTATGATTGTGATTGTATGATTGCGATTGTATGATTGTGATTGTATGATTGTGATGTATGATTGTAATTGTATGATTATGATTGTATGATTGTGATTGTATGATTGTGATTGTATGATTGTGATTGTATGATTGTATTTGGGAGATTGTATTTGGTATATTGTAATTGTATGATTGCGATTGTATGATTGTGATTGTATGATTGTGATTGTATGATTGTATTTGGGAGATTGTATTTGGGATATTGTAATTGTATGATTGCGATTGTATGATTGTGATTGTATGAGTGTGATGTATGATTGTAATTGAATGATTATGACTGTATGATTGTGATTGTATGATTGAGATTGTATGATTGTGATTGTATGCTTGCGATTGTATGATTGTGATTGTATGATTGTGATTCTTTGATTGTGATTGTATGATTGTGATTGTATGATTGTGATTGTATGATTGTGATTGTATGATTGTGATTGTATGATTGTGATTGTATGATTGTGATTGTATGTTTGTGATTGTATGATTGTGATTGTATGATTGTGATAGTATGATTGTGATTGTATCATTGTGATTGTATGATTGTGATTGTATGATTGTGATTCTTTGATTGTGATTGTATGATTGTGATTGTATGATTGTGATTGTATGATTGTGGTTGTATGATTGTGATTGTATGATTGTGATTGTATGATTGTGATTGTATGATTGTGATAGTATGATTGTGATTATATGATTGTTATTGTATGATTGTTATTGTACGACTGTGATTGTATGATTGTGATTGTATGATTGTGATAGTATGATTGTGAAAGTATGATTGTGATTGTATGATTGTGATTGTATGATTGTGATTGTATGATTGTGATTGTATGATTGTGATTGTATGATTGTGATTGTATGATTGTGATTGTATGATTGTGATTGTATGATTGTGATTGTCTGATTGTGGTTGTGTGATTGTGATTGTACGATTGTGATTGTACGATTGTGATTGTAGGATTGTGATTGTATGATTGTGATTGTATGATTGTGATTGCATGATTGTGATTGTATGATTGTGATTGTATGATTGTGATTGTATGATTGTGATTGTATGATTGTGATTGTATGATTGTGATTGTATGATTGTGATTGTATGATTGTGATTGTATGATTGTGATTGTCTGATTGTGGTTGTGTGATTGTGATTGTACGATTGTGATTGTACGATTGTGATTGTAGGATTGTGAAAGTATGATTGTGATTGTATGATTGTGATTGTATGATTGTGACTGCTTGATTATGATTGTGTGATTGTGATTGTATGATTGTGATTGTATGATTGTGATTGTATGATTGTGATTGTATGATTGTGATTGTATGATTGTATTTGGGAGATTGTATTTGGGAGATTGTAATTGTATGATTGCGATTGTATGATTGTGATTGTATGATTGTGATGTATGATTGTAATATTATGATTATAATTGTATGATTGTGATTGTATGATTGTGATTGTATGATTGAGATTGTATGATTGTGATTGTATGCTTGCGATTGTATGATTGTGATTGTATGATTGTATTTGGGAGATTGTATTTGGGATATTGTAATTGTATGATTGCGATTGTATGATTGTGATTGTATGATTGTGATGTATGATTCTAATTGTATGATTGCGATTGTATGATTGTGATTGTATGATTGTGATGTATGATTCTAATTGTATGATTATGATTGTATGATTGTGATTGCATGATTGAGATTGTATGATTGTGATTGTATGATTGTGACAGTATGATTGTGATTGTATGATTGTGATTGTATGACTGTGATTGTATGATTGTGATTGTATGATTGTGATTGTATGATTGTGAAAGTATGATTGTGATTGTATGATTGTGATTGTATGATTGTGATTGTATGATTGAGATTGTATGATTGTGATTGTATGCTTGCGATTGTATGATTGTGATTGTATGATTGTATTTGGGAGATTGTATTTGGGATATTGTAATTGTATGATTGCGATTGTATGATTGCGATTGTATGATTGTGATTGTATGATTGTGATTCTTTGATTGTGATTGTATGATTGTGATTGTATGATTGTGATTGTATGATTGTGGTTGTATGATTGTGATTGTATGATTGTGATTGTATGATTGTGATTGTATGATTGTGATTGTATGATTGTGATAGTATGATTGTGATTATATGATTGTTATTGTATGATTGTTATTGTACGACTGTGATTGTATGATTGTGATTGTATGATTGTGATAGTATGATTGTGAAAGTATGATTGTGATTGTATGATTGTGATTGTATGATTGTGATTGTATGATTGTGATTGTATGATTGTGATTGTGTGATTGTGATTGTATGATTGTGATTGTCTGATTGTGGTTGTGCGATTGTGATTGTACGATTGTGATTGTACGATTGTGATTGTAGGATTGTGATTGTATGATTGTGATTGTATGATTGTGATTGCATGATTGTGATTGTATGATTGTGATTGCATGATTGTGATTGTATGATTGTGATTGTATGATTGTGATTGTATGATTGTGATTGTATGATTGTGATTGTATGATTGTGATTGTATGATTGTATTTGGGAGATTGTATTTGGGAAATGGCAATTGTATGATTGCGATTGTATGATTGTGATTGTATGATTGTGATTGTATGATTGTGATTGTATGATTGTGACAGTATGATTGTGATTGTATGATTGTGATTGTATGACTGTGATTGTATGATTGTGATTGTATGATTGTGATTGTATGATTGTGAAAGTATGATTGTGATTGTATGATTGTGATTGTATGATTGTGATTGCTTGATTATGATTGTATGATTGTGATTGTATGATTGTGATTGTATGATTGTGATTGTATGATTGTGATTGTATGATTGTGATTGTATGATTGTGATTGTATGATTGTGATTGTATGATTGTATTTATGAGATTGTATTTGGGAGATTGTAATTGGGAGATTGTAATTGTATGATTGTGATTGTATGATTGTGATTGTATGATTGTGATTGTATGATTGTGATTGTATGATTGTGATTGTATGATTGCGATTGTATGATTGTGATTGTATGATTGTGATGTATGATTGTAATTGTATGATTATGATTGTATGATTGTGATTGTATGATTGTGATTGTATGATTGTGATTGTATGATTGTATTTGGGAGATTGTATTTGGGATATTGTAATTGTATGATTGCGATTGTATGATTGTGATTGTATGAGTGTGATGTATGATTGTAATTGTATGATTATGACTGTATGATTGTGATTGTATGATTGAGATTGTATGATTGTGATTGTATGCTTGCGATTGTATGATTGTGATTGTATGATTGTGATTCTTTGATTGTGATTGTATGATTGTGAGTGTATGATTGTGATTGTATGATTGTGATTGTATGGTTGTGATTGTATGATTGTGATTGTATGATTGTGATTGTATGATTGTGATTGTATGATTGTGATTGTATGATTGTGATTGTATGATTGTGATAGTATGATTGTGATTGTATCATTGTGATTGTATGATTGTGATTGTATGATTGTGATTCTTTGATTGTGATTGTATGATTGTGATTGTATGATTGTGATAGTATGATTGTGATTATATGATTGTTATTGTATGATTGTTATTGTACGACTGTGATTGTATGATTGTGATTGTATGATTGTGATAGTATGATTGTGAAAGTATGATTGTGATTGTGTGATTGTGATTGTATGATTGTGATTGTATGATTGTGATTGTATGATTGTGATTGTATGATTGTGATTGTATGATTGTGATTGTATGATTGTGATTGTATGATTGTGATTGTATGATTGTGATTGTATGATTGTGATAGTATGATTGTGATTGTATGATTGTGATTGTATGATTGTGATTGTATGATTGTATTTGGGAGATTGTATTTGGGAGATTGTAATTGTATGATTGCGATTGTATGATTGCGATTGTATGATTGTGATTGTATGATTGTGATTGTATGATTGTGATAGTATGATTGTGATTGTATGATTGTGATTGTATGATTGTATTTGGGAGATTGTATTTGGGAGATTGTAATTGTATGATTGCGATTGTATGATTGCGATTGTATGATTGCGATTGTATGAATGCGATTGTATGATTGTGATTGCAAAATTGTGATTGTATGATTGTGATTGTATGATTGTGATTGTATGATTGTGATTGTATGATTGTGATTCTTTGATTGTGATTGTATGATTGTGATTGTATGATTGTGATTGTATGATTGTGATTGTATGATTGTGATTGTATGATTGTGATTGTATGAGTGTGATTGTGTGATTGTGGTTGTGCGATTGACATTGTACGATTGTGATTGTACGATTGTGATTGAATGATTGTGATTGTATGATTATGATTGTATGATTGTGATTGCATGATTGTGATTGTATGATTGTGATTGTATGATTGTGATTGTATGATTGTGATTGTATGATTGTGATTGTATGATTGTGATTGTATGATTGTGATTGCATAATTGTGATTGTATGATTGTGATTGTATGATTGTGATTGTCTGATTGTGGTTGTATGATTGTGATTGTATGATTGTGATTGTATGATTGTGATTGTATGATTGTGATTGTATGATTGTATTTGGGAGATTGAATTTGGGATATTGTAATTGTATGATTGCGATTGTATGATTATGATTGTATGATTGCGATTGTATGATTGTGATTGTATGATTGTGATGTATTATTGTAATTGTATGATTATGATTGTATGATTATGATTGTATTTTTGTGATTGTATGATTGTGATTGTATGATTGTGATTGTATGATTGTGATTGTATGACTGTGATTGTATGATTGTGATTGTATGATTGCGATTGTATGATTGTGATTGTATGATTGTGATTGTATGATTGTGATTGTATGATTGTATTTGGGAGATTGTATTTGGGAGATTGTATTTGGGAGATTGTAATTGTATGATTGCGATTGTATGATTGTGATAGTATGATTGCGATTGTATGATTGTGATTGTATGATTGTGGTGTATGATTGTAATTGTATGATTATGATTGTATGATTGTGATTGTATGATTGTGATTGTATGATTGTATTTGGGAGATTGTATTTGGGTTATTGTAATTGTATGATTGCGATTGTATGATTGTGATTGTATGATTGTGATTGTATGATTGTGATTGTATGATTGTGATTGTATGATTGTATTTGGGAAATTGTATTTGGGATATTGTAATTGTATGATTGCGATTGTATGATTGTGATTGTATGATTGTGATTGTATGATTGTGATAGTATGATTGTGATTGTATGATTGTGATAGTATGACTGTGATTGTATGATTGTGATTGTATGATTGTGAAAGTATGATTGTGAAAGTATGATTGTGATTGTATGATTGTGATTGTATGATTGTGATTGTATGATTGTGATTGACTGATTGTGGTTGTGCGATTGTGATTGTACGATTGTGATTGTACGATTGTGATTGTAGGATTGTGATTATATGATTATGATTGTATGATTGTGATTGCATGATTGTGATTGTATGATTGTGATTGCATGATTTTGAATGTATGATTGTGATTGTATGATTGTGATTGTATGATTGTGATTGTATGATTGTGATTGTATGATTGTGATTGTATGATTGTGATTGTATGATTGTGATTGTATGATTGTGATTGTCTGATTGTGATTGTATGATTGGGATTGTATGATTGTGATTGTATGATTGTGAAAGTATGATTGTGATTGTATGATTGTGATTGTATGATTGTGATTGTATGAGTGTGATTGTGTGATTGAGGTTGTGCGATTGAGATTGTACGATTGTGATTGTACGATTGTGATTGAATGATTGTGATTGTATGATTATGATTGTATGATTGTGATTGCATGATTGTGATTGTATGATTGTGATTGTATGATTGTGATTGTATGATTGTGATTGTATGATTGTGATTGTATGATTGTGAAAGTATGATTGTGATTGTATGATTGTGATTGTATGATTGTGATTGTATGATTGTGATTGTATGATTGTGATTGTATGAGTGTGATTGTGTGATTGTGGTTGAGCGATTGAGATTGTACGATTGTGATTGTACGATTGTGATTGAATGATTGTTATTGTATGATTATGATTGTATGATTGTGATTGCATGATTGTGATTGTATGATTGTGATTGCATGATTTTGAATGTATGATTGTGATTGTATGATTGTGTTTGTATGATTGTGATTGTATGATTGTGATTGTATGATTGCGATTGTATGATTGTGATTGTATGATTGCGATTGTGTGATTGTGAAAGTATGATTGTGATTGTATGATTGTGATTGTATGATTGTGATTGTATGATTGTGATAGTATGATTGTGATTGTATGATTGTGATTGTATGATTGTGATTGTATGATTGTATTTGGGAGATTGTATTTGGGAGATTGTAATTGTATGATTGCGATTGTATGATTGCGATTGTATGATTGTGATTGTATGATTGTGATTGTATGATTGTGATAGTATGATTGTGATTGTATGATTGTGATTGTATGATTGTATTTGGGAGATTGTGTTTGGGAGATTGTAATTGTATGATTGCGATTGTATGATTGCGATTGTATGATTGCGATTGTATGAATGCGATTGTATGATTGTGATTGCAAAATTGTGATTGTATGATTGTGATTGTATGATTGTGATTGTATGATTGTGATTGTACGATTGTGATTCTTTGATTGTGATTGTATGATTGTGATTGTATGATTGTGATTGTATGATTGTGATTGTATGATTGTGATTGTATGATTGTGATTGTATGATTGTGATTGTATGAGTGTGATTGTGTGATTGTGGTTGTGCGATTGAGATTGTACGATTGTGATTGTACGATTGTGATTGAATGATTGTGATTGTATGATTGCGATTGTATGATTGTGATTGTATGATTGTGATTCTTTGATTGTGATTGTATGATTGTGATTGTATGATTGTGATTGTATGATTGCGATTGTATGATTGCGATTGTATGATTGCGATTGTATGAATGCGATTGTATGATTGTGATTGCAAAATTGTGATTGTATGATTGTGATTGTATGATTGTGATTGTATGATTGTGATTGTATGATTGTGATTGTATGATTGTGATTCTTTGATTGTGATTGTATGATTGTGATTGTATGATTGTGATTCTTTGATTGTGATTGTATGATTGTGATTGTATGATTGTGATTGTATGATTGTGATTGTATGATTGTGATTGTATGATTGTGATTGTATGAGTGTGATTGTGTGATTGTGGTTGTGCGATTGACATTGTACGATTGTGATTGTACGATTGTGATTGAATGATTGTGATTGTATGATTATGATTGTATGATTGTGATTGCATGATTGTGATTGTATGATTGTGATTGTATGATTGTGATTGTATGATTGTGATTGTATGATTGTGATTGTATGATTGTGATTGTATGATTGTGATTGTCTGATTGTGGTTGTATGATTGTGATTGTATGATTGTGATTGTATGAGTGTGATTGTATGATTGTGATTGTATGATTGTGATTGTATGATTGTGATTGTATGATTGTATTTGCGAGATTGTATTTGGGATATTGTAATTGTATGATTGCGATTGTATGATTGTAATTGTATGATTGTGATTGTATGATTGCGATTGTATGATTGTGATTGTATGATTGTGATGTATGATTGTAATTGTATGATTATGATTGTATGATTGTGATTGTATGATTGTGATTGTATGATTGTATTTGGGAGATTGTATTTGGGATATTGTAATTGTATGATTGCGATTGTATGATTGTGATTGTATGATTGTGATTGTATGATTGTGATTGTATGATTGTATTTGGGAGATTGTATTTGGGATATTGTAATTGTATGATTGCGATTGTATGATTGTGATTGTATGAGTGTGATGTATGATTGTAATTGTATGATTATGATTGTATGATTGTGATTGTATGATTGCGATTGTATGATTGTGATTGTGTGATTGTGATTGTATGATTGTGATTGTATGATTGTGATTGTATGATTGTGATTGTATGATTGTGATTGTATGATTGAAATTGTATGATTGTGATTGTATGATTGCGATTGTATGATTGTGATTGTATGATTGTGATTGTATGATTGTATTTGCGAGATTGTATTTGGGATATTGTAATTGTATGATTGCGATTGTATGATTGTAATTGTATGATTATGATTGTATGATTGTGATTGTATGAATGCGATTGTATGATTGTGATTGTATGATTGTGATTGTATGATTGTAATTGCATGATTATGATTGTGTGATTGTGATTGTATGATTGCGATTGTATGATTGTGATTGTATGATTATGATTGTATTTTTGTGATTGTATGATTGTGATTGTATGATTGTGATTGTATGATTGTGATTGTATGATTGTGATTGTACGATTGTGATAGTATGATTGTATTTGGGAGATTGTATTTGGGATATTGTAATTGTATGATTGCGATTGTATGATTGTGATTGTATGATTGTGATTGCGAGATTGCATTTGGGATATTGTAATTGTATGATTGCGATTGCATGATTGTGATTGTGTGATTGTGATTGTATGATTGTGATTGTATGTTTGTGATTGTATGATTGTGATTGTATGATTGTGATTGTATGATTGAAATTGTATGATTGTGATTGTATGATTGCGATTGTATGATTGTGATTGTATGATTGTGATTGTATGATTGTATTTGCGAGATTGTATTTGGGATATTGTAATTGTATGATTGCGATTGTATGATTGTAATTGTATGATTATGATTGTGTGATTGTGATTGTATGATTGCGATTGTATGATTGTGATTGTATGATTATGATTGTATTTTTGTGATTGTATGATTGTGATTGTATGATTGTGATTGTATGATTGTATTTGGGAGATTGTATTTGGGAAATTGCAATTGTATGATTGCGATTGTATGATTGTGATTGTATGATTGTGATTGTATGATTGTGATTGTATGATTGTGATTGTATGATTGTGACAGTATGATTGTGATTGTATGATTGTGATTGTATGACTGTGATTGTATGATTGTGATTGTATGATTGTGATTGTATGATTGTGATTGTATGATTGTGATTGTATGATTGTGATTGCTTGATTATGATTGTATGATTGTGATTGTATGATTGTGATTGTATGATTGTGATTGTATGATTGTGATTGTATGATTGTGATTGTATGATTGTATTTGGGAGATTGTATTTGGGAGATTGTAATTGTATGATTGTGATTGTATGATTGTGGATGTATGATTGCGATTGTATGATTGTGATTGTATGATTGTGATGTATGATTGTAATTGTATGATTATGATTGTATGATTGTGATTGTATGATTGTGATTGTATGATTGTATTTGGGAGATTGTATTTGGGATATTGTAATTGTATGATTGCGATTGTATGATTGTGATTGTATGATTGTGATTGTATGATTGTATTTGGGAGATTGTATTTGGGATATTGTAATTGTATGATTGCGATTGTATGATTGTGATTGTATGAGTGTGATGTATGATTGTAATTGTATGATTATGATTGTATGATTGTGATTGTATGATTGAGATTGTATGATTGTGATTGTATGCTTGCGATTGTATGATTGTGATTGTATGATTGTGATTCTTTGATTGTGATTGTATGATTGTGATTGTATGATTGTGATTGTATGATTGTGATTGTATGATTGTGATTGTATGATTGTGATTGTATGATTGTGATTGTATGATTGTGATTGTATGATTGTGATTGTATGATTGTGATTGTATGATTGTGATAGTATGATTGTGATTGTATCATTGTGATTGTATGATTGTGATTGTATGATTGTGATTCTTTGATTGTGATTGTATGATTGTGATTGTATGGTTGTGATTGTATGATTTTGATTGTATGATTGTGATTGTATGATTGTGATTGTATGATTGTGATTGTATGATTGTGATTGTATGATTGCGATTGTATGATTGTGATTGTATGATTGTGATTGTATGATTGTATTTGGGAGATTGTAGTTGGGAGATTGTATTTGGGAGATTGTATTTGGGAGATTGTAATTGTATGATTGCGGTTGTATGATTGTGATTGTATGATTGCGATTGTATGATTGTGATTGTATGATTGTGATGTATGATTGTAATATTATGATTATAATTGTATGATTGTGATTGTATGATTGTGATGGTATGATTGTGATTGTATGATTGCTATTGTATGATTGTATTTGGGAGATTGTAGTTGGGAGATTGTATTTGGGAGATTGTATTTGGGAGATTGTAATTGTATGGTTGCGATTGTATGATTGTGATTGTATGATTGCGATTGTATGATTGTGATTGTATGATTATGATTGTATTTTTGTGATTGTATGATTGTGATTGTATGATTGTGATTGTATGATTGTGATTGTATGATTGTGATTGTATGATTGCGATTGTATGAATGCGATTGTATGATTGTGATTGCATAATTGTGATTGTATGATTGTGATTGTATGATTGTGATTGTCTGATTGTGGTTGTATGATTGTGATTGTATGATTGTGATTGTATGATTGTGATTGTATGATTGTGATTGTATGATTGTATTTGGGAGATTGAATTTGGGATATTGTAATTGTATGATTGCGATTGTATGATTATGATTGTATGATTGCGATTGTATGATTGTGATTGTATGATTGTGATGTATTATTGTAATTGTATGATTATGATTGTATGATTATGATTGTATTTTTGTGATTGTATGATTGTGATTGTATGATTGTGATTGTATGATTGTGATTGTATGACTGTGATTGTATGATTGTGATTGTATGATTGCGATTGTATGATTGTGATTGTATGATTGTGATTGTATGATTGTGATTGTATGATTGTATTTGGGAGATTGTATTTGGGAGATTGTATTTGGGAGATTGTAATTGTATGATTGCGATTGTATGATTGTGATAGTATGATTGCGATTGTATGATTGTGATTGTATGATTGTGGTGTATGATTGTAATTGTATGATTATGATTGTATGATTGTGATTGTATGATTGTGATTGTATGATTGTATTTGGGAGATTGTATTTGGGTTATTGTAATTGTATGATTGCGATTGTATGATTGTGATTGTATGATTGTGATTGTATGATTGTGATTGTATGATTGTGATTGTATGATTGTATTTGGGAAATTGTATTTGGGATATTGTAATTGTATGATTGCGATTGTATGATTGTGATTGTATGATTGTGATTGTATGATTGTGATAGTATGATTGTGATTGTATGATTGTGATAGTATGACTGTGATTGTATGATTGTGATTGTATGATTGTGAAAGTATGATTGTGAAAGTATGATTGTGATTGTATGATTGTGATTGTATGATTGTGATTGTATGATTGTGATTGACTGATTGTGGTTGTGCGATTGTGATTGTACGATTGTGATTGTACGATTGTGATTGTAGGATTGTGATTATATGATTATGATTGTATGATTGTGATTGCATGATTGTGATTGTATGATTGTGATTGCATGATTTTGAATGTATGATTGTGATTGTATGATTGTGATTGTATGATTGTGATTGTATGATTGTGATTGTATGATTGTGATTGTATGATTGTGATTGTATGATTGTGATTGTATGATTGTGATTGTCTGATTGTGATTGTATGATTGGGATTGTATGATTGTGATTGTATGATTGTGAAAGTATGATTGTGATTGTATGATTGTGATTGTATGATTGTGATTGTATGAGTGTGATTGTGTGATTGAGGTTGTGCGATTGAGATTGTACGATTGTGATTGTACGATTGTGATTGAATGATTGTGATTGTATGATTATGATTGTATGATTGTGATTGCATGATTGTGATTGTATGATTGTGATTGTATGATTGTGATTGTATGATTGTGATTGTATGATTGTGATTGTATGATTGTGAAAGTATGATTGTGATTGTATGATTGTGATTGTATGATTGTGATTGTATGATTGTGATTGTATGATTGTGATTGTATGAGTGTGATTGTGTGATTGTGGTTGAGCGATTGAGATTGTACGATTGTGATTGTACGATTGTGATTGAATGATTGTTATTGTATGATTATGATTGTATGATTGTGATTGCATGATTGTGATTGTATGATTGTGATTGCATGATTTTGAATGTATGATTGTGATTGTATGATTGTGTTTGTATGATTGTGATTGTATGATTGTGATTGTATGATTGCGATTGTATGATTGTGATTGTATGATTGCGATTGTGTGATTGTGAAAGTATGATTGTGATTGTAGGATTGTGATTGTATGATTGTGATTGTATGATTGTGATAGTATGATTGTGATTGTATGATTGTGATTGTATGATTGTGATTGTATGATTGTATTTGGGAGATTGTATTTGGGAGATTGTAATTGTATGATTGCGATTGTATGATTGCGATTGTATGATTGTGATTGTATGATTGTGATTGTATGATTGTGATAGTATGATTGTGATTGTATGATTGTGATTGTATGATTGTATTTGGGAGATTGTGTTTGGGAGATTGTAATTGTATGATTGCGATTGTATGATTGCGATTGTATGATTGCGATTGTATGAATGCGATTGTATGATTGTGATTGCAAAATTGTGATTGTATGATTGTGATTGTATGATTGTGATTGTATGATTGTGATTGTACGATTGTGATTCTTTGATTGTGATTGTATGATTGTGATTGTATGATTGTGATTGTATGATTGTGATTGTATGATTGTGATTGTATGATTGTGATTGTATGAGTGTGATTGTGTGATTGTGGTTGTGCGATTGAGATTGTACGATTGTGATTGTACGATTGTGATTGAATGATTGTGATTGTATGATTATGATTGTATGATTGTGATTGCATGATTGTGATTGTATGATTGTGATTGTATGATTGTGATTGTATGATTGTGATTGTATGATTGTGATTGTATGATTGTGATTGTATGATTGTGATTGTCTGATTGTGGTTGTATGATTGTGATTGTATGATTGTGATTGTATGATTGTGATTGTATGATTGTGATTGTATGATTGTGATTGTATGATTGTGATTGTATGATTGTATTTGCGAGATTGTATTTGGGATATTGTAATTGTATGATTGCGATTGTATGATTGTAATTGTATGATTGTGATTGTATGATTGCGATTGTATGATTGTGATTGTATGATTGTGATTGTATGATTGTGATAGTATGATTGTGATTGTATGATTGTGATTGTATGATTGTGATTGTATGATTGTATTTGGGAGATTGTATTTGGGAGATTGTAATTGTATGATTGCGATTGTATGATTGCGATTGTATGATTGTGATTGTATGATTGTGATTGTATGATTGTATTTGGGAGATTGTATTTGGGATATTGTAATTGTATGATTGCGATTGTATGATTGTGATTGTATGAGTGTGATGTATGATTGTAATTGTATGATTATGATTGTATGATTGTGATTGTATGATTGCGATTGTATGATTGTGATTGTGTGATTGTGATTGTATGATTGTGATTGTATGATTGTGATTGTATGATTGTGATTGTATGATTGTGATTGTATGATTGAAATTGTATGATTGTGATTGTATGATTGCGATTGTATGATTGTGATTGTATGATTGTGATTGTATGATTGTATTTGCGAGATTGTATTTGGGATATTGTAATTGTATGATTGCGATTGTATGATTGTAATTGTATGATTATGATTGTATGATTGTGATTGTATGAATGCGATTGTATGATTGTGATTGTATGATTGTGATTGTATGATTGTAATTGCATGATTATGATTGTGTGATTGTGATTGTATGATTGCGATTGTATGATTGTGATTGTATGATTATGATTGTATTTTTGTGATTGTATGATTGTGATTGTATGATTGTGATTGTATGATTGTGATTGTATGATTGTGATTGTATGATTGTGATTGTACGATTGTGATAGTATGATTGTATTTGGGAGATTGTATTTGGGATATTGTAATTGTATGATTGCGATTGTATGATTGTGATTGTATGATTGTGATTGTATGATTGTGATTGTATGATTGTATTTGCGAGATTGTATTTGGGATATTGTAATTGTATGATTGCGATTGCATGATTGTGATTGTGTGATTGTGATTGTATGATTGTGATTGTATGTTTGTGATTGTATGATTGTGATTGTATGATTGTGATTGTATGATTGAAATTGTATGATTGTGATTGTATGATTGCGATTGTATGATTGTGATTGTATGATTGTGATTGTATGATTGTATTTGCGAGATTGTATTTGGGATATTGTAATTGTATGATTGCGATTGTATGATTGTAATTGTATGATTATGATTGTATGATTGTGATTGTATGAATGCGATTGTATGATTGTGATTGTATGATTGTGATTGTATGATTGTAATTGCATGATTATGATTGTGTGATTGTGATTGTATGATTGCGATTGTATGATTGTGATTGTATGATTATGATTGTATTTTTGTGATTGTATGATTGTGATTGTATGATTGTGATTGTATGATTGTGATTGTATGATTGTGATTGTACGATTGTGATAGTATGATTGTATTTGGGAGATTGTATTTGGGATATTGTAATTGTATGATTGCGATTGTATGATTGTGATTGTATGATTGTGATTGTATGATTGAGATTGTATGATTGTGATTGTATGCTTGCGATTCTATGAATGTGATTGTATGATTGTGATTGTATGACTGTGATTGTATGATTGTGATTGTATGATTGTGATTGTATGATTGTGAAAGTATGATAGTGATGGTATGATTGTGATTGTATGATTGGGATTGTATGAGTGTGATTGTCTGATTGTGGTTGTGCGATTGTGATTGTACGATTGTGATTGTACGATTGTTATTGAATGATTGTGATTGTATGATTCTGATTGTATGATTGTGATTACATGATTGAGATTGTATGATTGTGATTGCATGATTTTGAACGTATGATTGTGATTGTATGATTGTGATTGTATGATTGTGATTGCATGATTGTGATTGTATGATTGTGATTGTATGATTGTGATTGTATGATTGTGATTGTATGATTGTGATTGTATGATTGCGATTGTATGATTGTGATTGGATGATTGTGATTGCATAATTGTGATTGTATGATTGTGATTGTATGATTGTGATTGCATAATTGTGATTGTATGATTGTGATTGTATGATTGTGATTGTCTGATTGTGGTTGTATGATTGTGATTGTATGATTGTGATTGTATGATTGTGATTGTACGATTGTGATTGTATGATTGTATTTGCGAGATTGTATTTGGGATATTGTAATTGTATGATAGCGATTGTATGATTGTAATTGTATGATTATGATTGTATGATTGTGATTGTATGATTGTAATTGTATGATTATGATTGTATGATTGTGATTGTATGAATGCGATTGTATGATTGTGATTGTATGATTGTGATTGTATGATTGTGATGTATGATTCTAATTGTATGATTATGATTGTATGATTGTGATTGTATGATTGTGATTGTATGATTGTGAAAGTATGATTGAGATTGTATGATTGTGATTGTATGATTGCGATTGTATGATTGTGATTGTATGATTGTGATTCTTTGATTGTGATTGTATGATTGTGATTGTATGATTGTGATTGTATGATTGTGTTTGTATGATTGTGATTGTATGATTGTGATTGTATGACTGTGATTGTATGATTGTGATAGTATGATTGTGATTATATGATTGTTATTGTATGATTGTTATTGTACGACTGTGATTGTATGATTGTGATTGTATGATTGTGATAGTATGATTGTGATAGTATGATTGTGAAAGTATGATTGTGATTGTATGATTGTGATTGTATGATTGTGATTGTATGATTGTGATTGTATGATTGTGATTGTATGATTGTGATTGTCTGATTGTGGTTGTGCGATTGTGATTGTACGATTGTGATTGTACGATTGTGATTGTAGGATTGTGATTGTATGATTGTGATTGTATGATTGTGATTGCATGATTGTGATTGTATGATTGTGATTGCATGATTTTGAATGTATGATTTTGATTGTATGATTCTGATTGTATGATTGTGATTGTATGATTGTGATTGTATGATTGTGATTGTATGATTGTGATTGTATGATTGTGATTGTATGATTGTGATTGTATGATTGTGATTGTATGATTGTGATTGTATGATTGTGATTGTATGATTGTGATTGTATGATTGTGATTGTATGATTGTGATTGTATGATTGTGATTGTATAATTGTGATTGTATGATTGTGATTGTATGATTGTATTTGGGAGATTGTATTTGGGAAATTGCAATTGTATGATTGCGATTGTATGATTGTGATTGTATGATTGTGATTGTATGATTGTGATTGTATGATTGTGACAGTATGATTGTGATTGTATGATTGTGATTGTATGACTGTGATTGTATGATTGTGATTGTATGATTGTGATTGTATGATTGTGAAAGTATGATTGTGATTGTATGATTGTGATTGTATGATTGTGATTGCTTGATTATGATTGTATGATTGTGATTGTATGATTGTGATTGTATGATTGTGATTGTATGATTGTGATTGTATGATTGTGATTGTATGATTGTGATTGTATGATTGTGATTGTATGATTGTATTTGGGAGATTGTATTTGGGAGATTGTATTTGGGAGATTGTAATTGTATGATTGTGATTGTATGATTGTGATTGTATGATTGTGATTGTATGATTGTGATTGTATGATTGTGATTGTATGATTGTGATTGTATGATTGCGATTGTATGATTGTGATTGTATGATTGTGATGTATGATTGTAATTGTATGATTATGATTGTATGATTGTGATTGTATGATTGTGATTGTATGATTGTGATTGTATGATTGTATTTGGGAGATTGTATTTGGTATATTGTAATTGTATGATTGCGATTGTATGATTGTGATTGTATGATTGTGATTGTATGATTGTATTTGGGAGATTGTATTTGGGATATTGTAATTGTATGATTGCGATTGTATGATTGTGATTGTATGAGTGTGATGTATGATTGTAATTGAATGATTATGACTGTATGATTGTGATTGTATGATTGAGATTGTATGATTGTGATTGTATGCTTGCGATTGTATGATTGTGATTGTATGATTGTGATTCTTTGATTGTGATTGTATGATTGTGATTGTATGATTGTGATTGTATGATTGTGATTGTATGATTGTGATTGTATGATTGTGATTGTATGATTGTGATTGTATGATTGTGATTGTATGATTGTGATTGTATGATTGTGATAGTATGATTGTGATTGTATCATTGTGATTGTATGATTGTGATTGTATGATTGTGATTCATTGATTGTGATTGTATGATTGTGATTGTATGATTGTGATTGTATGATTGTGGTTGTATGATTGTGATTGTATGATTGTGATTGTATGATTGTGATTGTATGATTGTGATAGTATGATTGTGATTATATGATTGTTATTGTATGATTGTTATTGTACGACTGTGATTGTATGATTGTGATTGTATGATTGTGATAGTATGATTGTGAAAGTATGATTGTGATTGTATGATTGTGATTGTATGATTGTGATTGTATGATTGTGATTGTATGATTGTGATTGTATGATTGTGATTGTATGATTGTGATTGTATGATTGTGATTGTCTGATTGTGATTGTCTGATTGTGGTTGTGTGATTGTGATTGTACGATTGTGATTGTACGATTGTGATTGTAGGATTGTGATTGTATGATTGTGATTGTATGATTGTGATTGCATGATTGTGATTGTATGATTGTGATTGCATGATTTTGAATGTATGATTTTGATTGTATGATTGTGATTGTATGATTGTGATTGTATGATTGTGATTGTATGATTGTGATTGTATGATTGTGATTGTATGATTGTGATTGTATGATTGTGATTGTATGATTGTGATTGTATGATTGTGATTGTATGATTGTGATTGTATGATTGTGATTGTATGATTGTGATTGTATGATTGTGATTGTATGATTGTGATTGTATGATTGTGATTGTATGATTGTGATTGTATGATTGTATTTGGGAGATTGTATTTGGGAAATTGCAATTGTATGATTGCGATTGTATGATTGTGATTGTATGATTGTGATTGTATGATTGTGATTGTATGATTGTGACAGTATGATTGTGATTGTATGATTGTGATTGTATGACTGTGATTGTATGATTGTGATTGTATGATTGTGATTGTATGATTGTGAAAGTATGATTGTGATTGTATGATTGTGATTGTATGATTGTGACTGCTTGATTATGATTGTGTGATTGTGATTGTATGATTGTGATTGTATGATTGTGATTGTATGATTGTGATTGTATGATTGTATTTGGGAGATTGTATTTGGGAGATTGTATTTGGGAGATTGTAATTGTATGATTGCGATTGTATGATTGTGATTGTATGATTGTGATGTATGATTGTAATATTAAGATTATAATTGTATGATTGTGATTGTATGATTGTGATTGTATGATTGAGATTGTATGATTGTGATTGTATGCTTGCGATTGTATGATTGTGATTGTATGATTGTACTTGGGAGATTGTATTTGGGATATTGTAATTGTATGATTGCGATTGTATGATTGTGATTGTATGATTGTGATGTATGATTCTAATTGTACGATTGCGATTGTATGATTGTGATTGTATGATTGTGATGTATGATTCTAATTGTATGATTATGATTGTATGATTGTGATTGTATGATTGAGATTGTATGATTGTGATTGTATGATTGCGATTGTATGATTGTGATTGTATGATTGTGATTCTTTGATTGTGATTGTATGATTGTGATTGTATGATTGTGATTGTATGATTGTGGTTGTATGATTGTGATTGTATGATTGTGATTGTATGATTGTGATTGTATGATTGTGATAGTATGATTGTGATTATATGATTGTTATTGTATGATTGTTATTGTACGACTGTGATTGTATGATTGTGATTGTATGATTGTGATAGTATGATTGTGAAAGTATGATTGTGATTGTATGATTGTGATTGTATGATTGTGATTGTATGATTGTGATTGTATGATTGTGATTGTATGATTGTGATTGTCTGATTGTGGTTGTGCGATTGTGATTGTACGATTGTGATTGTACGATTGTGATTGTAGGATTGTGATTGTATGATTGTGATTGTATGATTGTGATTGCATGATTGTGATTGTATGATTGTGATTGCATGATTTTGAATGTATGATTTTGATTGTATGATTGTGATTGTATGATTGTGATTGTATGATTGTGATTGTATGATTGTGATTGTATGATTGTGATTGTATGATTGTGATTGTATGATTGTGATTGTATGATTGTGATTGTATGATTGTGATTGTATGATAGTGATTGTATGATTGTGATTGTATGATTGTGATTGTATGATTGTGATTGTATGATTGTGATTGTATGATTGTGATTGTATGATTGCGATTGTATGATTGTGATTGTATGATTGTGATGTATGATTGTAATTGTATGATTATGATTGTATGATTGTGATTGTATGATTGTGATTGTATGATTGTGATTGTATGATTGTGATTGTATGATTGTATTTGGGAGATTGTATTTGGTATATTGTAATTGTATGATTGCGATTGTATGATTGTGATTGTATGATTGTGATTGTATGATTGTATTTGGGAGATTGTATTTGGGATATTGTAATTGTATGATTGCGATTGTATGATTGTGATTGTATGAGTGTGATGTATGATTGTAATTGTATGGTTATGACTGTATGATTGTGATTGTATGATTGTGATTGTATGATTGTGATTGTATGATTGTGATTGTATGACTGTGATTGTATGATTGTGATTGTATGATTGCGATTGTATGATTGTGATTGTATGATTGTGATTGTATGATTGTGATTGTATGATTGTATTTGGGAGATTGTATTTGGGAGATTGTAATTGTATGATTGCGATTGTATGATTGTGATAGTATGATTGCGATTGTATGATTGTGATTGTATGATTGTGGTGTATGATTGTAATTGTATGATTATGATTGTATGATTGTGATTGTATGATTGTGATTGTATGATTGTGATTGTATGATTGTATTTGGGAGATTGTATTTGGGATATTGTAATTGTATGATTGCGATTGTATGATTGTGATTGTATGATTGTGATTGTATGATTGTGATTGTATGATTGTGGTGTATGATTGTAATTGTATGATTATGATTGTATGATTGTGATTGTATGATTGTGATTGTATGATTGTATTTGGGAGATTGTATTTGGGATATTGTAATTGTATGATTGCGATTGTATGATTGTGATTGTATGATTGTGATTGTATGATTGTGATTGTCTGATTGTGATTGTATGATTGTGATTGTATGATTGTGATTGTATGATTGTGATTGTATGATTGTGATTGTATGATTGTGATAGTATGATTGTGATTGTATGATTGTGATTGTATGATTGTGATTGTATGATTGTGATTGTATGATTGTGATTCTTTGATTGTGATTGTATGATTGTGATTGTATGATTGTGATTGTATGATTGTGGTTGTATGATTGTGATAGTATGATTGCGATTGTATGATTGTGATTGTATGATTGTGGTGTATGATTGTAATTGTATGATTATGATTGTATGATTGTGATTGTATGATTGTGATTGTATGATTGTATTTGGGAGATTGTATTTGGGATATTGTAATTGTATGATTGCGATTGTATGAGTGTGATTGTATGATTGTGATTGTATGATTGTGATTGTATGATTGTGGTGTATGATTGTAATTGTATGATTATGATTGTATGATTGTGATTGTATGATTGTGATTGTATGATTGTATTTGGGAGATTGTATTTGGGATATTGTAATTGTATGATTGCGATAGTATGATTGTGATTATATGATTGTTATTGTATGATTGTTATTGTACGACTGTGATTGTATGATTGTGATTGTATGATTGTGATAGTATGATTGTGAAAGTATGATTGTGATTGTATGATTGTGATTGTATGATTGTGACTGTATGATTGTGATTGTATGATTGTGATTGTATGATTGTGATTGTA
The DNA here is from genome assembly GCF_050947335.1 of Megachile rotundata. NCBI lineage: Eukaryota > Metazoa > Arthropoda > Insecta > Hymenoptera > Megachilidae > Megachile > Megachile rotundata. Next base: position 398,939 of record NW_027473371.1, on the reverse strand, counting down.
TGATTGTGATTGTATGATTGTGATTGTATGATTGTGATTGTATGATTGTGATTGTATGATTGTGATTGTATGATTGTGATTGTATGATTGTGATTGTATGATTGTGATTGTATGATTGTGATTGTATGATTGTGATTGTATGATTGTGATTGTATGATTGTGAAAGTATGATTGTGATTGTATGATTGTGATTGTATGATTGTGATTGCTTGATTATGATTGTATGATTGTGATTGTATGATTGTGATTGTATGACTGTGATTGTATGATTGTGATTGTATGATTGTGATAGTATGATTGTGAAAGTATGATTGTGATTGTATGATTGTGATTGTATGATTGTGATTGTATGATTGTGATTGTATGATTGTGATTGTATGATTGTGATTGTCTGATTGTGGTTGTGCGATTGTGATTGTACGATTGTGATTGTACGATTGTGATTGTAGGATTGTGATTGTATGATTGTGATTGTATGATTGTGATTGCATGATTGTGATTGTATGATTGTGATTGCATGATTTTGAATGTATGATTTTGATTGTATGATTGTGATTGTATGATTGTGATTGTATGATTGTGATTGTATGATTGTGATTGTATGATTGTGATTGTATGATTGTGATTGTATGATTGTGATTGTATGATTGTGATTGTATGATTGTGATTGTATGATTGTGATTGTATGATTGTGATTGTATGATTGTGATTGTATGATTGTGATTGTATGATTGTGATTGTATGATTGTGATTGTATGATTGTGATTGTATGATTGTGATTGTATGATTGTGATTGTATGATTGTGATTGTATGATTGTATTTGGGAGATTGTATTTGGGAAATTGCAATTGTATGATTGCGATTGTATGATTGTGATTGTATGATTGTGATTGTATGATTGTGATTGTATGATTGTGATTGTATGATTGTGACAGTATGATTGTGATTGTATGATTGTGATTGTATGACTGTGATTGTATGATTGTGATTGTATGATTGTGATTGTATGATTGTGAAAGTATGATTGTGATTGTATGACTGTGATTGTATGATTGTGATTGCTTGATTATGATTGTATGATTGTGATTGTATGATTGTGATTGTATGATTGTGATTGTATGATTGTGATTGTATGATTGTGATTGTATGATTGTGATTGTATGATTGTGATTGTATGATTGTATTTGGGAGATTGTATTTGGGAGATTGTATTTGGGAGATTGTAATTGTATGATTGTGATTGTATGATTGTGATTGTATGGTTGTGATTGTATGATTGTGATTGTATGATTGTGATTGTATGATTGTGATTGTATGATTGCGATTGTATGATTGTGATTGTATGATTGTGATGTATGATTGTAATTGTATGATTATGATTGTATGATTGTGATTGTATGATTGTGATTGTATGATTGTGATTGTATGATTGTATTTGGGAGATTGTATTTGGTATATTGTAATTGTATGATTGCGATTGTATGATTGTGATTGTATGATTGTGATTGTATGATTGTATTTGGGAGATTGTATTTGGGATATTGTAATTGTATGATTGCGATTGTATGATTGTGATTGTATGAGTGTGATGTATGATTGTAATTGAATGATTATGACTGTATGATTGTGATTGTATGATTGAGATTGTATGATTGTGATTGTATGCTTGCGATTGTATGATTGTGATTGTATGATTGTGATTCTTTGATTGTGATTGTATGATTGTGATTGTATGATTGTGATTGTATGATTGTGATTGTATGATTGTGATTGTATGATTGTGATTGTATGATTGTGATTGTATGTTTGTGATTGTATGATTGTGATTGTATGATTGTGATAGTATGATTGTGATTGTATCATTGTGATTGTATGATTGTGATTGTATGATTGTGATTCTTTGATTGTGATTGTATGATTGTGATTGTATGATTGTGATTGTATGATTGTGGTTGTATGATTGTGATTGTATGATTGTGATTGTATGATTGTGATTGTATGATTGTGATAGTATGATTGTGATTATATGATTGTTATTGTATGATTGTTATTGTACGACTGTGATTGTATGATTGTGATTGTATGATTGTGATAGTATGATTGTGAAAGTATGATTGTGATTGTATGATTGTGATTGTATGATTGTGATTGTATGATTGTGATTGTATGATTGTGATTGTATGATTGTGATTGTATGATTGTGATTGTATGATTGTGATTGTCTGATTGTGGTTGTGTGATTGTGATTGTACGATTGTGATTGTACGATTGTGATTGTAGGATTGTGAAAGTATGATTGTGATTGTATGATTGTGATTGTATGATTGTGACTGCTTGATTATGATTGTGTGATTGTGATTGTATGATTGTGATTGTATGATTGTGATTGTATGATTGTGATTGTATGATTGTATTTGGGAGATTGTATTTGGGAGATTGTAATTGTATGATTGCGATTGTATGATTGTGATTGTATGATTGTGATGTATGATTGTAATATTATGATTATAATTGTATGATTGTGATTGTATGATTGTGATTGTATGATTGAGATTGTATGATTGTGATTGTATGCTTGCGATTGTATGATTGTGATTGTATGATTGTATTTGGGAGATTGTATTTGGGATATTGTAATTGTATGATTGCGATTGTATGATTGTGATTGTATGATTGTGATGTATGATTCTAATTGTATGATTGCGATTGTATGATTGTGATTGTATGATTGTGATGTATGATTCTAATTGTATGATTATGATTGTATGATTGTGATTGCATGATTGAGATTGTATGATTGTGATTGTATGATTGCGATTGTATGATTGTGATTGTATGATTGTGATTCTTTGATTGTGATTGTATGATTGTGATTGTATGATTGTGATTGTATGATTGTGGTTGTATGATTGTGATTGTATGATTGTGATTGTATGATTGTGATTGTATGATTGTGACAGTATGATTGTGATTGTATGATTGTGATTGTATGACTGTGATTGTATGATTGTGATTGTATGATTGTGATTGTATGATTGTGAAAGTATGATTGTGATTGTATGATTGTGATTGTATGATTGTGATTGCTTGATTATGATTGTATGATTGTGATTGTATGATTGTGATTGTATGATTGTGATTGTATGATTGTGATTGTATGATTGTGATTGTATGATTGTGATTGTATGATTGTATTTGGGAGATTGTATTTGGGAGATTGTATTTGGGAGATTGTAATTGTATGATTGTGATTGTATGATTGTGATTGTATGGTTGTGATTGTATGATTGTGATTGTATGATTGTGATTGTATGATTGTGATTGTATGATTGCGATTGTATGATTGTGATTGTATGATTGTGATGTATGATTGTAATTGTATGATTATGATTGTATGATTGTGATTGTATGATTGTGATTGTATGATTGTGATTGTATGATTGTATTTGGGAGATTGTATTTGGTATATTGTAATTGTATGATTGCGATTGTATGATTGTGATTGTATGATTGTGATTGTATGATTGTATTTGGGAGATTGTATTTGGGATATTGTAATTGTATGATTGCGATTGTATGATTGTGATTGTATGAGTGTGATGTATGATTGTAATTGAATGATTATGACTGTATGATTGTGATTGTATGATTGAGATTGTATGATTGTGATTGTATGCTTGCGATTGTATGATTGTGATTGTATGATTGTGATTCTTTGATTGTGATTGTATGATTGTGATTGTATGATTGTGATTGTATGATTGTGATTGTATGATTGTGATTGTATGATTGTGATTGTATGATTGTGATTGTATGTTTGTGATTGTATGATTGTGATTGTATGATTGTGATAGTATGATTGTGATTGTATCATTGTGATTGTATGATTGTGATTGTATGATTGTGATTCTTTGATTGTGATTGTATGATTGTGATTGTATGATTGTGATTGTATGATTGTGGTTGTATGATTGTGATTGTATGATTGTGATTGTATGATTGTGATTGTATGATTGTGATAGTATGATTGTGATTATATGATTGTTATTGTATGATTGTTATTGTACGACTGTGATTGTATGATTGTGATTGTATGATTGTGATAGTATGATTGTGAAAGTATGATTGTGATTGTATGATTGTGATTGTATGATTGTGATTGTATGATTGTGATTGTATGATTGTGATTGTATGATTGTGATTGTATGATTGTGATTGTATGATTGTGATTGTATGATTGTGATTGTCTGATTGTGGTTGTGTGATTGTGATTGTACGATTGTGATTGTACGATTGTGATTGTAGGATTGTGATTGTATGATTGTGATTGTATGATTGTGATTGCATGATTGTGATTGTATGATTGTGATTGTATGATTGTGATTGTATGATTGTGATTGTATGATTGTGATTGTATGATTGTGATTGTATGATTGTGATTGTATGATTGTGATTGTATGATTGTGATTGTCTGATTGTGGTTGTGTGATTGTGATTGTACGATTGTGATTGTACGATTGTGATTGTAGGATTGTGAAAGTATGATTGTGATTGTATGATTGTGATTGTATGATTGTGACTGCTTGATTATGATTGTGTGATTGTGATTGTATGATTGTGATTGTATGATTGTGATTGTATGATTGTGATTGTATGATTGTGATTGTATGATTGTATTTGGGAGATTGTATTTGGGAGATTGTAATTGTATGATTGCGATTGTATGATTGTGATTGTATGATTGTGATGTATGATTGTAATATTATGATTATAATTGTATGATTGTGATTGTATGATTGTGATTGTATGATTGAGATTGTATGATTGTGATTGTATGCTTGCGATTGTATGATTGTGATTGTATGATTGTATTTGGGAGATTGTATTTGGGATATTGTAATTGTATGATTGCGATTGTATGATTGTGATTGTATGATTGTGATGTATGATTCTAATTGTATGATTGCGATTGTATGATTGTGATTGTATGATTGTGATGTATGATTCTAATTGTATGATTATGATTGTATGATTGTGATTGCATGATTGAGATTGTATGATTGTGATTGTATGATTGTGACAGTATGATTGTGATTGTATGATTGTGATTGTATGACTGTGATTGTATGATTGTGATTGTATGATTGTGATTGTATGATTGTGAAAGTATGATTGTGATTGTATGATTGTGATTGTATGATTGTGATTGTATGATTGAGATTGTATGATTGTGATTGTATGCTTGCGATTGTATGATTGTGATTGTATGATTGTATTTGGGAGATTGTATTTGGGATATTGTAATTGTATGATTGCGATTGTATGATTGCGATTGTATGATTGTGATTGTATGATTGTGATTCTTTGATTGTGATTGTATGATTGTGATTGTATGATTGTGATTGTATGATTGTGGTTGTATGATTGTGATTGTATGATTGTGATTGTATGATTGTGATTGTATGATTGTGATTGTATGATTGTGATAGTATGATTGTGATTATATGATTGTTATTGTATGATTGTTATTGTACGACTGTGATTGTATGATTGTGATTGTATGATTGTGATAGTATGATTGTGAAAGTATGATTGTGATTGTATGATTGTGATTGTATGATTGTGATTGTATGATTGTGATTGTATGATTGTGATTGTGTGATTGTGATTGTATGATTGTGATTGTCTGATTGTGGTTGTGCGATTGTGATTGTACGATTGTGATTGTACGATTGTGATTGTAGGATTGTGATTGTATGATTGTGATTGTATGATTGTGATTGCATGATTGTGATTGTATGATTGTGATTGCATGATTGTGATTGTATGATTGTGATTGTATGATTGTGATTGTATGATTGTGATTGTATGATTGTGATTGTATGATTGTGATTGTATGATTGTATTTGGGAGATTGTATTTGGGAAATTGCAATTGTATGATTGCGATTGTATGATTGTGATTGTATGATTGTGATTGTATGATTGTGATTGTATGATTGTGACAGTATGATTGTGATTGTATGATTGTGATTGTATGACTGTGATTGTATGATTGTGATTGTATGATTGTGATTGTATGATTGTGAAAGTATGATTGTGATTGTATGATTGTGATTGTATGATTGTGATTGCTTGATTATGATTGTATGATTGTGATTGTATGATTGTGATTGTATGATTGTGATTGTATGATTGTGATTGTATGATTGTGATTGTATGATTGTGATTGTATGATTGTGATTGTATGATTGTATTTATGAGATTGTATTTGGGAGATTGTAATTGGGAGATTGTAATTGTATGATTGTGATTGTATGATTGTGATTGTATGATTGTGATTGTATGATTGTGATTGTATGATTGTGATTGTATGATTGCGATTGTATGATTGTGATTGTATGATTGTGATGTATGATTGTAATTGTATGATTATGATTGTATGATTGTGATTGTATGATTGTGATTGTATGATTGTGATTGTATGATTGTATTTGGGAGATTGTATTTGGGATATTGTAATTGTATGATTGCGATTGTATGATTGTGATTGTATGAGTGTGATGTATGATTGTAATTGTATGATTATGACTGTATGATTGTGATTGTATGATTGAGATTGTATGATTGTGATTGTATGCTTGCGATTGTATGATTGTGATTGTATGATTGTGATTCTTTGATTGTGATTGTATGATTGTGAGTGTATGATTGTGATTGTATGATTGTGATTGTATGGTTGTGATTGTATGATTGTGATTGTATGATTGTGATTGTATGATTGTGATTGTATGATTGTGATTGTATGATTGTGATTGTATGATTGTGATAGTATGATTGTGATTGTATCATTGTGATTGTATGATTGTGATTGTATGATTGTGATTCTTTGATTGTGATTGTATGATTGTGATTGTATGATTGTGATAGTATGATTGTGATTATATGATTGTTATTGTATGATTGTTATTGTACGACTGTGATTGTATGATTGTGATTGTATGATTGTGATAGTATGATTGTGAAAGTATGATTGTGATTGTGTGATTGTGATTGTATGATTGTGATTGTATGATTGTGATTGTATGATTGTGATTGTATGATTGTGATTGTATGATTGTGATTGTATGATTGTGATTGTATGATTGTGATTGTCTGATTGTGGTTGTGTGATTGTGATTGTACGATTGTGATTGTACGATTGTGATTGTAGGATTGTGATTGTATGATTGTGATTGTATGATTGTGATTGCATGATTGTGATTGTATGATTGTGACAGTATGATTGTGATTGTATGATTGTGATTGTATGACTGTGATTGTATGATTGTGATTGTATGATTGTGATTGTATGATTGTGAAAGTATGATTGTGATTGTATGATTGTGATTGTATGATTGTGACTGCTTGATTATGATTGTGTGATTGTGATTGTATGATTGTGATTGTATGATTGTGATTGTATGATTGTGATTGTATGATTGTGATTGTATGATTGTGATTGTATGATTGTGATTGTATGATTGTATTTGGGAGATTGTATTTGGGAGATTGTATTTGGGAGATTGTAATTGTATGATTGTGATTGTATGATTGTGATTGTATGATTGCGATTGTATGATTGTGATTGTATGATTGTGATGTATGATTGTAATTGTATGATTATGATTGTATGATTGTGATTGTATGATTGTGATTGTATGATTGTATTTGGGAGATTGTATTTGGGATATTGTAATTGTATGATTGCGATTGTATGATTGTGATTGTATGATTGTGATTGTATGACTGTGATTGTATGATTGTGATTGTATGATTGTGATTGTATGATTATGAAAGTATGATTGTGATTGTATGATTGTGATTGTATGATTGTGATTGCTTGATTATGATTGTATGATTGTGATTGTATGATTGTGATTGTATGATTGTGATTGTATGATTGTGATTGTATGATTGTGATGGTATGATTGTGATTGTATGATTGTATTTGGGAGATTGTATTTGGGAGATTGTATTTGGGAGATTGTAATTGTATGATTGTGATTGTATGATTGTGATTGTATGATTGTGATTGTATGATTGTGATTGTATGATTGTGATTGTATGATTGTGATTGTATGATTGTGATTGTATGATTGCGATTGTATGATTGTGATTGTATGATTGTGATGTATGATTGTAATTGTATGATTATGATTGTATGATTGTGATTGTATGATTGTGATTGTATGATTGTATTTGGGAGATTGTATTTGGTATATTGTAATTGTATGATTGCGATTGTATGATTGTGATTGTATGATTGTGATTGTATGATTGTATTTGGGAGATTGTATTTGGGATACTGTAATTGTATGATTGCGATTGTATGATTGTGATTGTATGAGTGTGATGTATGATTGTAATTGTATGATTATGACTGTATGATTGTGATTGTATGATTGAGATTGTATGATTGTGATTGTATGCTTGCGATTGTATGATTGTGATTGTATGATTGTGATTCTTTGATTGTGATTGTATGATTGTGATTGTATGATTGTGATTGTATGATTGTGATTGTATGATTGTGATTGTATGATTGTGATTGTATGATTGTGATTGTATGATTGTGATTGTATGATTGTGATTGTATGATTGTGATTGTATGATTGTGATTGTATGATTGTGATTGTATGATTGTGATTGTATGATTGTGATAGTATGATTGTGATTGTATCATTGTGATTGTATGATTGTGATTGTATGATTGTGATTCTTTGATTGTGATTGTATGATTGTGATTGTATGATTGTGATTGTATGATTGTGGTTGTATGATTGTGATTGTATGATTGTGATTGTATGATTGTGATTGTATGATTGTGATAGTATGATTGTGATTATATGATTGTTATTGTATGATTGTTATTGTACGACTGTGATTGTATGATTGTGATTGTATGATTGTGATAGTATGATTGTGAAAGTATGATTGTGATTGTATGATTGTGATTGTATGATTGTGACTGTATGATTGTGATTGTATGATTGTGATTGTATGATTGTGATTGTATGATTGTGATTGTATGATTGTGATTGTATGATTGTGATTGTCTGATTGTGGTTGTGTGATTGTGATTGTACGATTGTGATTGTACGATTGTGATTGTAGGATTGTGATTGTATGATTGTGATTGTATGATTGTGATTGTATGATTGTGATTGTATGATTGTATTTGGGAGATTGTATTTGGGAGATTGTATTTGGGAGATTGTAATTGTATGATTGTGATTGTATGATTGTGATTGTATGACTGTGATTGTATGATTGTGATTGTGTGATTGTGATTGTATGATTGTGAAAGTATGATTGTGATGTATGATTGTAATTGTATGATTGTGACTGCTTGATTATGATTGTGTGATTGTGATTGTATGATTGTGATTGTATGATTGTGATTGTATGATTGTGATTGTATGATTGTGATTGTATGATTGTGATTGTATGATTGTGATTGTATGATTGTGATTGTATGATTGTGATTGTATGATTGTGATAGTATGATTGTGATTGTATCATTGTGATTGTATGATTGTGATTGTATGATTGTGATTCTTTGATTGTGATTGTATGATTGTGATTGTATGATTGTGATTGTATGATTGTGGTTGTATGATTGTGATTGTATGATTGTGATTGTATGATTGTGATTGTATGATTGTGACTGTATGATTGTGATTGTATGATTGTGATTGTATGATTGTGATTGTATGATTGTGATTGTATGATTGTGATTGTATGATTGTGAAAGTATGATTGTGATTGTATGATTGTGATTGTATGATTGTGACTGCTTGATTATGATTGTGTGATTGTGATTGTATGATTGTGATTGTATGATTGTGATTGTATGATTGTGATTGTATGACTGTGATTGTATGATTGTGATTGTATGATTGCGATTGTATGATTGTGATTGTATGATTGTGATTGTATGATTGTGATTGTATGATTGTATTTGGGAGATTGTATTTGGGAGATTGTATTTGGGAGATTGTAATTGTATGATTGCGATTGTATGATTGTGATAGTATGATTGCGATTGTATGATTGTGATTGTATGATTGTGGTGTATGATTGTAATTGTATGATTATGATTGTATGATTGTGATTGTATGATTGTGATTGTATGATTGTATTTGGGAGATTGTATTTGGGATATTGTAATTGTATGATTGCGATTGTATGATTGTGATTGTATGATTGTGATTGTATGATTGTGATTGTATGATTGTATTTGGGAGATTGTATTTGGGATATTGTAATTGTATGATTGCGATTGTATGATTGTGATTGTATGAGTGTGATGTATGATTGTAATTGTATGATTATGATTGTATGATTGTGATTGTATGATTGAGATTGTATGATTGTGATTCTTTGATTGTGATTGTATGATTGTGATTGTATGATTGTGATTGTATGATTGTGATTGTATGATTGTGATTGTATGATTGTGATTGTATGATTGTGATTGTATGATTGTGATTGTATGATTGTGATTATATGATTGTTATTGTATGATTGTTATTGTACGACTGTGATTGTATGATTGTGATTGTATGATTGTGATAGTATGATTGTGAAAGTATGATTGTGATTGTATGATTGTGATTGTATGATTGTGACTGTATGATTGTGATTGTATGATTGTGATTGTATGATTGTGATTGTATGATTGTGATTGTATGATTGTGATTGTATGATTGTGATTGTCTGATTGTGGTTGTGTGATTGTGATTGTACGATTGTGATTGTACGATTGTGATTGTAGGATTGTGATTGTATGATTGTGATTGTATGATTGTGATTGTATGATTGTGATTGTATGATTGTATTTGGGAGATTGTATTTGGGAGATTGTATTTGGGAGATTGTAATTGTATGATTGTGATTGTATGATTGTGATTGTATGACTGTGATTGTATGATTGTGATTGTGTGATTGTGATTGTATGATTGTGAAAGTATGATTGTGATGTATGATTGTAATTGTATGATTGTGACTGCTTGATTATGATTGTGTGATTGTGATTGTATGATTGTGATTGTATGATTGTGATTGTATGATTGTGATTGTATGATTGTGATTGTATGATTGTGATTGTATGATTGTGATTGTATGATTGTGATTGTATGATTGTGATAGTATGATTGTGATTGTATCATTGTGATTGTATGATTGTGATTGTATGATTGTGATTCTTTGATTGTGATTGTATGATTGTGATTGTATGATTGTGATTGTATGATTGTGGTTGTATGATTGTGATTGTATGATTGTGATTGTATGATTGTGATTGTATGATTGTGACTGTATGATTGTGATTGTATGATTGTGATTGTATGATTGTGATTGTATGATTGTGATTGTATGATTGTGATTGTATGATTGTGAAAGTATGATTGTGATTGTATGATTGTGATTGTATGATTGTGACTGCTTGATTATGATTGTGTGATTGTGATTGTATGATTGTGATTGTATGATTGTGATTGTATGATTGTGATTGTATGACTGTGATTGTATGATTGTGATTGTATGATTGCGATTGTATGATTGTGATTGTATGATTGTGATTGTATGATTGTGATTGTATGATTGTATTTGGGAGATTGTATTTGGGAGATTGTATTTGGGAGATTGTAATTGTATGATTGCGATTGTATGATTGTGATAGTATGATTGCGATTGTATGATTGTGATTGTATGATTGTGGTGTATGATTGTAATTGTATGATTATGATTGTATGATTGTGATTGTATGATTGTGATTGTATGATTGTATTTGGGAGATTGTATTTGGGATATTGTAATTGTATGATTGCGATTGTATGATTGTGATTGTATGATTGTGATTGTATGATTGTGATTGTATGATTGTATTTGGGAGATTGTATTTGGGATATTGTAATTGTATGATTGCGATTGTATGATTGTGATTGTATGAGTGTGATGTATGATTGTAATTGTATGATTATGATTGTATGATTGTGATTGTATGATTGAGATTGTATGATTGTGATTCTTTGATTGTGATTGTATGATTGTGATTGTATGATTGTGATTGTATGATTGTGATTGTATGATTGTGATTGTATGATTGTGATTGTATGATTGTGATTGTATGATTGTGATTGTATGATTGTGATTGTATGATTGTGATAGTATGATTGTGATTGTATGATTGTGATAGTATGACTGTGAGTGTATGATTGTGATTGTATGATTGTGATTGTATGATTGTGATTGTATGATTGTGATTGTATGATTGTGATTGTATGATTGTGATTGTATGATTGCGATTGTATGATTGTGATTGTATGATTGTGATGTATGATTGTAATTGTATGATTATGATTGTATGATTGTGATTGTATGATTGTGATTGTATGATTGTATTTGGGAGATTGTATTTGGTATATTGTAATTGTATGATTGCGATTGTATGATTGTGATTGTATGATTGTGATTGTATGATTGTATTTGGGAGATTGTATTTGGGATACTGTAATTGTATGATTGCGATTGTATGATTGTGATTGTATGAGTGTGATGTATGATTGTAATTGTATGATTATGACTGTATGATTGTGATTGTATGATTGAGATTGTATGATTGTGATTGTATGCTTGCGATTGTATGATTGTGATTCTTTGATTGTGATTGTATGATTGTGATTGTATGATTGTGATTGTATGATTGTGATTGTATGATTGTGATTGTATGATTGTGATTGTATGATTGTGATTGTATGATTGTGATTGTATGATTGTGATTGTATGACTGTGATTGTATGATTGTGATTGTATGATTGTGATTGTATGATTGTGATTGTATGATTGTGATAGTATGATTGTGATTGTATCATTGTGATTGTATGATTGTGATTGTATGATTGTGATTCTTTGATTGTGATTGTATGATTGTGATTGTATGATTGTGATTGTATGATTGTGGTTGTATGATTGTGATTGTATGATTGTGATTGTATGATTGTGATTGTATGATTGTGATAGTATGATTGTGATTATATGATTGTTATTGTATGATTGTTATTGTACGACTGTGATTGTATGATTGTGATTGTATGATTGTGATAGTATGATTGTGAAAGTATGATTGTGATTGTATGATTGTGATTGTATGATTGTGACTGTATGATTGTGATTGTATGATTGTGATTGTATGATTGTGATTGTATGATTGTGATTGTATGATTGTGATTGTATGATTGTGATTGTCTGATTGTGGTTGTGTGATTGTGATTGTACGATTGTGATTGTACGATTGTGATTGTAGGATTGTGATTGTATGATTGTGATTGTATGATTGTGATTGTATGATTGTGATTGTATGATTGTATTTGGGAGATTGTATTTGGGAGATTGTATTTGGGAGATTGTAATTGTATGATTGTGATTGTATGATTGTGATTGTATGACTGTGATTGTATGATTGTGATTGTGTGATTGTGATTGTATGATTGTGAAAGTATGATTGTGATGTATGATTGTAATTGTATGATTGTGACTGCTTGATTATGATTGTGTGATTGTGATTGTATGATTGTGATTGTATGATTGTGATTGTATGATTGTGATTGTATGATTGTGATTGTATGATTGTGATTGTATGATTGTGATTGTATGATTGTGATTGTATGATTGTGATAGTATGATTGTGATTGTATCATTGTGATTGTATGATTGTGATTGTATGATTGTGATTCTTTGATTGTGATTGTATGATTGTGATTGTATGATTGTGATTGTATGATTGTGGTTGTATGATTGTGATTGTATGATTGTGATTGTATGATTGTGATTGTATGATTGTGACTGTATGATTGTGATTGTATGATTGTGATTGTATGATTGTGATTGTATGATTGTGATTGTATGATTGTGATTGTATGATTGTGAAAGTATGATTGTGATTGTATGATTGTGATTGTATGATTGTGACTGCTTGATTATGATTGTGTGATTGTGATTGTATGATTGTGATTGTATGATTGTGATTGTATGATTGTGATTGTATGACTGTGATTGTATGATTGTGATTGTATGATTGCGATTGTATGATTGTGATTGTATGATTGTGATTGTATGATTGTGATTGTATGATTGTGATTGTATGATTGTGATTGTATGATTGTGATAGTATGATTGTGATTGTATGATTGTGATAGTATGACTGTGAGTGTATGATTGTGATTGTATGATTGTGATTGTATGATTGTGATTGTATGATTGTGATTGTATGATTGTGATTGTATGATTGTGATTGTATGATTGCGATTGTATGATTGTGATTGTATGATTGTGATGTATGATTGTAATTGTATGATTATGATTGTATGATTGTGATTGTATGATTGTGATTGTATGATTGTATTTGGGAGATTGTATTTGGTATATTGTAATTGTATGATTGCGATTGTATGATTGTGATTGTATGATTGTGATTGTATGATTGTATTTGGGAGATTGTATTTGGGATACTGTAATTGTATGATTGCGATTGTATGATTGTGATTGTATGAGTGTGATGTATGATTGTAATTGTATGATTATGACTGTATGATTGTGATTGTATGATTGAGATTGTATGATTGTGATTGTATGCTTGCGATTGTATGATTGTGATTCTTTGATTGTGATTGTATGATTGTGATTGTATGATTGTGATTGTATGATTGTGATTGTATGATTGTGATTGTATGATTGTGATTGTATGATTGTGATTGTATGATTGTGATTGTATGATTGTGATTGTATGATTGTGATTGTATGATTGTGATTGTATGATTGTGATTGTATGATTGTGATTGTATGATTGTGATAGTATGATTGTGATTGTATCATTGTGATTGTATGATTGTGATTGTATGATTGTGATTCTTTGATTGTGATTGTATGATTGTGATTGTATGATTGTGATTGTATGATTGTGGTTGTATGATTGTGATTGTATGATTGTGATTGTATGATTGTGATTGTATGATTGTGATAGTATGATTGTGATTATATGATTGTTATTGTATGATTGTTATTGTACGACTGTGATTGTATGATTGTGATTGTATGATTGTGATAGTATGATTGTGAAAGTATGATTGTGATTGTATGATTGTGATTGTATGATTGTGACTGTATGATTGTGATTGTATGATTGTGATTGTATGATTGTGATTGTATGATTGTGATTGTATGATTGTGATTGTATGATTGTGATTGTCTGATTGTGGTTGTGTGATTGTGATTGTACGATTGTGATTGTACGATTGTGATTGTAGGATTGTGATTGTATGATTGTGATTGTATGATTGTGATTGTATGATTGTGATTGTATGATTGTATTTGGGAGATTGTATTTGGGAGATTGTATTTGGGAGATTGTATTTGGGAGATTGTAATTGTATGATTGTGATTGTATGATTGTGATTGTATGATTGTGATTGTATGATTGTGATTGTGTGATTGTGATTGTATGATTGTGAAAGTATGATTGTGATGTATGATTGTAATTGTATGATTGTGACTGCTTGATTATGATTGTGTGATTGTGATTGTATGATTGTGATTGTATGATTGTGATTGTATGATTGTGGTTGTATGATTGTGATTGTATGATTGTGATTGTATGATTGTGATTGTATGATTGTGATTGTATGATTGTGATAGTATGATTGTGATTGTATCATTGTGATTGTATGATTGTGATTGTATGATTGTGATTCTTTGATTGTGATTGTATGATTGTGATTGTATGATTGTGATTGTATGATTGTGGTTGTATGATTGTGATTGTATGATTGTGATTGTATGATTGTGATTGTATGATTGTGACTGTATGATTGTGATTGTATGATTGTGATTGTATGATTGTGATTGTATGATTGTGATTGTATGATTGTGATTGTATGATTGTGAAAGTATGATTGTGATTGTATGATTGTGATTGTATGATTGTGACTGCTTGATTATGATTGTGTGATTGTGATTGTATGATTGTGATTGTATGATTGTGATTGTATGATTGTGATTGTATGACTGTGATTGTATGATTGTGATTGTATGATTGCGATTGTATGATTGTGATTGTATGATTGTGATTGTATGATTGTGATTGTATGATTGTATTTGGGAGATTGTATTTGGGAGATTGTATTTGGGAGATTGTAATTGTATGATTGCGATTGTATGATTGTGATAGTATGATTGCGATTGTATGATTGTGATTGTATGATTGTGGTGTATGATTGTAATTGTATGATTATGATTGTATGATTGTGATTGTATGATTGTGATTGTATGATTGTATTTGGGAGATTGTATTTGGGATATTGTAATTGTATGATTGCGATTGTATGATTGTGATTGTATGATTGTGATTGTATGATTGTGATTGTATGATTGTATTTGGGAGATTGTATTTGGGATATTGTAATTGTATGATTGCGATTGTATGATTGTGATTGTATGAGTGTGATGTATGATTGTAATTGTATGATTATGATTGTATGATTGTGATTGTATGATTGAGATTGTATGATTGTGATTCTTTGATTGTGATTGTATGATTGTGATTGTATGATTGTGATTGTATGATTGTGATTGTATGATTGTGATTGTATGATTGTGATTGTATGATTGTGATTGTCTGATTGTGGTTGTGTGATTGTGATTGTACGATTGTGATTGTACGATTGTGATTGTAGGATTGTGAAAGTATGATTGTGATTGTATGATTGTGATTGTATGATTGTGACTGCTTGATTATGATTGTGTGATTGTGATTGTATGATTGTGATTGTATGATTGTGATTGTATGATTGTGATTGTATGATTGTATTTGGGAGATTGTATTTGGGAGATTGTATTTGGGAGATTGTAATTGTATGATTGCGATTGTATGATTGTGATTGTATGATTGTGATGTATGATTGTAATATTATGATTATAATTGTATGATTGTGATTGTATGATTGTGATTGTATGATTGAGATTGTATGATTGTGATTGTATGCTTGCGATTGTATGATTGTGATTGTATGATTGTATTTGGGAGATTGTATTTGGGATATTGTAATTGTATGATTGCGATTGTATGATTGTGATTGTATGATTGTGATGTATGATTCTAATTGTATGATTGCGATTGTATGATTGTGATTGTATGATTGTGATGTATGATTCTAATTGTATGATTATGATTGTATGATTGTGATTGTATGATTGAGATTGTATGATTGTGATTGTATGATTGCGATTGTATGATTGTGATTGTATGATTGTGATTCTTTGATTGTGATTGTATGATTGTGATTGTATGATTGTGATTGTATGATTGTGGTTGTATGATTGTGATTGTATGATTGTGATTGTATGATTGTGATTGTATGATTGTGATTGTATGATTGTGATAGTATGATTGTGATTATATGATTGTTATTGTATGATTGTTATTGTACGACTGTGATTGTATGATTGTGATTGTATGATTGTGATAGTATGATTGTGAAAGTATGATTGTGATTGTATGATTGTGATTGTATGATTGTGATTGTATGATTGTGATTGTATGATTGTGATTGTATGATTGTGATTGTATGATTGTGATTGTCTGATTGTGGTTGTGCGATTGTGATTGTACGATTGTGATTGTACGATTGTGATTGTAGGATTGTGATTGTATGATTGTGATTGTATGATTGTGATTGCATGATTGTGATTGTATGATTGTGATTGCATGATTGTGATTGTATGATTGTGATTGTATGATTGTGATTGTATGATTGTGATTGTATGATTGTGATTGTATGATTGTGATTGTATGATTGTATTTGGGAGATTGTATTTGGGAAATTGCAATTGTATGATTGCGATTGTATGATTGTGATTGTATGATTGTGATTGTATGATTGTGATTGTATGATTGTGACAGTATGATTGTGATTGTATGATTGTGATTGTATGACTGTGATTGTATGATTGTGATTGTATGATTGTGATTGTATGATTGTGAAAGTATGATTGTGATTGTATGATTGTGATTGTATGATTGTGATTGCTTGATTATGATTGTATGATTGTGATTGTATGATTGTGATTGTATGATTGTGATTGTATGATTGTGATTGTATGATTGTGATTGTATGATTGTGATTGTATGATTGTGATTGTATGATTGTATTTGGGAGATTGTATTTGGGAGATTGTATTTGGGAGATTGTAATTGTATGATTGTGATTGTATGATTGTGATTGTATGATTGTGATTGTATGATTGCGATTGTATGATTGTGATTGTATGATTGTGATGTATGATTGTAATTGTATGATTATGATTGTATGATTGTGATTGTATGATTATGATTGTATGATTGTGATTGTATGATTGTATTTGGGAGATTGTATTTGGGATATTGTAATTGTATGATTGCGATTGTATGATTGTGATTGTATGAGTGTGATGTATGATTGTAATTGTATGATTATGACTGTATGATTGTGATTGTATGATTGAGATTGTATGATTGTGATTGTATGCTTGCGATTGTATGATTGTGATTGTATGATTGTGATTCTTTGATTGTGATTGTATGATTGTGAGTGTATGATTGTGATTGTATGATTGTGATTGTATGGTTGTGATTGTATGATTGTGATTGTATGATTGTGATTGTATGATTGTGATTGTATGATTGTGATTGTATGATTGTGATTGTATGATTGTGATAGTATGATTGTGATTGTATCATTGTGATTGTATGATTGTGATTGTATGATTGTGATTCTTTGATTGTGATTGTATGATTGTGATTGTATGATTGTGATTGTATGATTGTGGTTGTATGATTGTGATTGTATGATTGTGATTGTATGATTGTGATTGTATGATTGTGATAGTATGATTGTGATTATATGATTGTTATTGTATGATTGTTATTGTACGACTGTGATTGTATGATTGTGATTGTATGATTGTGATAGTATGATTGTGAAAGTATGATTGTGATTGTGTGATTGTGATTGTATGATTGTGATTGTATGATTGTGATTGTATGATTGTGATTGTATGATTGTGATTGTATGATTGTGATTGTATGATTGTGATTGTATGATTGTGATTGTCTGATTGTGGTTGTGTGATTGTGATTGTACGATTGTGATTGTACGATTGTGATTGTAGGATTGTGATTGTATGATTGTGATTGTATGATTGTGATTGCATGATTGTGATTGTATGATTGTGATTGTATGATTGTGATTGTATGATTGTGATAGTATGATTGTGATTATATGATTGTTATTGTATGATTGTTATTGTACGACTGTGATTGTATGATTGTGATTGTATGATTGTGATAGTCTGATTGTGAAAGTATGATTGTGATTGTATGATTGTGATTGTATGATTGTGATTGTATGATTGTGATTGTATGATTGTGATTGTATGATTGTGATTGTATGATTGTGATTGTCTGATTGTGGTTGTGCGATTGTGATTGTACGATTGTGATTGTACGATTGTGATTGTAGGATTGTGATTGTATGATTGTGATTGTATGATTGTGATTGTATGATTGTGATTGCATGATTGTGATTGTATGATTGTGATTGCATGATTGTGATTGTATGATTGTGATTGTATGATTGTGATTGTATGATTGTGATTGTATGATTGTGATTGTATGATTGTGATTGTATGATTGTATTTGGGAGATTGTATTTGGGAAATTGCAATTGTATGATTGCGATTGTATGATTGTGATTGTATGATTGTGATTGTATGATTGTGATTGTATGATTGTGACAGTATGATTGTGATTGTATGATTGTGATTGTATGACTGTGATTGTATGATTGTGATTGTATGATTGTGATTGTATGATTGTGAAAGTATGATTGTGATTGTATGATTGTGATTGTATGATTGTGATTGCTTGATTATGATTGTATGATTGTGATTGTATGATTGTGATTGTATGATTGTGATTGTATGATTGTGATTGTATGATTGTGATTGTATGATTGTGATTGTATGATTGTGATTGTATGATTGTGATTGTATGATTGTGATTGTATGATTGTATTTGGGAGATTGTATTTGGGAGATTGTATTTGGGAGATTGTAATTGTATGATTGTGATTGTATGATTGTGATTGTATGATTGTGATTGTATGATTGTGATTGTATGATTGTGATTGTATGATTGCGATTGTATGATTGTGATTGTATGATTGTGATGTATGATTGTAATTGTATGATTATGATTGTATGATTGTGATTGTATGATTATGATTGTATGATTGTGATTGTATGATTGTATTTGGGAGATTGTATTTGGGATATTGTAATTGTATGATTGCGATTGTATGATTGTGATTGTATGAGTGTGATGTATGATTGTAATTGTATGATTATGACTGTATGATTGTGATTGTATGATTGAGATTGTATGATTGTGATTGTATGATTGTGATTGTATGCTTGCGATTGTATGATTGTGATTGTATGATTGTGATTCTTTGATTGTGATTGTATGATTGTGAGTGTATGATTGTGATTGTATGATTGTGATTGTATGGTTGTGATTGTATGATTGTGATTGTATGATTGTGATTGTATGATTGTGATTGTATGATTGTGATTGTATGATTGTGATTGTATGATTGTGATAGTATGATTGTGATTGTATCATTGTGATTGTATGATTGTGATTGTATGATTGTGATTCTTTGATTGTGATTGTATGATTGTGATTGTATGATTGTGATTGTATGATTGTGGTTGTATGATTGTGATTGTATGATTGTGATTGTATGATTGTGATTGTATGATTGTGATAGTATGATTGTGATTATATGATTGTTATTGTATGATTGTTATTGTACGACTGTGATTGTATGATTGTGATTGTATGATTGTGATAGTATGATTGTGAAAGTATGATTGTGATTGTGTGATTGTGATTGTATGATTGTGATTGTATGATTGTGATTGTATGATTGTGATTGTATGATTGTGATTGTATGATTGTGATTGTATGATTGTGATTGTATGATTGTGATTGTCTGATTGTGGTTGTGTGATTGTGATTGTACGATTGTGATTGTACGATTGTGATTGTAGGATTGTGATTGTATGATTGTGATTGTATGATTGTGATTGCATGATTGTGATTGTATGATTGTGACAGTATGATTGTGATTGTATGATTGTGATTGTATGACTGTGATTGTATGATTGTGATTGTATGATTGTGATTGTATGATTGTGAAAGTATGATTGTGATTGTATGATTGTGATTGTATGATTGTGACTGCTTGATTATGATTGTGTGATTGTGATTGTATGATTGTGATTGTATGATTGTGATTGTATGATTGTGATTGTATGATTGTGATTGTATGATTGTGATTGTATGATTGTATTTGGGAGATTGTATTTGGGAGATTGTATTTGGGAGATTGTAATTGTATGATTGTGATTGTATGATTGTGATTGTCTGATTGTGGTTGTGTGATTGTGATTGTATGATTGTGATTGTATGATTGTGATTGTATGATTGTGATAGTATGATTGTGATTATATGATTGTTATTGTATGATTGTTATTGTACGACTGTGATTGTATGATTGTGATTGTATGATTGTGATAGTATGATTGTGAAAGTATGATTGTGATTGTGTGATTGTGATTGTATGATTGTGATTGTATGATTGTGATTGTATGATTGTGATTGTATGATTGTGATTGTATGATTGTGATTGTATGATTGTGATTGTATGATTGTGATTGTATGATTGTGGTTGTATGATTGTGATTGTATGATTGTGATTGTATGATTGTGATTGTATGATTGTGATAGTATGATTGTGATTATATGATTGTTATTGTATGATTGTTATTGTACGACTGTGATTGTATGATTGTGATTGTATGATTGTGATAGTATGATTGTGAAAGTATGATTGTGATTGTGTGATTGTGATTGTATGATTGTGATTGTATGATTGTGATTGTATGATTGTGATTGTATGATTGTGATTGTATGATTGTGATTGTATGATTGTGATTGTATGATTGTGATTGTCTGATTGTGGTTGTGTGATTGTGATTGTACGATTGTGATTGTACGATTGTGATTGTAGGATTGTGATTGTATGATTGTGATTGTATGATTGTGATTGCATGATTGTGATTGTATGATTGTGACAGTATGATTGTGATTGTATGATTGTGATTGTATGACTGTGATTGTATGATTGTGATTGTATGATTGTGATTGTATGATTGTGAAAGTATGATTGTGATTGTATGATTGTGATTGTATGATTGTGACTGCTTGATTATGATTGTGTGATTGTGATTGTATGATTGTGATTGTATGATTGTGATTGTATGATTGTGATTGTATGATTGTGATTGCATGATTGTGATTGTATGATTGTGATTGTATGATTGTGATTGTATGATTGTGATTGTATGATTGTGATTGTATGATTGTGATTGTATGATTGTATTTGGGAGATTGTATTTGGGAAATTGCAATTGTATGATTGCGATTGTATGATTGTGATTGTATGATTGTGATTGTATGATTGTGATTGTATGATTGTGACAGTATGATTGTGATTGTATGATTGTGATTGTATGACTGTGATTGTATGATTGTGATTGTATGATTGTGATTGTATGATTGTGAAAGTATGATTGTGATTGTATGATTGTGATTGTATGATTGTGATTGCTTGATTATGATTGTATGATTGTGATTGTATGATTGTGATTGTATGATTGTGATTGTATGATTGTGATTGTATGATTGTGATTGTATGATTGTGATTGTATGATTGTGATTGTATGATTGTGATTGTATGATTGTGATTGTATGATTGTATTTGGGAGATTGTATTTGGGAGATTGTATTTGGGAGATTGTAATTGTATGATTGTGATTGTATGATTGTGATTGTATGATTGTGATTGTATGATTGTGATTGTATGATTGTGATTGTATGATTGCGATTGTATGATTGTGATTGTATGATTGTGATGTATGATTGTAATTGTATGATTATGATTGTATGATTGTGATTGTATGATTATGATTGTATGATTGTGATTGTATGATTGTATTTGGGAGATTGTATTTGGGATATTGTAATTGTATGATTGCGATTGTATGATTGTGATTGTATGAGTGTGATGTATGATTGTAATTGTATGATTATGACTGTATGATTGTGATTGTATGATTGAGATTGTATGATTGTGATTGTATGATTGTGATTGTATGCTTGCGATTGTATGATTGTGATTGTATGATTGTGATTCTTTGATTGTGATTGTATGATTGTGAGTGTATGATTGTGATTGTATGATTGTGATTGTATGGTTGTGATTGTATGATTGTGATTGTATGATTGTGATTGTATGATTGTGATTGTATGATTGTGATTGTATGATTGTGATTGTATGATTGTGATAGTATGATTGTGATTGTATCATTGTGATTGTATGATTGTGATTGTATGATTGTGATTCTTTGATTGTGATTGTATGATTGTGATTGTATGATTGTGATTGTATGATTGTGGTTGTATGATTGTGATTGTATGATTGTGATTGTATGATTGTGATTGTATGATTGTGATAGTATGATTGTGATTATATGATTGTTATTGTATGATTGTTATTGTACGACTGTGATTGTATGATTGTGATTGTATGATTGTGATAGTATGATTGTGAAAGTATGATTGTGATTGTGTGATTGTGATTGTATGATTGTGATTGTATGATTGTGATTGTATGATTGTGATTGTATGATTGTGATTGTATGATTGTGATTGTATGATTGTGATTGTATGATTGTGATTGTCTGATTGTGGTTGTGTGATTGTGATTGTACGATTGTGATTGTACGATTGTGATTGTAGGATTGTGATTGTATGATTGTGATTGTATGATTGTGATTGCATGATTGTGATTGTATGATTGTGACAGTATGATTGTGATTGTATGATTGTGATTGTATGACTGTGATTGTATGATTGTGATTGTATGATTGTGATTGTATGATTGTGAAAGTATGATTGTGATTGTATGATTGTGATTGTATGATTGTGACTGCTTGATTATGATTGTGTGATTGTGATTGTATGATTGTGATTGTATGATTGTGATTGTATGATTGTGATTGTATGATTGTGATTGTATGATTGTGATTGTATGATTGTATTTGGGAGATTGTATTTGGGAGATTGTATTTGGGAGATTGTAATTGTATGATTGTGATTGTATGATTGTGATTGTCTGATTGTGGTTGTGTGATTGTGATTGTACGATTGTGATTGTACGATTGTGATTGTAGGATTGTGATTGTATGATTGTGATTGTATGATTGTGATTGTATGATTGTGATTGTATGATTGTATTTGGGAGATTGTATTTGGGAGATTGTATTTGGGAGATTGTAATTGTATGATTGTGATTGTATGATTGTGATTGTATGATTGTGATTGTATGACTGTGATTGTATGATTGTGATTGTGTGATTGTGATTGTATGATTGTGAAAGTATGATTGTGATGTATGATTGTAATTGTATGATTGTGACTGCTTGATTATGATTGTGTGATTGTGATTGTATGATTGTGATTGTATGATTGTGATTGTATGATTGTGATTGTATGATTGTGATTGTATGATTGTGATTGTATGATTGTGATTGTATGATTGTGATAGTATGATTGTGATTGTATCATTGTGATTGTATGATTGTGATTGTATGATTGTGATTCTTTGATTGCGATTGTATGATTGTGATTGTATGATTGTGATTGTATGATTATGGTTGTATGATTGTGATTGTATGATTGTGATTGTATGATTGTGATTGTATGATTGTGACTGTATGATTGTGATTGTATGATTGTGATTGTATGATTGTGATTGTATGATTGTGATTGTATGATTGTGATTGTATGATTGTGAAAGTATGATTGTGATTGTATGATTGTGATTGTATGATTGTGACTGCTTGATTATGATTGTGTGATTGTGATTGTATGATTGTGATTGTATGATTGTGATTGTATGATTGTGATTGTATGATTGTATTTGGGAGATTGTATTTGGGAGATTGTATTTGGGAGATTGTATTTGGGAGATTGTAATTGTATGATTGTGATTGTATGATTGTGATTGTATGACTGTGATTGTATGATTGTGATTGTGTGATTGTGATTGTATGATTGTGAAAGTATGATTGTGATGTATGATTGTAATTGTATGATTGTGACTGCTTGATTATGATTGTGTGATTGTGATTGTATGATTGTGATTGTATGATTGTGATTGTATGATTGTGATTGTATGATTCTGATTGTATGATTGTATTTGGGAGATTGTATTTGGGAGATTGTATTTGGGAGATTGTAATTGTATGATTGTGATTGTATGATTGTGATTGTATGATTGTGATTGTATGATTGCGATTGTATGATTGTGATTGTATGATTGTGATGTATGATTGTAATTGTATGATTATGATTGTATGATTGTGATTGTATGATTGTGATTGTATGATTGTGATTGTATGATTGTATTTGGGAGATTGTATTTGGGATATTGTAATTGTATGATTGCGATTGTATGATTGTGATTGTATGATTGTGATTGTATGATTGTGATTGTATGATTGTATTTGGGAGATTGTATTTGGGATATTGTAATTGTATGATTGCGATTGTATGATTGTGATTGTATGAGTGTGATGTATGATTGTAATTGTATGATTATGATTGTATGATTGTGATTGTATGATTGAGATTGTATGATTGTGATTGTATGCTTGCGATTGTATGATTGTGATTGTATGATTGTGATTCTTTGATTGTGATTGTATGATTGTGATTGTATGATTGTGATTGTATGATTGTGATTGTATGATTGTGATTGTATGATTGTGATTGTATGATTGTGATTGTATGATTGTGATTGTATGATTGTGATTGTATGATTGTGATTGTATGATTGTGATTGTATGATTGTGATTGTATGATTGTGATTGTATGATTGTATTTGGGAGATTGTATTTGGGAGATTGTATTTGGGAAATTGCAATTGTATGATTGCGATTGTATGATTGTGATTGTATGATTGTGATTGTATGATTGTGATTGTATGATTGTGATTGTATGATTGTGACAGTATGATTGTGATTGTATGATTGTGATTGTATGACTGTGATTGTATGATTGTGATTGTATGATTGTGATTGTATGATTGTGAAAGTATGATTGTGATTGTATGATTGTGATTGTATGATTGTGACTGCTTGATTATGATTGTGTGATTGTGATTGTATGATTGTGATTGTATGATTGTGATTGTATGATTGTGATTGTATGATTGTATTTGGGAGATTGTATTTGGGAGATTGTAATTGTATGATTGTGATTGTATGATTGTGATTGTATGATTGTGATTGTATGATTGCGATTGTATGATTGTGATTGTATGATTGTGATGTATGATTGTAATTGTATGATTATGATTGTATGATTGTGATTGTATGATTGTGATTGTATGATTGTATTTGGGAGATTGTATTTGGGATATTGTAATTGTATGATTGCGATTGTATGATTGTGATTGTATGATTGTGATTGTATGATTTCGATTGTATGATTGTATTTGGGAGATTGTATTTGGGATATTGTAATTGTATGATTGCGATTGTATGATTGTGATTGTATGAGTGTGATGTATGATTGTAATTGTATGATTATGATTGTATGATTGTGATTGTATGATTGAGATTGTATGATTGTGATTGTATGCTTGCGATTGTATGATTGTGATTGTATGATTGTGATTCTTTGATTGTGATTGTATGATTGTGATTGTATGATTGTGATTGTATGATTGTGATTGTATGATTGTGATTGTATGATTGTGATTGTATGATTGTGATTGTATGATTGTGATTGTATGATTGTGATTGTATGATTGTGATTGTATGATTGTGATTGTATGATTGTGATAGTATGATTGTGATTGTATCATTGTGATTGTATGATTGTGATTGTATGATTGTGATTGTATGATTGTATTTGGGAGATTGTATTTGGGAGATTGTAATTGTATGATTGCGATTGTATGATTGTGATTGTATGATTGTGATTGTATGATTGTATTTGGGAGATTGTAGTTGGGAGATTGTATTTGGGAGATTGTATTTGGGAGATTGTAATTGTATGATTGCGGTTGTATGATTGTGATTGTATGATTGCGATTGTATGATTGTGATTGTATGATTGTGATGTATGATTGTAATATTATGATTATAATTGTATGATTGTGATTGTATGATTGTGATGGTATGATTGTGATTGTATGATTGCGATTGTATGATTGTATTTGGGAGATTGTAGTTGGGAGATTGTATTTGGGAGATTGTATTTGGGAGATTGTAATTGTATGGTTGCGATTGTATGATTGTGATTGTATGATTGCGATTGTATGATTGTGATTGTATGATTATGATTGTATTTTTGTGATTGTATGATTGTGATTGTATGATTGTGATTGTATGATTGTGATTGTATGATTGCGATTGTATGAATGCGATTGTATGATTGTGATTGCATAATTGTGATTGTATGATTGTGATTGTATGATTGTGATTGTCTGATTGTGGTTGTATGATTGTGATTGTATGATTGAGATTGTATGATTGTGATTGTATGATTGTGATTGTATGATTGTATTTGGGAGATTGAATTTGGGATATTGTAATTGTATGATTGCGATTGTATGATTATGATTGTATGATTGCGATTGTATGATTGTGATTGTATGATTGTGATGTATGATTGTAATTGTATGATTATGATTGTATGATTGTGATTGTATGATTGTGATTGTATGACTGTGATTGTATGATTGTAATTGTATGATTATGATTGTATGATTGTGATTGTATGATTGTGAAGGTATGATTGTGATTGTATGATTGCGATAGTATGATTGTGATTGTATGATTGTGATTGTATGATTGTGATTGTATGATTGCGATTGTATGATTGTGATTGTATGATTGTGATTGTATGATTGTGATTGTATGATTGTATTTGGGAGATTGTATTTGGGAGATTGTATTTGGGAGATTGTAATTGTATGATTGCGATTGTATGATTGTGATAGTATGATTGCGATTGTATGATTGTGATTGTATGATTGTGGTGTATGATTGTAATTGTATGATTATGATTGTATGATTGTGATTGTATGATTGTGATTGTATGATTGTGATTGTATGATTGTATTTGGGAGATTGTATTTGGGATATTGTAATTGTATGATTGCGATTGTATGATTGTGATTGTATGATTGTGATTGTATGATTGTGATTGTATGATTGTATTTGGGAGATTGTATTTGGGATATTGTAATTGTATGATTGCGATTGTATGATTGTGATTGTATGAGTGTGATGTATGATTGTAATTGTATGATTATGATTGTATGATTGTGATTGTATGATTGAGATTGTATGATTGTGATTCTTTGATTGTGATTGTATGATTGTGATTGTATGATTGTGATTGTATGATTGTGATTGTATGATTGTGATTGTATGATTGTGATTGTATGATTGTGATTGTATGATTGTGATTGTATGATTGTGATTGTATGATTGTGATAGTATGATTGTGATTGTATGATTGTGATAGTATGACTGTGATTGTATGATTGTGATTGTATGATTGTGATTGTATGATTGTGAAAGTATGATTGTGAAAGTATGATTGTGATTGTATGATTGTGATTGTATGATTGTGATTGTATGATTGTGATTGACTGATTGTGGTTTTGCGATTGTGATTGTACGATTGTGATTGTACGATTGTGATTGTACGATTGTGATTGTAGGATTGTGATTATATGATTATGATTGTATGATTGTGATTGCATGATTGTGATTGTATGATTGTGATTGCATGATTTTGAATGTATGATTGTGATTGTATGATTGTGATTGTATGATTGTGATTGTATGATTGTGATTGTATGCTTGCGATTGTATGATCGTGATTGTATGATTGTGATTGTATGATTGTGATTGTATGATTGTGATGTATGATTGTAATTGTATGATTGTATTTGGGAGATTGAATTTGGGATATTGTAATTGTATGATTGCGATTGTATGATTATGATTGTATGATTGCGATTGTATGATTGTGATTGTATGATTGTGATGTATGATTGTAATTGTATGATTATGATTGTATGATTGTGATTGTATGATTGTGATTGTATGACTGTGATTGTATGATTGTAATTGTATGATTATGATTGTATGATTGTGATTGTATGATTGTGAAGGTATGATTGTGATTGTATGATTGCGATAGTATGATTGTGATAGTATGTTGTGATTGTATGATTGCGATTGTATGATTGTGATTGTATGATTGTGATTGTATGATTCTGATGGTATGATTGTGATTGTATGATTGCGATAGTATGATTGTGATTGTATGATTGTGATTGTATGATTGTAATTGCATGATTATGATTGTATGATTGTGATTGTATGATTGCGATTGTATGATTGTGATTGTATGATTATGATTGTATTTTTGTGATTGTCTGATTGTGATTGTATGATTGTGATTGTATGATTGTGATTGTATGACTGTGATTGTATGATTGTGATTGTATGATTGCGATTGTATGATTGTGATTGTATGATTGTGATTGTATGATTGTGATTGTATGATTGTATTTGGGAGATTGTATTTGGGAGATTGTATTTGGGAGATTGTAATTGTATGATTGCGATTGTATGATTGTGATTGTATGATTGTGATTGTATGATTGTATTTGGGAGATTGTATTTGGGATATTGTAATTGTATGATTGCGATTGTATGATTGTGATTGTATGAGTGTGATGTATGATTGTAATTGTATGATTATGATTGTATGATTGTGATTGTATGATTGAGATTGTATGATTGTGATTGTATGCTTGCGATTGTATGATTGTGATTGTATGATTGTGATTCTTTGATTGTGATTGTATGATTGTGATTGTATGATTGTGATTGTATGATTGTGATTGTATGATTGTGATTGTATGATTGTGATTGTATGATTGTGATTGTATGATTGTGATAGTATGATTGTGATTGTATGATTGTGAAAGTATGATTGTGATGTATGATTGTAATTGTATGATTATGATTGTATGATTGTGATTGTATGATTGTGATTGTATGATTGTGATTGTATGATTGTATTTGGGAGATTGTATTTGGTATATTGTAATTGTATGATTGCGATTGTATGATTGTGATTGTATGATTGTGATTGTATGATTGTATTTGGGAGATTGTATTTGGGATATTGTAATTGTATGATTGCGATTGTATGATTGTGATTGTATGAGTGTGATGTATGATTGTAATTGTATGATTATGACTGTATGATTGTGATTGTATGATTGAGATTGTATGATTGTGATTCTATGCTTGCGATTGTATGATTGTGATTGTATGATTGTGATTCTTTGATTGTGATTGTATGATTGTGATTGTATGATTGTGATTGTATGATTGTGATTGTATGATTGTGATTGTATGATTGCGATTGTATGATTGTGATTGTATGATTGTGATTGTATGATTGTGATTGTATGATTGTGATTGTATGATTGTGATAGTATGATTGTGATTGTATGATTGTAATTGTATGATTATGACTGTATGATTGTGATTGTATGATTGAGATTGTATGATTGTGATTGTATGCTTGCGATTGTATGATTGTGATTGTATGATTGTGATTGTATGATTGTGATTGTATGATTGTGACAGTATAATTGTGATTGTATGATTGTGATTGTATGACTGTGATTGTATGATTGTGATTGTATGATTGTGATTGTATGATTGTGATTGTATGATTGTGATTGTATGATTGTGACTGCTTGATTATGATTGTGTGATTGTGATTGTATGATTGTGATTGTATGATTGTGATTGTATGATTGTGATTGTATGATTGTGATTGTATGATTGTATTTGGGAGATTGTATTTGGGAGATTGTATTTGGGAGATTGTAATTGTATGATTGTGATTGTATGATTGTGATTGTATGATTGTGATTGTATGATTGCGATTGTATGATTGTGATTGTATGATTGTGATGTATGATTGTAATTGTATGATTATGATTGTATGATTGTGATTGTATGATTGTGATTGTATGATTGTATTTGGGAGATTGTATTTGGGATATTGTAATTGTATGATTGCGATTGTATGATTGTGATTGTATGATTGTGATTGTATGATTGTGATTGTATGATTGTATTTGGGAGATTGTATTTGGGATATTGTAATTGTATGATTGCGATTGTATGATTGTGATTGTATGAGTGTGATGTATGATTGTAATTGTATGATTATGATTGTATGATTGTGATTGTATGATTGAGATTGTATGATTGTGATTGTATGCTTGCGATTGTATGATTGTGATTGTATGATTCTGATTCTTTGATTGTGATTGTATGATTGTGATTGTATGATTGTGATTGTATGATTGTGATTGTATGATTGTGATTGTATGATTGTGATTGTATGATTGTGATTGTATGATTGTGATTGTATGATTGTGATTGTATGATTGTGATTGTATGATTGTGATTGTATGATTGTGATTGTATGATTGTGATTGTATGATTGTGATAGTATGATTGTGATTGTATCATTGTGATTGTATGATTGTGATTGTATGATTGTGATTGTATGATTGTATTTGGGAGATTGTATTTGGGAGATTGTATTTGGGAGATTGTAATTGTATGATTGCGATTGTATTATTGTGATTGTGTGATTGTGATTGTATGATTGTATTTGGGAGATTGTAGTTGGGAGATTGTATTTGGGAGATTGTATTTGGGAGATTGTAATTGTATGATTGCGGTTGTATGATTGTGATTGTATGATTGCGATTGTATGATTGTGATTGTATGATTGTGATGTATGATTGTAATATTATGATTATAATTGTATGATTGTGATTGTATGATTGTGATGGTATGATTGTGATTGTATGATTGCGATTGTATGATTGTATTTGGGAGATTGTAGTTGGGAGATTGTATTTGGGAGATTGTATTTGGGAGATTGTAATTGTATGGTTGCGATTGTATGATTGTGATTGTATGATTGCGATTGTATGATTGTGATTGTATGATTATGATTGTATTTTTGTGATTGTATGATTGTGATTGTATGATTGTGATTGTATGATTGTGATTGTATGATTGCGATTGTATGAATGCGATTGTATGATTGTGATTGCATAATTGTGATTGTATGATTGTGATTGTATGATTGTGATTGTCTGATTGTGGTTGTATGATTGTGATTGTATGATTGAGATTGTATGATTGTGATTGTATGATTGTGATTGTATGATTGTATTTGGGAGATTGAATTTGGGATATTGTAATTGTATGATTGCGATTGTATGATTATGATTGTATGATTGCGATTGTATGATTGTGATTGTATGATTGTGATGTATGATTGTAATTGTATGATTATGATTGTATGATTGTGATTGTATGATTGTGATTGTATGACTGTGATTGTATGATTGTAATTGTATGATTATGATTGTATGATTGTGATTGTATGATTGTGAAGGTATGATTGTGATTGTATGATTGCGATAGTATGATTGTGATTGTATGATTGTGATTGTATGATTGCGATTGTATGATTGTGATTGTATGATTGTGATTGTATGATTGTGATGGTATGATTGTGATTGTATGATTGCGATAGTATGATTGTGATTGTATGATTGTGATTGTATGATTGTAATTGCATGATTATGATTGTATGATTGTGATTGTATGATTGCGATTGTATGATTGTGATTGTATGATTATGATTGTATTTTTGTGATTGTATGATTGTGATTGTATGATTGTGATTGTATGATTGTGATTGTATG
Organism: Megachile rotundata; assembly: GCF_050947335.1. Lineage (NCBI taxonomy): Eukaryota > Metazoa > Arthropoda > Insecta > Hymenoptera > Megachilidae > Megachile > Megachile rotundata. The sequence goes on along the minus strand of NW_027473371.1, from coordinate 365,829 downwards.
ACTGTGATTGTATGATTGTGATTGTATGATTGCGATTGTATGATTGTGATTGTATGATTGTGATTGTATGATTGTGATTGTATGATTGTGATGGTATGATTGTGATTGTATGATTGCGATTGTATGATTGTATTTGGGAGATTGTAGTTGGGAGATTGTATTTGGGAGATTGTATTTGGGAGATTGTAATTGTATGATTGCGATTGTATGATTGTGATAGTATGATTGCGATTGTATGATTGTGATTGTATGATTGTGGTGTATGATTGTAATTGTATGATTATGATTGTATGATTGTGATTGTATGATTGTGATTGTATGATTGTATTTGGGAGATTGTATTTGGGATATTGTAATTGTATGATTGCGATTGTATGATTGTGATTGTATGATTGTGATTGTATGATTGTGATTGTATGATTGTATTTGGGAGATTGTATTTGGGATATCGTAATTGTATGATTGCGATTGTATGATTGTGATTGTATGAGTGTGATGTATGATTGTAATTGTATGATTATGATTGTATGATTGTGATTGTATGATTGAGATTGTATGATTGTGATTGTATGCTTGCGATTGTATGATTGTGATTGTATGATTGTGATTCTTTGATTGTGATTGTATGATTGTGATTGTATGATTGTGATTGTATGATTGTGATTGTATGATTGTGATTGTATGATTGTGATTGTATGATTGTGATTGTATGATTGTGATTGTATGATTGTGATAGTATGATTGTGATTGTATGATTGTGATAGTATGACTGTGATTGTATGATTGTGATTGTATGATTGTGATTGTATGATTGTGAAAGTATGATTGTGAAAGTATGATTGTGATTGTATGATTGTGATTGTATGATTGTGATTGTATGATTGTGATTGACTGATTGTGGTTGTGCGATTGTGATTGTACGATTGTGATTGTACGATTGTGATTGTAGGATTGTGATTATATGATTATGATTGTATGATTGTGATTGCATGATTGTGATTGTATGATTGTGATTGCATGATTTTGAATGTATGATTGTGATTGTATGATTGTGATTGTATGATTGTGATTGTATGATTGTGATTGTATGCTTGCGATTGTATGATCGTGATTGTATGATTGTGATTGTATGATTGTGATTGTATGATTGTAATGTATGATTGTAATTGTATGATTGTATTTGGGAGATTGAATTTGGGATATTGTAATTGTATGATTGCGATTGTATGATTATGATTGTATGATTGCGATTGTATGATTGTGATTGTATGATTGTGATGTATGATTGTAATTGTATGATTATGATTGTATGATTGTGATTGTATGATTGTGATTGTATGACTGTGATTGTATGATTGTAATTGTATGATTATGATTGTATGATTGTGATTGTATGATTGTGAAGGTATGATTGTGATTGTATGATTGCGATAGTATGATTGTGATAGTATGATTGTGATTGTATGATTGCGATTGTATGATTGTGATTGTATGATTGTGATTGTATGATTGTGATGGTATGATTGTGATTGTATGATTGCGATAGTATGATTGTGATTGTATGATTGTGATTGTATGATTGTAATTGCATGATTATGATTGTATGATTGTGATTGTATGATTGCGATTGTATGATTGTGATTGTATGATTATGATTGTATTTTTGTGATTGTATGATTGTGATTGTATGATTGTGATTGTATGATTGTGATTGTATGATTGTGATTGTATGACTGTGATTGTATGATTGTGATTGTATGATTGCGATTGTATGATTGTGATTGTATGATTGTGATTGTATGATTGTGATTGTATGATTGTATTTGGGAGATTGTATTTGGGAGATTGTAATTGTATGATTGCGATTGTATGATTGTGATAGTATGATTGCGATTGTATGATTGTGATTGTATGATTGTGGTGTATGATTGTAATTGTATGATTATGATTGTATGATTGTGATTGTATGATTGTGATTGTATGATTGTGATTGTATGATTGTATTTGGGAGATTGTATTTGGGATATTGTAATTGTATGATTGCGATTGTATGATTGTGATTGTATGATTGTGATTGTATGATTGTATTTGGGAGATTGTATTTGGGATATTGTAATTGTATGATTGCGATTGTATGATTGTGATTGTATGAGTGTGATGTATGATTGTAATTGTATGATTATGATTGTATGATTGTGATTGTATGATTGAGATTGTATGATTGTGATTGTATGCTTGCGATTGTATGATTGTGATTGTATGATTGTGATTCTTTGATTGTGATTGTATGATTGTGATTGTATGATTGTGATTGTATGATTGTGATTGTATGATTGTGATTGTATGATTGTGATAGTATGATTGTGATTGTATGATTGTGATAGTATGACTGTGATTGTATGATTGTGATTGTATGATTGTGATTGTATGATTGTGAAAGTATGATTGTGAAAGTATGATTGTGATTGTATGATTGTGATTGTATGATTGTGATTGTATGATTGTGATTGACTGATTGTGGTTGTGCGATTGTGATTGTACGATTGTGATTGTACGATTGTGGTTGTAGGATTGTGATTATATGATTATGATTGTATGATTGTGATTGCATGACTGTGATTGTATGATTGTGATTGCATGATTTTGAATGTATGATTGTGATTGTATGATTGTGATTGTATGATTGTGATTGTATGATTGTGATTGTATGCTTGCGATTGTATGATCGTGATTGTATGATTGTGATTGTATGATTGTGATTGTATGATTGTGATGTATGATTGTAATTGTATGATTGTATTTGGGAGATTGAATTTGGGATATTGTAATTGTATGATTGCGATTGTATGATTATGATTGTATGATTGCGATTGTTTGATTGTGATTGTATGATTGTGATTGTATGATTGTGATTGTATGATTGTGATTGTATGACTGTGATTGTATGATTGTGATTGTATGATTGCGATTGTATGATTGTGATTGTATGATTGTGATTGTATGATTGTGATTGTATGATTGTGATTGTATGATTGTGATTGTATGATTGTATTTGGGAGATTGTATTGTATGATTGTGATTGTATGATTGTGATTGTATGATTGTGATTGTATGATTGCGATTGTATGATTGTGATTGTATGATTGTGATGTATGATTGTAATTGTATGATTATGATTGTATGATTGTGATTGTATGATTGTGATTGTATGATTGTATTTGGGAGATTGTAGTTGGGAGATTGTATTTGGGAGATTGTATTTGGGAGATTGTAATTGTATGATTGCGGTTGTATGATTGTGATTGTATGATTGCGATTGTATGATTGTGATTGTATGATTGTGATGTATGATTGTAATATTATGATTATAATTGTATGATTGTGATTGTATGATTGTGATTGTATGATTGAGATTGTATGATTGTAATTGTATGATTGTGATTGTATGATTGTGATTGTATGATTGTGATTGTATGATTGTGATTGTATGATTGTGATTGTATGATTGTATTTGGGAGATTGTATTTGGGAGATTGTATTTGGGAGATTGTAATTGTATGATTGTGATTGTATGATTGTGATTGTATGATTGTGATTGTATGATTGTGATTGTATGATTGTGATTGTATGATTGTGATTGTATGACTGCGATTGTATGATTGTGATTGTATGATTGTGATGTATGATTGTAATTGTATGATAATGATTGTATGATTGTGATTGTATGATTGTGATTGTATGATTGTGATTGTATGATTGTATTTGGGAGATTGTATTTGGTATATTGTAATTGTATGATTGCGATTGTATGATTGTGATTGTATGATTGTAATTGTATGATTGTATTTGGGAGATTGAATTTGGGATATTGTAATTGTATGATTGCGATTGTATGATTATGATTGTATGATTGCGATTGTATGATTGTGATTGTATGATTGTGATTGTATGATTGTGATTGTATGATTGTGATTGTATGACTGTGATCGTATGATTGTGATTGTATGATTGCGATTGTATGATTGTGATTGTATGATTGTGATTGTATGATTGTGATTGTATGATTGTGATTGTATGATTGTGATTGTATGATTGTGATTGTATGATTGTATTTGGGAGATTGTATTTGGGAGATTGTATTTGGGAGATTGTAATTGTATGATTGTGATTGTATGATTGTGATTGTATGATTGTGATTGTATGATTGCGATTGTATGATTGTGATTGTATGATTGTGATGTATGATTGTAATTGTATGATTATGATTGTATGATTGTGATTGTATGATTGTGATTGTATGATTGTATTTGGGAGATTGTAGTTGGGAGATTGTATTTGGGAGATTGTATTTGGGAGATTGTAATTGTATGATTGCGGTTGTATGATTGTGATTGTATGATTGCGATTGTATGATTGTGATTGTATGATTGTGATGTATGATTGTAATATTATGATTATAATTGTATGATTGTGATTGTATGATTGTGATTGTATGATTGTATTTGGGAGATTGTATTTGGGATATTGTAATTGTATGATTGCGATTGTATGATTGTGATTGTATGAGTGTGATGTATGATTGTAATTGTATGATTATGACTGTATGATTGTGATTGTATGATTGAGATTGTATGATTGTGATTCTATGCTTGCGATTGTATGATTGTGATTGTATGATTGTGATTCTTTGATTGTGATTGTATGATTGTGATTGTATGATTGTGATTGTATGATTGTGATTGTATGATTGTGATTGTATGATTGTGATTGTATGATTGCGATTGTATGATTGTGATTGTATGATTGTGATTGTATGATTGTGATTGTATGATTGTGATTGTATGATTGTGATAGTATGATTGTGATTGTATGATTGTAATTGTATGATTATGACTGTATGATTGTGATTGTATGATTGAGATTGTATGATTGTGATTGTATGCTTGCGATTGTATGATTGTGATTGTATGATTGTGATTGTATGATTGTGACAGTATAATTGTGATTGTATGATTGTGATTGTATGACTGTGATTGTATGATTGTGATTGTATGATTGTGATTGTATGATTGTGATTGTATGATTGTGATTGTATGATTGTGACTGCTTGATTATGATTGTGTGATTGTGATTGTATGATTGTGATTGTATGATTGTGATTGTATGATTGTGATTGTATGATTGTGATTGTATGATTGTGATTGTATGATTGTATTTGGGAGATTGTATTTGGGAGATTGTATTTGGGAGATTGTAATTGTATGATTGTGATTGTATGATTGTGATTGTATGATTGTGATTGTATGATTTTGATTGTATGATTGTGATTGTATGATTGTGATTGTATGATTGTGATTGTATGATTGTGATTGTCTGATTGTGATTGTATGATTGTGATTGTATGATTGTGAAAGTATGATTGTGATTGTATGATTGTTATTGTATGATTGTGATTGTATGATTGTGATTGTATGATTGTGATTGTATGAGTGTGATTGTGTGATTGAGGTTGTGCGATTGAGATTGTACGATTGTGATTGTACGATTGTGATTGAATGATTGTGATTGTATGATTATGATTGTATGATTGTGATTGCATGATTGTGATTGTATGATTGTGATTGTATGATTGTTATTGTATGATTGTGATTGTATGATTGTGATTGTATGATTGTGATTGTATGAGTGTGATTGTGTGATTGAGGTTGTGCGATTGAGATTGTACGATTGTGATTATACGATTGTGATTGAATGATTGTGATTGTATGATTATGATTGTATGATTGTGATTGCATGATTGTGATTGTATGATTGTGATTGTATGATTGTGATTGTATGATTGTGATTGTATGATTGTGATTGTATGATTGTGATTGTATGATTGTGATTGTATGATTGTGATTGTATGATTGTGATTGTATGACTGTGATTGTATGATTGTGCTTGTATGATTGTGATTGTACGATTGTGATTGTATGATTGTGATTGTATGATTGTGATTGTCTGGTTGTGATTGTATGATTGTGATTGTATGATTGTGATTGTATGATTGTGAAAGTATGATTGTGATTGTAAGATTGTGATTGTATGATTGTGATTGTATGAGTGTGATTGTGTGATTGTGGTTGTGCGATTGAGATTGTACGATTGTGATTGTACGATTGTGATTGAATGATTGTGATTGTATGATTATGATTGTATGATTGTGATTGCATGATTGTGATTGTATGATTGTGATTGTATGATTGTGATTGTATGATTGTGATTGTATGATTGTGATTGTATGATTGTGATTGTATGATTGTGATTGTATGATTGTGATAGTATGATTGTGATTGTATGATTGTGATTGTATGATTGTGATTGTATGATTGTGATTGTATGATTGTATTTGGGAGATTGTATTAGGGAGATTGTATTTGGGAGATTGTAATTGTATGATTGCGATTGTATGATTGTGATTGTATGATTGCGATTGTATGAATGCGATTGTATGATTGTGATTGCATAATTGCGATTGTATGAATGCGATTGTATGATTGTGATTGCATAATTGTGATTGTATGATTGTGATTGTATGATTGTGATTGTCTGATTGTGGTTGTATGATTGTGATTGTATGATTGTGATTGTATGATTGTGATTGTATGATTGTGATTGTATGATTGTGATAGTATGATTGTATTTGCGAGATTGTATTTGGGATATTGTAATTGTATGATTGCGATTGTATGATTGTAATTGTATGATTGTGATTGTATGATTGCGATTGTATGATTGTGATTGTATGATTGTGATGTATGATTGTAATTGTATGATTATGATTGTATGATTGTGATTGTATGATTGTGATTGTATGATTGTATTTGGGAGATTGTATTTGGGATATTGTAATTGTATGATTGCGATTGTATGATTGTGATTGTATGATTGTGATTGTATGATTGTGATTGTATGATTGTGATTGTATGATTGTATTTGGGAGATTGTATTTGGGATATTGTAATTGTATGATTGCGATTGTATGATTGTGATTGTATGAGTGTGATGTATGATTGTAATTGTATGATTATGATTGTATGATTGTGATTGTATGATTGAGATTGTATGATTGTGATTGTATGCTTGCGATTCTATGATTGTGATTGTATGATTGTGATTGTATGATTGTGATTGTATGATTGCGATTGTATGATTGTGATTGTATGATTGTGATTGTATGATTGTGATTGTATGATTGTATTTGGGAGATTGTATTTGGGAGATTGTATTTGGGAGATTGTAATTGTATGATTGCGATTGTATGATTGTGATTGTATGATTGCGATTGTATGATTGTGATTGTATGATTGTGCTGTATGATTGTAATTGTATGATTATGATTGTATGATTGTGATTGTATGATTGTGATTGTATGATTGTATTTGCGAGATTGTATTTGGGATATTGTAATTGTATGATTGCGATTGTATGATTGTAATTGTATGATTGTGATTGTATGATTGCGATTGTATGATTGTGATTGTATGATTGTGATTCTTTGATTGTGATTGTATGATTGTGATTGTATGATTGTGATTGTATGATTGTGATTGTATGATTGTGATTGTATGATTGTGATTGTATGATTGTGATTGTATGATTGTGATTGTATGATTGTGATTGTATGACTGTGATTGTATGATTGTGATTGTATGATTGTGATTGTATGATTGTGATTGCATAATTGTGATTGTATGATTGTGATTGTATGATTGTGATTGTATGATTGTGATAGTATGATTGTGATTGTATGATTGTGATTGTATGATTGTGATTGTATGATTGTGATAGTATGATTGTGATTGTATGATTGTGATTGTATGATTGTGATTGTATGATTGTGATTGTATGATTGTATTTGGGAGATTGTATTTGGGAGATTGTAATTGTATGATTGCGATTGTATGATTGTGATTGTATGATTGCGATTGTATGAATGCGATTGTATGATTGTGATTGCATAATTGTGATTGTATGATTGTGATTGTATGATTGTGATTGTCTGATTGTGGTTGTATGATTGTGATTGTATGATTGTGATTGTATGATTGTGATTGTATGATTGTGATTGTATGATTGTGATTGTATGATTGTGATTGTATGATTGTATTTGCGAGATTGTATTTGGGATATTGTAATTGTATGATTGCGATTGTATGATTGTAATTGTATGATTGTGATTGTATGATTGCGATTGTATGATTGTGATTGTATGATTGTGATGTATGATTGTAATTGTATGATTATGATTGTATGATTGTGATTGTATGATTGTGATTGTATGATTGTATTTGGGAGATTGTATTTGGGATATTGTAATTGTATGATTGCGATTGTATGATTGTGATTGTATGATTGTGATTGTATGATTGGAATTGTATGATTATGATTGTATGATTGTGATTGTATGATTGTGATGGTATGATGGTGATTGTATGATTGCGATAGTATGATTGTGATTGTACGATTGTGATTGTAGGATTGTGATTGTATGATTGCGATTCTATGATTGTGATTGTATGATTATGATTGTATGATTGTGAATGTATGATTATGATTGTATGGTTGTGATTGTATGATTGTGATTGTATGATTGTGATTGTATGATTGTGATTGTATGATTGTATTTGTGAGATTGTATTTGGGATATTGTAATTGTATGATTGCGATTGTATGATTGTAATTGTATGATTATGATTGTATGATTGTGATTGTATGATTGTAATTGTATGATTATGATTGTATGATTGTGATTGTATGAATGCGATTGTATGATTGTGATTGTATGATTGTGATTGTATGATTGTAATTGCATGATTATGATTGTGTGATTGTGATTGTATGATTGCGATTGTATGATTGTGATTGTATGATTATGATTGTATTTTTGTGATTGTATGATTGTGATTGTATGATTGTGATTGTATGATTGTGATTGTATGACTGTGATTGTATGATTGTGATTGTATGATTGCGATTGTATGAATGCGATTGTATGTTTGTGATTGTATGATTGTGATTGTATGATTGTGATTGTACGATTGTGATAGTATGATTGTATTTGGGAGATTGTATTTGGGATATTGTAATTGTATGATTGCGATTGTATGATTGTGATTGTATGATTGTGATGTATGATTGTAATTGTATGATTATGATTGTTTGATTGTGATTGTATGATTGAGATTGTATGATTGTGATTGTATGCTTGCGATTGTATGAATCTGATTGTATGATTGTGATTGTATGACTGTGATTGTATGATTGTGATTGTATGATTGTGATTGTATGTTTGTGAAAGTATGATTGTGATTGTATGATTGTGATTGCATGATTTTGAACGTATGATTGTGATTGTATGATTGTGATTGTATGATTGTGATTGTATGATTGTGATTGTATGATTGTGAAAGTATGATTGTGATGGTATGATTGTGATTGTATGATTGTGATTGTATGATTGGGATTGTATGAGTGTGATTGTCTGATTGTGGTTGTGCGATTGTGATTGTACGATTGTGATTGTACGATTGTTATTGAATGATTGTGATTGTATGATTCTGATTGTATGATTGTGGTTGCATGATTGTGATTGTATGATTGTGATCGCATGATTTTGAACGTATGATTGTGATTATATGATTGTGATTGTATGATTGTGATTGTATGATTGTGATTGTATGATTGTGATTGTATGATTGTGATTGTATGATTGTGATTGTATGATTGTGATTGTATGATTGTGATTGTATGATTGTGATTGTATGATTGTGATTGTATGATTGTGATTGTATGATTGTGATTGTATGATTGTGATTGTATGATTGTGATTGTATGATTGTGATTGTATGATTGCGATTGTATGATTGTGATTGTATGATTGTGATTGCATGATTGTGATTGTATGATTGTGATTGTATGATTGTGATTCCATTATTGTGATTGTATGATTGTGATTGTATGATTGTGATTGTCTGATTGTGGTTGTATGATTGTGATTGTATGATTGTGATTGTATGATTGTGATTGTATGATTGTGATTGTATGATTGTGATTGTATGATTGTATTTGCGAGATTGTATTTGGGATATTGTAATTGTATGATTGCGATTGTATGATTGTAATTGTATGATTATGATTGTATGATTGTGATTGTATGAATGCGATTGTATGATTGTGATTGTATGATTGTGATTGTACGATTGTAATTGCATGATTATGATTGTATGATTGTGATTCTATGATTGTGATTGTATGATTGTGTTTGTATGATTGTGATTGTATGATTGTGATTGTATGATTGTGATAGTATGATTGTGATTGTATGATTGTGATTGTATGATTGTGATTGTACGATTGTAATTGCATGATTGTGATTGTATGATTGTGATTGTATGATTGTGATTCCATTATTGTGATTGTATGATTGTGATTGTATGATTGTGATTGTATGATTGTGATTGTATGATTGTGATTGTATGATTGTGATTGCATGATTGTGATTGTATGATTGTGATTCTATGATTGTGATTGTATGATTGTGTTTGTATGATTGTGATTGTATGATTGTGATTGTATGATTGTGATAGTATGATTGTGATTGTATGATTGTGATTGTATGATTGTGATTGCATGATTGTGATTGTATGATTGTGATTCTATGATTGTGATTGTATGATTGTGTTTGTATGATTGTAATTGCATGATTATGATTGTGTGATTGTGATTGTATGATTGCGATTGTATGATTGTGATTGTATGATTATGATTGTATTTTTGTGATTGTATGATTGTGATTGTATGATTGTGATTGTATGATTGTGATTGTATGACTGTGATTGTATGATTGTGATTGTATGATTGCGATTGTATGAATGCGATTGTATGTTTGTGATTGTATGATTGTGATTGTATGATTGTGATTGTACGATTGTGATAGTATGATTGTATTTGGGAGATTGTATTTGGGATATTGTAATTGTATGATTGCGATTGTATGATTGTGATTGTATGATTGTGATGTATGATTGTAATTGTATGATTATGATTGTTTGATTGTGATTGTATGATTGAGATTGTATGATTGTGATTGTATGCTTGCGATTGTATGAATCTGATTGTATGATTGTGATTGTATGACTGTGATTGTATGATTGTGATTGTATGATTGTGATTGTATGTTTGTGAAAGTATGATTGTGATTGTATGATTGTGATTGCATGATTTTGAACGTATGATTGTGATTGTATGATTGTGATTGTATGATTGTGATTGTATGATTGTGATTGTATGATTGTGAAAGTATGATTGTGATGGTATGATTGTGATTGTATGATTGTGATTGTATGATTGGGATTGTATGAGTGTGATTGTCTGATTGTGGTTGTGCGATTGTGATTGTACGATTGTGATTGTACGATTGTTATTGAATGATTGTGATTGTATGATTCTGATTGTATGATTGTGGTTGCATGATTGTGATTGTATGATTGTGATCGCATGATTTTGAACGTATGATTGTGATTGTATGATTGTGATTGTATGATTGTGATTGTATGATTGTGATTGTATGATTGTGATTGTATGATTGTGATTGTATGATTGTGATTGTATGATTGTGATTGTATGATTGTGATTGTATGATTGTGATTGTATGATTGTGATTGTATGATTGTGATTGTATGATTGTGATTGTATGATTGTGATTGTATGATTGCGATTGTATGATTGTGATTGTATGATTGTGATTGCATGATTGTGATTGTATGATTGTGATTGTATGATTGTGATTCCATTATTGTGATTGTATGATTGTGATTGTATGATTGTGATTGTCTGATTGTGGTTGTATGATTGTGATTGTATGATTGTGATTGTATGATTGTGATTGTATGATTGTGATTGTATGATTGTGATTGTATGATTGTATTTGCGAGATTGTATTTGGGATATTGTAATTGTATGATTGCGATTGTATGATTGTAATTGTATGATTATGATTGTATGATTGTGATTGTATGAATGCGATTGTATGATTGTGATTGTATGATTGTGATTGTACGATTGTAATTGCATGATTATGATTGTATGATTGTGATTCTATGATTGTGATTGTATGATTGTGTTTGTATGATTGTGATTGTATGATTGTGATTGTATGATTGTGATAGTATGATTGTGATTGTATGATTGTGATTGTATGATTGTGATTGTACGATTGTAATTGCATGATTGTGATTGTATGATTGTGATTGTATGATTGTGATTCCATTATTGTGATTGTATGATTGTGATTGTATGATTGTGATTGTATGATTGTGATTGTATGATTGTGATTGTATGATTGTGATTGCATGATTGTGATTGTATGATTGTGATTCTATGATTGTGATTGTATGATTGTGTTTGTATGATTGTGATTGTATGATTGTGATTGTATGATTGTGATAGTATGATTGTGATTGTATGATTGTGATTGTATGATTGTGATTGCATGATTGTGATTGTATGATTGTGATTCTATGATTGTGATTGTATGATTGTGTTTGTATGATTGTGATTGTATGATTGTGATTGTATGATTGTGATAGTATGATTGTGATTGTATGATTGTGATTGTATGATTGTGATTGTATGATTGTGATTGTATGATTGTGATTGTATGATTGTGGTTGTATGATTGTGATTGTCTGATTGTGATTGTATGATTGTGATTGTATGATTGTGATTGTATGATTGTGAAAGTATGATTGTGATTGTATGATTGTGATTGTATGATTGTGATTGTATGAGTGTGATTGTGTGATTGTGGTTGTGCGATTGAGATTGTACGATTGTGATTGTACGATTGTGATTGAATGATTGTGACTGTATGATTATGATTGTATGATTGTGATTGCATGATTGTGATTGTATGATTGTGATTGTATGATTGTGATTGTATGATTGTGATTGTATGATTGTGATTGTATGATTGTGATTGTATGATTGTGATTGTCTGATTGTGGTTGTATGATTGTGATTGTATGATTGTGATTGTATGATTGTGATAGTATGATTGTGATTGTATGATTGTGATTGTATGATTGTGATTGTATGATTGTGATTGTATGATTGTATTTGGGAGATTGTATTTGGGAGATTGTATTTGGGAGATTGTAATTGTATGATTGCGATTGTATGATTGTGATTGTATAATTGCGATTGTATGAATGCGATTGTATGATTGTGATTGCATAATTGTGATTGTATGATTGTGATTGTATGATTGTGATTGCCTGATTGTGGTTGTATGATTGTGATTGTATGATTGTGATTGTATGATTGTGATTGTATGATTGTGATTGTATGATTGTGATTGTATGATTGTGATTGTATGATTGTATTTGCGAGATTGTATTTGGGATATTGTAATTGTATGATTGCGATTGTATGATTGTAATTGTATGATTGTTATTGTATGATTGCGATTGTATGATTGTGATTGTATGATTGTGATGTATGATTGTAATTGTATGATTATGATTGTATGATTGTGATTGTATGATTGTGATTGTATGATTGTATTTGGGAGATTGTATTTGGGATATTGTAATTGTATGATTGCGATTGTATGATTGTGATTGTATGATTGCGATTGTATGAATGCGATTGTATGATTGTGATTGCATAATTGTGATTGTATGATTGTGATTGTATGATTGTGATTGTCTGATTGTGGTTGTATGATTGTGATTGTATGATTGTGATTGTATGATTGTGATTGTATGATTGTGATTGTATGATTGTGATTGTATGATTGTGATTGTTTGATTGTATTTGCGAGATTGTATTTGGGATATTGTAATTGTATGATTGCGATTGTATGATTGTAATTGTATGATTGTTATTGTATGATTGCGATTGCATGATTGTGATTGTATGATTGTGATGTATGATTGTAATTGTATGATTATGATTGTATGATTGTGATTGTATGATTGTGATTGTATGATTGTGATTGTATGATTGTATTTGGGAGATTGTATTTGGGATATTGTAATTGTATGATTGCGATTGTATGATTGTGATTGTATGATTGTGATTGTATGATTGTGATTGTATGATTGTATTTAGGAGATTGTATTTGGGATATTGTAATTGTATGATTGCGATTGTATGATTGTGATTGTATGAGTGTGATTGTATGATTGTGATTGTATGATTGTGATTGTATGATTGTGATTGTATGATTGTGATTGTATGATTGTGATTGTATGATTGTGATTGTATGATTGTGATTGTATGATTGTGATAGTATGATTGTGATTGTATCATCGTGATTGTATGATTGTGATTGTATGATTGTGATTGTATGATTGTGATTGTATGATTGTATTTGGGAGATTGTATTTGGGAGATTGTATTTGGGAGATTGTAATTGTATGATTGCGATTGTATGATTGTGATTGTATGATTGTGATTGTATGATTGTATTTGGGAGATTGTAGTTGGGAGATTGTATTTGGGAGATTGTATTTGGGAGATTGTAATTGTATGATTGTGATTGTATGATTGTGATAGTATGATTGTGAAAGTATGATTGTGATTGTATGATTGTGATTGTATGATTGTGATTGTATGATTGTGATTGTATGATTGTGATTGTATGATTGTGATTGTATGATTGTGATTGTATGATTATGATTGTATGATTGTGATTGTATGATTGTGATTGTATGATTGTATTTGGGAGATTGTATTTGGGATATTGTAATTGTATGATTGCGATTGTATGATTGTGATTGTATGATTGTGATTGTATGATTGTGATTGTATGATTGTATTTGGGAGATTGTATTTGGGATATTGTAATTGTATGATTGCGATTGTATGATTGTGATTGTATGAGTGTGATGTATGATTGTAATTGTATGATTATGATTGTATGATTGTGATTGTATGATTGAGATTGTATGATTGTGATTGTATGCTTGCGATTGTATGATTGTGATTGTATGATTGTGATTCTTTGATTGTGATTGTATGATTGTGATTGTATGATTGTGATTGTATGATTGTGATTGTATGATTGTGATTGTATGATTGTGATTGTATGATTGTGATAGTATGATTGTGATTGTATGATTGTGATAGTATGACTGTGATTGTATGATTGTGATTGTATGATTGTGATTGTATGATTGTGAAAGTATGATTGTGAAAGTATGATTGTGATTGTATGATTGTGATTGTATGATTGTGATTGTATGATTGTGATTGACTGATTGTGGTTGTGCGATTGTGATTGTACGATTGTGATTGTACGATTGTGATTGTACGATTGTGATTGTAGGATTGTGATTATATGATTATGACTGTATGATTGTGATTGCATGATTGTGATTGTATGATTGTGATTGCATGATTTTGAATGTATGATTGTGATTGTATGACTGTGATTGTATGATTGTGATTGTATGATTGTGATTGTATGCTTGCGATTGTATGATCGTGATTGTATGATTGTGATTGTATGATTGTGATTGTATGATTGTGATGTATGATTGTAATTGTATGATTGTATTTGGGAGATTGAATTTGGGATATTGTAATTGTATGATTGCGATTGTATGATTATGATTGTATGATTGCGATTGTATGATTGTGATTGTATGATTGTGATGTATGATTGTAATTGTATGATTATGATTGTATGATTGTGATTGTATGATTGTGATTGTATGACTGTGATTGTATGATTGTAATTGTATGATTATGATTGTATGATTGTGATTGTATGATTGTGAAGGTATGATTGTGATTGTATGATTGCGATAGTATGATTGTGATTGTATGATTGTGATGGTATGATTGTGATTGTATGATTGCGATAGTATGATTGTGATTGTATGATTGTGGTTGTATGATTGTAATTGCATGATTATGATTGTATGATTGTGATTGTATGATTGCGATTGTATGATTGTGATTGTATGATTATGATTGTATTTTTGTGATTGTATGATTGTGATTGTATGATTGTGATTGTATGATTGTGATTGTATGATTGTGATTGTATGATTGTGATTGTATGACTGTGATTGTATGATTGTGATTGTATGATTGCGATTGTATGATTGTGATTGTATGATTGTGATTGTATGATTGTGATGGTATGATTGTGATTGTATGATTGCGATAGTATGATTGTGATTGTATGATTGTGATTGTATGATTGTGATTGTATGATTGTGATTGTATGATTGTGATTGTGTGATTGTATTTGGGAGATTGTATTTGGGAGATTGTATTTGGGAGATTGTAATTGTATGATTGCGATTGTATGATTGTGATTGTATGATTGCGATTGTATGAATGCGATTGTATGATTGTGATTGCATAATTGTGATTCTATGATTGTGATTGTATGATTGTGATTGTCTGATTGTGGTTGTATGATTGTGATTGTATGATTGTGATTGTATGATTGTGATTGTATGATTGTGATTGTATGATTGTATTTGCGAGATTGTATTTGGGATATTGTAATTGTATGATTGCGATTGTATGATTGTAATTGTATGATTGTGATTGTATGATTGCGATTGTATGATTGTGTTTGTATGATTGTGATTGTATGAATGCGATTGTATGATTGTGATTGTATGATTGTGATTGTATGATTGTAATTGCATGATTATGATTGTGTGATTGTGATTGTATGATTGCGATTGTATGATTGTGATTGTATGATTATGATTGTATTTTTGTGATTGTATGATTGTGATTGTATGATTGTGATTGTATGATTGTGATTGTATGACTGTGATTGTATGATTGTGATTGTATGATTGCTATTGTATGATTGTGATTGTATGATTGTGATTGTATGATTGTGATTGTATGATTATGATTGTACGATTGCGATTGTATGATTGTGATTGTATGATTGTGATTGCATAATTGTGATTGTATGATTGTGATTGTATGATTGTGATTGCATAATTGTGATTGTATGATTGTGATTGTATGATTGTGATTGTCTGATTGTGGTTGTATGATTGTGATTGTATGATTGTGATTGTATGATTGTGATTGTATGATTGTGATTGTATGATTGTATTTGTGAGATTGTGTTTGGGATATTGTAATTGTATGATTGCGATTGTATGATTGTAATTGTATGATTATGATTGTATGATTGTGATTGTATGATTGTAATTGTATGATTATGATTGTATGATTGTGATTGTATGAATGCGATTGTATGATTGTGATTGTATGATTGTGATTGTATGATTGTAATTGCATGATTATGATTGTGTGATTGTGATTGTATGATTGCGATTGTATGATTGTGATTGTATGATTATGATTGTATTTTTGTGATTGTATGATTGTGATTGTATGATTGTGATTGTATGATTGTGATTGTATGACTGTGATTGTATGATTGTGATTGTATGATTGCGATTGTATGAATGCGATTGTATGTTTGTGATTGTATGATTGTGATTGTATGATTGTGATTGTACGATTGTGATAGTATGATTGTATTTGGGAGATTGTATTTGGGATATTGTAATTGTATGATTGCGATTGTATGATTGTGATTGTATGATTGTGATGTATGATTGTAATTGTATGATTATGATTGTTTGATTGTGATTGTATGATTGAGATTGTATGATTGTGATTGTATGCTTGCGATTGTATGAATCTGATTGTATGATTGTGATTGTATGACTGTGATTGTATGATTGTGATTGTATGATTGTGATTGTATGTTTGTGAAAGTATGATTGTGATTGTATGATTGTGATTGCATGATTTTGAACGTATGATTGTGATTGTATGATTGTGATTGTATGATTGTGATTGTATGATTGTGATTGTATGATTGTGAAAGTATGATTGTGATGGTATGATTGTGATTGTATGATTGTGATTGTATGATTGGGATTGTATGAGTGTGATTGTCTGATTGTGGTTGTGCGATTGTGATTGTACGATTGTGATTGTACGATTGTTATTGAATGATTGTGATTGTATGATTCTGATTGTATGATTGTGGTTGCATGATTGTGATTGTATGATTGTGATCGCATGATTTTGAACGTATGATTGTGATTGTATGATTGTGATTGTATGATTGTGATTGTATGATTGTGATTGTATGATTGTGATTGTATGATTGTGATTGTATGATTGTGATTGTATGATTGTGATTGTATGATTGTGATTGTATGATTGTGATTGTATGATTGTGATTGTATGATTGTGATTGTATGATTGTGATTGTATGATTGTGATTGTATGATTGCGATTGTATGATTGTGATTGTATGATTGTGATTGCATGATTGTGATTGTATGATTGTGATTGTATGATTGTGATTCCATTATTGTGATTGTATGATTGTGATTGTATGATTGTGATTGTATGATTGTGATTGTATGATTGTGATTGTATGATTGTATTTGCGAGATTGTATTTGGGATATTGTAATTGTATGATTGCGATTGTATGATTGTAATTGTATGATTATGATTGTATGATTGTGATTGTATGAATGCGATTGTATGATTGTGATTGTATGATTGTGATTGTACGATTGTAATTGCATGATTATGATTGTGTGATTGTGATTGTATGATTGCGATTGTATGATTGTGATTGTATGATTATGATTGTATTTTTGTGATTGTATGATTGTGATTGTATGATTGTGATTGTATGATTGTGATTGCATGATTGTGATTGTATGATTGTGATTCTATGATTGTGATTGTATGATTGTGTTTGTATGATTGTGATTGTATGATTGTGATTGTATGATTGTGATAGTATGATTGTGATTGTATGATTGTGATTGTATGATTGTGATACTATGATTGTGAAAGTATGATTGCGATTGTATGATTGTGATTGTATGATTGTGATTGTATGATTGTGATTGTATGATTGTGATTGTATGATTGTGATTGTATGATTGTGATTGTATGATTGTGATTGTATGATTGTGATTGTATGATTGTGATTGTATGATTGTGATTGTATGATTGTGATTGTATGATTGTGATTGTATGATTGTGATTGTATGATTGCGATTGTATGATTGTGATTGTATGATTGTGATTGCATGATTGTGATTGTATGATTGTGATTGTATGATTGTGATTCCATTATTGTGATTGTATGATTGTGATTGTATGATTGTGATTGTATGATTGTGATTGTATGATTGTGATTGTATGATTGTATTTGCGAGATTGTATTTGGGATATTGTAATTGTATGATTGCGATTGTATGATTGTAATTGTATGATTATGATTGTATGATTGTGATTGTATGAATGCGATTGTATGATTGTGATTGTATGATTGTGATTGTACGATTGTAATTGCATGATTATGATTGTGTGATTGTGATTGTATGATTGCGATTGTATGATTGTGATTGTATGATTATGATTGTATTTTTGTGATTGTATGATTGTGATTGTATGATTGTGATTGTATGATTGTGATTGCATGATTGTGATTGTATGATTGTGATTCTATGATTGTGATTGTATGATTGTGATTGTATGATTGTGATAGTATGATTGTGATTGTATGATTGTGATTGTATGATTGTGATACTATGATTGTGAAAGTATGATTGCGATTGTATGATTGTGATTGTATGATTGTGATTGTATGATTGTGATTGTATGATTGTGATTGTATGATTGTGATTGTATGATTGAAATTGTATGATTGTGATTGTATGATTGCGATTGTATGATTGTGATTGTATGATTGTGATTGTATGATTGTATTTGCGAGATTGTATTTGGGATATTGTAATTGTATGATTGCGATTGTATGATTGTAATTGTATGATTATGATTGTATGATTGTGATTGTATGAATGCGATTGTATGATTGTGATTGTATGATTGTGATTGTATGATTGTAATTGCATGATTATGATTGTGTGATTGTGATTGTATGATTGCGATTGTATGATTGTGATTGTATGATTATGATTGTATTTTTGTGATTGTATGATTGTGATTGTATGATTGTGATTGTATGATTGTGATTGTATGATTGTGATTGTATGACTGTGATTGTATGATTGTGATTGTATGATTGCTATTGTATGATTGTGATTGTATGGTTGTGATTGTATGATTGTGATTGTATGATTGTGATTGTATGATTGTGATTGTATGATTGTGATTGTACGATTGTGATAGTATGATTGTATTTGGGAGATTGTATTTGGGATATTGTAATTGTATGATTGCGATTGTATGATTGTGATTGTATGATTGTGATTGTATGATTGAGATTGTATGATTGTGATTGTATGATTGTGATTGTATGATTGTGATTGCATGATTGTGATTGTATGATTGTGATTGTATGATTGTGATTCCATTATTGTGATTGTATGATTGTGATTGTATGATTGTGATTGTATGATTGTGATTGTATGATTGTGATTGTATGATTGTATTTGCGAGATTGTATTTGGGATATTGTAATTGTATGATTGCGATTGTATGATTGTAATTGTATGATTATGATTATATGATTGTGATTGTATGAATGCGATTGTATGATTGTGATTGTATGATTGTGATTGTACGATTGTAATTGCATGATTATGATTGTGTGATTGTGATTGTATGATTGCGATTGTATGATTGTGATTGTATGATTATGATTGTATTTTTGTGATTGTATGATTGTGATTGTATGATTGTGATTGTATGATTGTGATTGCATGATTGTGATTGTATGATTGTGATTCTATGATTGTGATTGTATGATTGTGATTGTATGATTGTGATAGTATGATTGTGATTGTATGATTGTGATTGTATGATTGTGATACTATGATTGTGAAAGTATGATTGCGATTGTATGATTGTGATTGTATGATTGTGATTGTATGATTGTGATTGTATGATTGTGATTGTATGATTGTGATTGTATGATTGAAATTGTATGATTGTGATTGTATGATTGCGATTGTATGATTGTGATTGTATGATTGTGATTGTATGATTGTATTTGCGAGATTGTATTTGGGATATTGTAATTGTATGATTGCGATTGTATGATTGTAATTGTATGATTATGATTGTATGATTGTGATTGTATGAATGCGATTGTATGATTGTGATTGTATGATTGTGATTGTATGATTGTAATTGCATGATTATGATTGTGTGATTGTGATTGTATGATTGCGATTGTATGATTGTGATTGTATGATTATGATTGTATTTTTGTGATTGTATGATTGTGATTGTATGATTGTGATTGTATGATTGTGATTGTATGACTGTGATTGTATGATTGTGATTGTATGATTGCTATTGTATGATTGTGATTGTATGGTTGTGATTGTATGATTGTGATTGTATGATTGTGATTGTATGATTGTGATTGTATGATTGTGATTGTACGATTGTGATAGTATGATTGTATTTGGGAGATTGTATTTGGGATATTGTAATTGTATGATTGCGATTGTATGATTGTGATTGTATGATTGTGATTGTATGATTGAGATTGTATGATTGTGATTGTATGCTTGCGATTGTATGAATGTGATTGAATGATTGTGATTGTATGACTGTGATTGTATGATTGTGATTGTATGATTGTGATTGTATGATTGTGAAAGTATGATAGTGATGGTATGATTGTGATTGTATGATTGTGATTGTATGATTGGGATTGTATGAGTGTGATTGTCTGATTGTGGTTGTGCGATTGTGATTGTACGATTGTGATTGTACGATTGTTATTGAATGATTGTGATTGTATGATTCTGATTGTATGATTGTGGTTGCATGATTGTGATTGTATGATTGTGATCGCATGATTTTGAACGTATGATTGTGATTGTATGATTGTGATTGTATGATTGTGATTGTATGATTGTGATTGTATGATTGTGATTGTATGATTGTGATTGTATGATTGTGATTGTATGATTGTGATTGTATGATTGTGATTGTATGATTGTGATTGTATGATTGTGATTGTATGATTGTGATTGTATGATTGCGATTGTATGATTGTGATTGTATGATTGTGATTGCATGATTGTGATTGTATGATTGTGATTGTATGATTGTGATTCCATTATTGTGATTGTATGATTGTGATTGTATGAATGCGATTGTATGATTGTGATTGTATGATTGTGATTGTACGATTGTAATTGCATGATTATGATTGTGTGATTGAGATTGTATGATTGCGATTGTATGATTGTGATTGTATGATTATGATTGTATTTTTGTGATTGTATGATTGTGATTGTATGATTGTGATTGTATGATTGTGATTGCATGATTGTGATTGTATGATTGTGATTCTATGATTGTGATTGTATGATTGTGTTTGTATGATTGTGATTGTATGATTGTGATTGTATGATTGTGATAGTATGATTGTGATTGTATGATTGTGATTGTATGATTGTGATTGTATGATTGTGATTGTATGATTGTGATTGTATGATTGTGGTTGTATGATTGTGATTGTCTGATTGTGATTGTATGATTGTGATTGTATGATTGTGATTGTATGATTGTGAAAGTATGATTGTGATTGTATGATTGTGATTGTATGATTGTGATTGTATGAGTGTGATTGTGTGATTGTGGTTGTGCGATTGAGATTGTACGATTGTGATTGTACGATTGTGATTGAATGATTGTGATTGTATGATTATGATTGTATGATTGTGATTGAATGATTGTGATTGTATGATTGTGATTGTATGATTGTGATTGTATGATTGTGATTGTATGATTGTGATTGTATGATTGTGATTGTCTGATTGTGGTTGTATGATTGTGATTATATGATTGTGATTGTATGATTGTGATAGTATGATTGTGATTGTATGATTGTGATTGTATGATTGTGATTGTATGATTGTGACTGTATGATTGTATTTGGGAGATTGTATTTGGGAGATTGTATTTGGGAGATTGTAATTGTATGATTGCGATTGTATGATTGTGATTGTATGATTGCGATTGTATGAATGCGATTGTATGATTGTGATTGCATAATTGTGATTGTATGATTGTGATTGTATGATTGTGATTGTCTGATTGTGGTTGTATGATTGTGATTGTATGATTGTGATTGTATGATTGTGATTGTATGATTGTGATTGTATGATTGTGATTGTATGATTGTGATTGTATGATTGTATTTGCGAGATTGTATTTGGGATATTGTAATTGTATGATTGCGATTGTATGATTGTAATTGTATGATTGTTATTGTATGATTGCGATTGTATGATTGTGATTGTATGATTGTGATGTATGATTGTAATTGTATGATTATGATTGTATGATTGTGATTGTATGATTGTGATTGTATGATTGTATTTGGGAGATTGTATTTGGGATATTGTAATTGTATGATTGCGATTGTATGATTGTGATTGTATGATTGCGATTGTATGAATGCGATTGTATGATTGTGATTGCATAATTGTGATTGTATGATTGTGATTGTATGATTGTGATTGTCTGATTGTGGTTGTATGATTGTGATTGTATGATTGTGATTGTATGATTGTGATTGTATGATTGTGATTGTATGATTGTGATTGTTTGATTGTATTTGCGAGATTGTATTTGGGATATTGTAATTGTATGATTGCGATTGTATGATTGTAATTGTATGATTGTTATTGTATGATTGCGATTGTATGATTGTGATTGTATGATTGTGATGTATGATTGTAATTGTATGATTATGATTGTATGATTGTGATTGTATGATTGTGATTGTATGATTGTGATTGTATGATTGTATTTGGGAGATTGTATTTGGGATATTGTAATTGTATGATTGCGATTGTATGATTGTGATTGTATGAGTGTGATTGTATGATTGTGATTGTATGATTGTGATTGTATGATTGTGATTGTATGATTGTGATTGTATGATTGTGATTGTATGATTGTGATTGTATGATTGTGATTGTATGATTGTGATTGTATGATTGTGATAGTATGATTGTGATTGTATCATTGTGATTGTATGATTGTGATTGTATGATTGTGATTGTATGATTGTATTTGGGAGATTGTATTTGGGAGATTGTAATTGTATGATTGCGATTGTATGATTGTGATTGTATGATTGTGATAGTATGATTGTGATTGTATGATTGTATTTGGGAGATTGTAGTTGGGAGATTGTATTTGGGAGATTGTATTTGGGAGATTGTAATTGTATGATTGCGGTTGTATGATTGTGATTGTATGATTGCGATTGTATGATTGTGATTGTATGATTGTGATGTATGATTGTAATATTATGATTATAATTGTATGATTGTGATTGTATGATTGTGATGGTATGATTGTGATTGTATGATTGCGATTGTGTGATTGTATTTGGGAGATTGTAGTTGGGAGATTGTATTTGGGAGATTGTATTTGGGAGATTGTAATTGTATGGTTGCGATTGTATGATTGTGATTGTATGATTGCGATTGTATGATTGTGATTGTATGATTATGATTGTATTTTTGTGATTGTATGATTGTGATTGTATGATTGTGATTGTATGATTGCGATTGTATGAATGCGATTGTATGATTGTGATTGCATAATTGTGATTGTATGATTGTGATTGTATGATTGTGATTGTCTGATTGTGGTTGTATGATTGTGATTGTATGATTGAGATTGTATGATTGTGATTGTATGATTGTGATTGTATGATTGTATTTGGGAGATTGAATTTGGGATATTGTAATTGTATGATTGCGATTGTATGATTATGATTGTATGATTGCGATTGTATGATTGTGATTGTATGATTGTGATGTATGATTGTAATTGTATGATTATGATTGTATGATTGTGATTGTATAATTGTGATTGTATGACTGTGATTGTATGATTGTAATTGTATGATTATGATTGTATGATTGTGATTGTATGATTGTGAAGGTATGATTGTGATTGTATGATTGCGATAGTATGATTGTGATTGTATGATTGTGATTGTATGATTGCGATTGTATGATTGTGATTGTATGATTGTGATTGTATGATTGTGATGGTATGATTGTGATTGTATGATTGCGATAGTATGGTTGTGATTGTATGATTGTGATTGTATGATTGTGATTGTATGATTGTGATTGTATGATTGTGATTGTATGATTGTGATTGTATGATTGAAATTGTATGATTGTGATTGTATGATTGCGATTGTATGATTGTGATTGTATGATTGTGATTGTATGATTGTATTTGCGAGATTGTATTTGGGATATTGTAATTGTATGATTGCGATTGTATGATTGTAATTGTATGATTATGATTGTATGATTGTGATTGTATGAATGCGATTGTATGATTGTGATTGTATGATTGTGATTGTATGATTGTAATTGCATGATTATGATTGTGTGATTGTGATTGTATGATTGCGATTGTATGATTGTGATTGTATGATTATGATTGTATTTTTGTGATTGTATGATTGTGATTGTATGATTGTGATTGTATGATTGTGATTGTATGACTGTGATTGTATGATTGTGATTGTATGATTGCTATTGTATGATTGTGATTGTATGATTGTGATTGTATGATTGTGATTGTATGATTGTGATTGTATGATTGTGATTGTATGATTGTGATTGTACGATTGTGATAGTATGATTGTATTTGGGAGATTGTATTTGGGATATTGTAATTGTATGATTGCGATTGTATGATTGTGATTGTATGATTGTGATTGTATGATTGAGATTGTATGATTGTGATTGTATGCTTGCGATTGTATGAATGTGATTGAATGATTGTGATTGTATGACTGTGATTGTATGATTGTGATTGTATGATTGTGATTGTATGATTGTGAAAGTATGATAGTGATGGTATGATTGTGATTGTATGATTGTGATTGTATGATTGGGATTGTATGAGTGTGATTGTCTGATTGTGGTTGTGCGATTGTGATTGTACGATTGTGATTGTACGATTGTTATTGAATGATTGTGATTGTATGATTCTGATTGTATGATTGTGATTACATGATTGTGATTGTATGATTGTGATTGCATGATTTTGAACGTATGATTGTGATTGTATGATTGTGATTGTATGATTGTGATTGCATGATTGTGATTGTATGATTGTGATTGTATGATTGTGATTGTATGATTGTGATTGTATGATTATGATTGTATGATTGCGATTGTATGATTGTGATTGTATGATTGTGATTGCATAATTGTGATTGTATGATTGTGATTGTATGATTGTGATTGCATAATTGTGATTGTATGATTGTGATTGTATGATTGTGATTGTCTGATTGTGGTTGTATGATTGTGATTGTATGATTGTGATTGTATGATTGTGATTGTATGATTGTGATTGTATGATTGTGATTGTATGATTGTATTTGTGAGATTGTATTTGGGATATTGTAATTGTATGATTGCGATTGTATGATTGTAATTGTATGATTATGATTGTATGATTGTGATTGTATGATTGTAATTGTATGATTATGATTGTATGATTGTGATTGTATGAATGCGATTGTATGATTGTGATTGTATGATTGTGATTGTATGATTGTAATTGCATGATTATGATTGTGTGATTGTGATTGTATGATTGCGATTGTATGATTGTGATTGTATGATTATGATTGTATTTTTGTGATTGTATGATTGTGATTGTATGATTGTGATTGTATGATTGTGATTGTATGACTGTGATTGTATGATTGTGATTGTATGATTGCGATTGTATGAATGCGATTGTATGTTTGTGATTGTATGATTGTGATTGTATGATTGTGATTGTACGATTGTGATAGTATGATTGTATTTGGGAGATTGTATTTGGGATATTGTAATTGTATGATTGCGATTGTATGATTGTGATTGTATGATTGTGATGTATGATTGTAATTGTATGATTATGATTGTTTGATTGTGATTGTATGATTGAGATTGTATGATTGTGATTGTATGCTTGCGATTGTATGAATCTGATTGTATGATTGTGATTGTATGACTGTGATTGTATGATTGTGATTGTATGATTGTGATTGTATGTTTGTGAAAGTATGATTGTGATTGTATGATTGTGATTGCATGATTTTGAACGTATGATTGTGATTGTATGATTGTGATTGTATGATTGTGATTGTATGATTGTGATTGTATGATTGTGAAAGTATGATTGTGATGGTATGATTGTGATTGTATGATTGTGATTGTATGATTGGGATTGTATGAGTGTGATTGTCTGATTGTGGTTGTGCGATTGTGATTGTACGATTGTGATTGTACGATTGTTATTGAATGATTGTGATTGTATGATTCTGATTGTATGATTGTGGTTGCATGATTGTGATTGTATGATTGTGATCGCATGATTTTGAACGTATGATTGTGATTGTATGATTGTGATTGTATGATTGTGATTGTATGATTGTGATTGTATGATTGTGATTGTATGATTGTGATTGTATGATTGTAATTGTATGATTGTGATTGTATGATTGTGATTGTATGATTGTGATTGTATGATTGTGATTGTATGATTGCGATTGTATGATTGTGATTGTATGATTGTGATTGCATGATTGTGATTGTATGATTGTGATTGTATGATTGTGATTCCATTATTGTGATTGTATGATTGTGATTGTATGATTGTGATTGTCTGATTGTGGTTGTATGATTGTGATTGTATGATTGTGATTGTATGATTGTGATTGTATGATTGTGATTGTATGATTGTGATTGTATGATTGTGATTGTATGATTGTATTTGCGAGATTGTATTTGGGATATTGTAATTGTATGATTGCGATTGTATGATTGTAATTGTATGATTATGATTGTATGATTGTGATTGTATGAATGCGATTGTATGATTGTGATTGTATGATTGTGATTGTACGATTGTAATTGCATGATTATGATTGTGTGATTGTGATTGTATGATTGCGATTGTATGATTGTGATTGTATGATTATGATTGTATTTTTGTGATTGTATGATTGTGATTGTATGATTGTGATTGTATGATTGTGATTGCATGATTGTGATTGTATGATTGTGATTCTATGATTGTGATTGTATGATTGTGTTTGTATGCTTGTGATTGTATGATTGTGATTGTATGATTGTATTTGGGAGATTGTATTTGGGATATTGTAATTGTATGATTGCGATTGTATGATTGTGATTGTATGATTGCGATTGTATGAATGCGATTGTATGATTGTGATTGCATAATTGTGATTGTATGATTGTGATTGTATGATTGTGATTGTCTGATTGTGGTTGTATGATTGTGATTGTATGATTGTGATTGTATGATTGTGATTGTATGATTGTGATTGTATGATTGTGATTGTTTGATTGTATTTGCGAGATTGTATTTGGGATATTGTAATTGTATGATTGCGATTGTATGATTGTAATTGTATGATTGTTATTGTATGATTGCGATTGTATGATTGTGATTGTATGATTGTGATGTATGATTGTAATTGTATGATTATGATTGTATGATTGTGATTGTATGATTGTGATTGTATGATTGTGATTGTATGATTGTATTTGGGAGATTGTATTTGGGATATTGTAATTGTATGATTGCGATTGTATGATTGTGATTGTATGAGTGTGATTGTATGATTGTGATTGTATGATTGTGATTGTATGATTGTGATTGTATGATTGTGATTGTATGATTGTGATTGTATGATTGTGATTGTATGATTGTGATTGTATGATTGTGATTGTATGATTGTGATAGTATGATTGTGATTGTATCATTGTGATTGTATGATTGTGATTGTATGATTGTGATTGTATGATTGTATTTGGGAGATTGTATTAGGGAGATTGTAATTGTATGATTGCGATTGTATGATTGTGATTGTATGATTGTGATAGTATGATTGTGATTGTATGATTGTATTTGGGAGATTGTAGTTGGGAGATTGTATTTGGGAGATTGTATTTGGGAGATTGTAATTGTATGATTGCGGTTGTATGATTGTGATTGTATGATTGCGATTGTATGATTGTGATTGTATGATTGTGATGTATGATTGTAATATTATGATTATAATTGTATGATTGTGATTGTATGATTGTGATGGTATGATTGTGATTGTATGATTGCGATTGTATGATTGTATTTGGGAGATTGTAGTTGGGAGATTGTATTTGGGAGATTGTATTTGGGAGATTGTAATTGTATGGTTGCGATTGTATGATTGTGATTGTATGATTGCGATTGTATGATTGTGATTGTATGATTATGATTGTATTTTTGTGATTGTATGATTGTGATTGTATGATTGTGATTGTATGATTGCGATTGTATGAATGCGATTGTATGATTGTGATTGCATAATTGTGATTGTATGATTGTGATTGTATGATTGTGATTGTCTGATTGTGGTTGTATGATTGTGATTGTATGATTGAGATTGTATGATTGTGATTGTATGATTGTGATTGTATGATTGTATTTGGGAGATTGAATTTGGGATATTGTAATTGTATGATTGCGATTGTTTGATTATGATTGTATGATTGCGATTGTATGATTGTGATTGTATGATTGTGATGTATGATTGTAATTGTATGATTATGATTGTATGATTGTGATTGTATGATTGTGATTGTATGACTGTGATTGTATGATTGTAATTGTATGATTATGATTGTATGATTGTGATTGTATGATTGTGAAGGTATGATTGTGATTGTATGATTGCGATAGTATGATTGTGATTGTATGATTGTGATTGTATGATTGCGATTGTATGATTGTGATTGTATGATTGTGATTGTATGATTGTGATGGTATGATTGTGATTGTATGATTGCGATAGTATGGTTGTGATTGTATGATTGTGATTGTATGATTGTGATTGTATGATTGTGATTGTATGATTGTGATTGTATGATTGTGATTGTATGATTGAAATTGTATGATTGTGATTGTATGATTGCGATTGTATGATTGTGATTGTATGATTGTGATTGTATGATTGTATTTGCGAGATTGTATTTGGGATATTGTAATTGTATGATTGCGATTGTATGATTGTAATTGTATGATTATGATTGTATGATTGTGATTGTATGAATGCGATTGTATGATTGTGATTGTATGATTGTGATTGTATGATTGTAATTGCATGATTATGATTGTGTGATTGTGATTGTATGATTGCGATTGTATGATTGTGATTGTATGATTATGATTGTATTTTTGTGATTGTATGATTGTGATTGTATGATTGTGATTGTATGATTGTGATTGTATGACTGTGATTGTATGATTGTGATTGTATGATTGCTATTGTATGATTGTGATTGTATGATTGTGATTGTATGATTGTGATTGTATGATTGTGATTGTATGATTGTGATTGTATGATTGTGATTGTACGATTGTGATAGTATGATTGTATTTGGGAGATTGTATTTGGGATATTGTAATTGTATGATTGCGATTGTATGATTGTGATTGTATGATTGTGATTGTATGATTGAGATTGTATGATTGTGATTGTATGCTTGCGATTGTATGAATGTGATTGAATGATTGTGATTGTATGACTGTGATTGTATGATTGTGATTGTATGATTGTGATTGTATGATTGTGAAAGTATGATAGTGATGGTATGATTGTGATTGTATGATTGTGATTGTATGATTGGGATTGTATGAGTGTGATTGTCTGATTGTGGTTGTGCGATTGTGATTGTACGATTGTGATTGTACGATTGTTATTGAATGATTGTGATTGTATGATTCTGATTGTATGATTGTGATTACATGATTGTGATTGTATGATTGTGATTGCATGATTTTGAACGTATGATTGTGATTGTATGATTGTGATTGTATGATTGTGATTGCATGATTGTGATTGTATGATTGTGATTGTATGATTGTGATTGTATGATTGTGATTGTATGATTATGATTGTATGATTGCGATTGTATGATTGTGATTGTATGATTGTGATTGCATAATTGTGATTGTATGATTGTGATTGTATGATTGTGATTGCATAATTGTGATTGTATGATTGTGATTGTATGATTGTAATTGCATGATTATGATTGTGTGATTGTGATTGTATGATTGCGATTGTATGATTGTGATTGTATGATTATGATTGTATTTTTGTGATTGTATGATTGTGATTGTATGATTGTGATTGTATGATTGTGATTGTATGACTGTGATTGTATGATTGTGATTGTATGATTGCGATTGTATGAATGCGATTGTATGTTTGTGATTGTATGATTGTGATTGTATGATTGTGATTGTACGATTGTGATAGTATGATTGTATTTGGGAGATTGTATTTGGGATATTGTAATTGTATGATTGCGATTGTATGATTGTGATTGTATGATTGTGATGTATGATTGTAATTGTATGATTATGATTGTTTGATTGTGATTGTATGATTGAGATTGTATGATTGTGATTGTATGCTTGCGATTGTATGAATCTGATTGTATGATTGTGATTGTATGACTGTGATTGTATGATTGTGATTGTATGATTGTGATTGTATGTTTGTGAAAGTATGATTGTGATTGTATGATTGTGATTGCATGATTTTGAACGTATGATTGTGATTGTATGATTGTGATTGTATGATTGTGATTGTATGATTGTGATTGTATGATTGTGATTGTATGATTGTGAAAGTATGATTGTGTAACATCCCGGGAAGAGTTTTTTTTTCATATATGACAGTCCTATGCTCAATTTCATTACCCACTGTGAGAATAGTTAGTTACCGACAATAATAGACTATTACCGACAGTACATTATATACCAATTACCTTATGTATTCAGTTCAGCGGTCGGTAACCAATACATATATATTTATTTTATTTTCAATAATTAATTTTATATTTTCAATTTAGAAAGGATAATGTAATTTACAAAGACAATCAAGTTAAGTTAGAACAATTAAAAACAAAATTAATGTATTATTTTATAGTCATTCGAATAAATGTATAATTCTATATGGGAAATTCCGTAATGCGATGTGCCTACGTGCCGCGAAGCTCGCCCCGAATTTCCTGGAATTCTCGCGTAGTCTTAGAGAAGGATAGAAATACATTTTACAATTGCGATATTATTAATTATCAAAAACTATTAGCTAAACAAATCAGTTACTACATATCAAGCGTACTAATATTATGTTATCCAGAATTAAAGTCAAACGTTAGTTTATTGCAATATATGTTGTAAATTATAATATTATTCAATGGAATATTCTCGAAGCATCCTATGCTTATACATTTAGCTCCGATCCGTATAGAAGTCGTGCACAGCGTATAGAAAGAGATAGAAAATGCAATTTCATTAAAACACTATTAAATTACTATTTTTATATCAGAAATGTAAACCATAATGTAGAATGCGATATTTATAATGTAATTAAACCGTTCGTTTGTACAATTAATGTCTAATTACGAATTTATAAGACAATTATATATTTCGACGTTATGGGGGTTTTCCGAGAATTCGCCAGACTGGCGAGTATAAAAGGCCGAGCGGAGCTCGCCAAAATTGCAGAACAGTTTTCGAAGTCGAGCGAACTAGAAGTCTACAGATAAGTATAACCGGAACAGTTTTCGCTGTGAAGAGCCGCAACGATTCTTAATACTTGACTGGTAAAGCGGGTATACGCCATTTGGATACTTGGTCGTGGGTCGTTCTAGTAGCTAGCTAACGCAGGCTCCCCATTCAAACGGTCTCGTATCTGAAACTCCGTTAGGAGAGTGCTATACTTTGCGCCAAGAAAGGCTAAGATATCGAAGGGATAGCTCTCAGCTACTCATATTTGATTTTACATCGGATTGCTAACGCGCCATCAGATTCTCGGAGCTCGCTCTGGGTCGTTTCGTAGCTAGCTAACGCAGGCTCCCCATTTGAGCGGCTTGGTCTCTGAAGCCCGTGTCTTTTGGGTGGCAGTTCAGCAATTACGATTTTATAATTAGAATCAATTGATTTGCTACCCTGTTGGACTTACATTGTTCACCTTTTCCTGTATCGTTGGGTCGTTCTAGTAGCTAGCTAACGCAGGCTCCCCAATTAAGCGATCTGGTTTTGGTTGTCAGTGTTCGTTTTGACGAAAAGGGTCATGTACAATTAGTTGTCGAGTCAGACTAAAAGAGTAACTGTTCCGAGGTAATAATTCATTTAGATTCAAACAAATTTTGAACTTGAATAAATAAAAGAATATTGTTCTGTCATCAGCGTAATCTCAGTAGTCGACTACACCGCGTTAGATATCAGATAAAATCATTAATCTGTCTAACTTTGCGAAAGCGTATTTAGGTACACTTAGAGAATCACACTTAGGTCGTGTTCCTCGCTGCGGTAGACTATCACGCGCTAGTATTAATAATTTCGTAAAAGATTTTTCATTATGTAAATTATAAACGTATTAATCAATATAAACTTTGTAATTGCGATAGCGTTCGAGACGAGAACTGAATAATATAGAATATCGAATTCAATTAATTATATAAAAGCGAAGTTAGCTTCATCCGAAAACAGACTTAGGTACGATCTAATATAAAGTATTACCTAGCGAGAGTCATTTAGTTAGATTCATAATTATCTATTACGTATTGCTCAATTTGCCAAGTTCTGTTATTTCTATTATTAATATTATATCAAGTCTATTCTAGTTTCTTTAATCAAACCAGTATACTTTTCATATTTTGTTATTTGTTACTCGTTATTTGTTAAATTCATCATCTTCGTTATTTTATTGAATAAACCCTTATTGTTGAAAGATATTGACCTGTGGATTTCACTCCTTAACCGCACACCACACGAATCCCACAATCTTTAGATTTAGTTATTTTCCAAAACGAGTCGTTTAATTGGTAAAAGCCGCTCTTTACCTTCTTAGCGCTAGTAACTATCTGAACTTAGGTTCCAGAGTCGTTACACGTTTTAATAACAAATAAATTTTTTGGTGACAGCGGTGGGATTGGATTTGATTGGCAGGTATAGGTCATTGAACGTAGCTGCAGATACGTGTCACTGATCTCCTGTGTGGTAAGAGAACTTTTCTCTGCGGAGGTCAAGATCATTCATATCTAAAATAAAGAATAGGCAATTGAAAAGTATATACATAAAGAGGAAAATATAAAAGAAAAAAAAAACATATATAATAAATAATACATATATTAATTAATTAATTAGAGTAGATTAGATTTTGTTACTCAAAATGGAGAACGAATTAGAAGCTCAGGAAGGAAGTTTAGGAATTCAGTCAGAGAGCACTACTCTCCCCGTTCCTCAGATTAGTATACGGGACGCAGCAGATATTGTGCCTGCATTCGACGGCCATAATATTCCTTTGTATCAATTTACAAAAAATTGTCTGAATGCAAAGAGCATTATTTCACCTCACGCTGAGTACGGTTTAGTTCAATTAATCAAAAATAAATTATTCGGACAAGCGTCTAGAGTCATTTCAAGCGGAGATTATAATACTATTGACGAATTAATTAATGTTCTAAAATCACGCTTTGCACCATTATACACTTCATACCAATTATACGGCGATCTCTCTAAAATTGCGCAAATGCCAAATGAAGCAGTAGTAGACTATAGTAGTCGTGTTTCGAGTCTTTTACTGCAAATCAAAAATTGTAACGAAATAGAGCAACCGCAGTTAGCGCCGCAATATAACAAAACCGCCGAGACAAACGCAGTTAGGGCATTTCTAACAGGTCTAAGGTCAGAAATTTACGGTAGGCTACGAAGTCATGAATATATATTCTTAGACGACGCGATTAGCGCAACGATTCTCGCCGAAGCAGAATTTAGGGAAAATCAAGTTCGTTTAAAAATGGCAGAAGATTACTCTCGCGCTAGTAGTTATAGGCGTCCGAATTATATACCAGGGTCTCAGCAGACGGCTAGGATACAGTGGCAGCAAAAATTCTGTCAACACTGCCAAAGGTTAGGGCATAGAACGCAGGATTGTCGAAATGTAAATCAACCGAGAAGACCATGGACGGAAACTAACCAAGGACAACCAGGGCCACAACATGCAGCCCCAAGTCCAAACAGTCAGATAGCTAGCCAAAGTATTCTTAGAAGGCCTCCAGTAGCTAAGCCTCCTCCTCCTACTTGCTCATTTTGCAAAAATATTGGGCATACTATAGAACAATGCAGGAAAAAAGCATATCAAGATAAAAAGACTGAGCAGGTGCGTAGTAGAACAAATTTTATAATACCTACTAAAGTCATTAAGAAACCTCCTAGCATCGCAGTAAAGAATAGAATTTTTCAAAACGGGTCAGCCTTACTTATGATCGATACGGGATCTGATTTAAATTTAATTAAAGAATCGTCATTAGCACACCCTACACAAATTTATACAGATGTCTGTTTGCAATTAAGTGGTATAACTAAAGGGAAAATTTCTACAATAGGGTACATCAAAATGAAGATATTTAACCACGAGACGATATTACACATTGCCGAAAATTTGCCGATTGAACAGGACGGAATCCTTGGAAATGAATTTTTTCAAAACACCAAAGCAGTCATTAATTATCCAAAATCTATTGTGATTACCAAAGACTTCACAATACCATTTGAAGATCCAGTAATCCATATACAACCTAGGGAAAGAGACGTGATTCCAATTAAAGTCTTAAACACTAATGTCAGCACCGGATACGTTCCTAAATTAAATATAAATTCCAAATTACATATCGGTAACGCTATTGTCACTAATAGAAACGGAGTAGCATTCATATACGCAATTAACGTTTCCTCTGAAGAAATTAAAATTCCTATGCCAGAAGTAGAATTACAACCATTTGAAGAATCACCCATTGAAAATTTACCTTCACCAGATACACCTAGGGTACAAAAATTATTTAATTTATTACGCTTAGACCATTTAAACTCCGAGGAAAAATCTAGTGTTGAAAATTTAATCAGGAAACATGCAGATAGATTTAACTTGCCCGGGGAAGATTTAGCAGCAACAAATAAAGTACACCACCGGATCATTACTACCAACGATGTACCAATTAACGTTAAACAATATCGATACCCACAATGCCATAAAGAAGAAATTAATAGGCAAATTGACGACCTTCTCCAAAAGGGTATAATAGAACAGTCAACATCACCCTACAATTCACCCCTATGGATTGTACCCAAAAAAGAAGATTCCCAAGGCAAAAAGAAGTGGAGACTAGTAATAGACTTCAGGAAATTAAACGAGAAAACAATTGGAGATGCATATCCTCTTCCTAACATCACTGACATTCTTGACCAATTAGGAAGCGCGAAATATTTTTCAATTTTTGATTTGAAGTCGGGATTTCATCAAATTCCTATGCATCCTGACGATAAAAGTAAAACTGCATTTTCAACCCCCTATGGCCATTAC
Source organism: Megachile rotundata (assembly GCF_050947335.1). Taxonomy (NCBI): domain Eukaryota; kingdom Metazoa; phylum Arthropoda; class Insecta; order Hymenoptera; family Megachilidae; genus Megachile; species Megachile rotundata. Next base: position 329,280 of record NW_027473371.1, on the reverse strand, counting down.
GAATTCAATAGAATGCCGTTCGGACTGAAGAACGCACCGGCCACTTTTCAAAGACTAATGGACAATGTACTATCCGGACTTCAAGGGATAGAAATATTCGTATACCTAGACGATATAGTAATCTATGCCAGTTCACTTAGGGAACATGAAATCAAATTCCATAAATTAATGGAGAAACTCAGAGATGCCAACTTGAGCCTGCAGCCTGATAAGTGTGAGTTTTTGAAGAAAGAAGTGACATACTTGGGCCATATTATTGATGAAAAGGGAGTAAAACCAGACCCCAAGAAAATAGAGGCAGTAGAGAAATTTCCAGTACCAGAAACAGTCAAAAATGTAAGGCAGTTCTTAGGACTCTGCGGGTACTATAGGAGATTTATTAAGGATTTCTCGAGGATAGCCAAACCATTGTCGGACTTGACGAAAAAGGAGCGGAAGTTCGAGTGGACACATCTCCAGCAAGAAGCCTTTACTATCCTTAGGGAAAGTTTATGTAGAGAGCCGATCCTAACGCATCCGGATTTCAACAAACCATTTAACATTACCACAGATGCGTCAGGCATAGCAGTTGGAGCCATCCTCAGCCAGGGTGAAATTGGAAAGGACCAGCCTATCGCATACGCTTCAAGAGTTCTTAACCCTGCTGAAACACGGTACTCAACTACGGAGCGAGAATTACTTGCCATAGTCTATGCAGTACATCATTTCCGCCCATACGTCTACGGAAGGAAATTCTTTCTCATCACGGACCACAAACCTTTGGTCTGGCTGAACAGTGTCGCTGATCCAACGTCAAGGTTATTACGCTGGCGAATAAAACTAAGCGAATACAATTATGAAATTAAATATAAAGCTGGAAGTTTGAACGCAAATACGGACGCATTATCCCGTAATCCCGTTCAGACGAAAATACTACCAGTCAATTCTAAAAGACCTCGACCATCAACCACAAGCACTGATACCAAAAGGGAAATCAAGAAGACGAAGAAATGGCATCAATATAAAACTCGTCCACGAGATTCCACTACAACTAGCTCCAGAGAAATTAAAAGAAGGAAACAATGGCACCAATACAAAACCCGACCACGAGAATCAACAACCAGTTCGCAAGAAGTTAAAAAGAAGAAGAAGAGATTTCACCAATACCCTACACGTCCATTAGAAGACATAAGTACTGATCAACTACCAAATAAAAGAAGAAGAAAAATGAAACAAGAAGAAACCTCCGACGAGTCAAACTACTATGATACAGACGATTCAGACGAGGAAATGACTAGCCAAAAAGGAAATGAAGATTTTAAGATGGAAGTACAAGCGGAAATACATCCACCACCCTCAGAATTTAAAGTAAAAACTCCGCCACCATTAATTTTGAGGAAAAATGATCCTGTAGTAATTGGGGAAGAAATAGAAGAGTTCAATGAAGATACCATAATTCCCAAACACCTATTCAAAGATCCTCCTAAAATTAACGCCGACTCTTCCTCTCCAACACCCCAGGAAGAAGAAACTCCTCCTATTACACCTGAAATATTAAACAAAACCGGTCCAGTAACTCCTATTAAAATTAAAAGAGAAGATGGAGAACTTACTGTTAGCAAAGCAAGAAAACCGAAAATAACAGAAGAGATAGTGAGTTCTATAACAGAAGTTAAAGATCATCTTTGGACTAGGAAGGGACCAGTAGCAGTATTCTGGAACTCTCAGGGAAATCCTCTTGACCCTGAATCAGAGTTGTTCATTAAAAGAAGGAAGATCAGACCAGCACCTAGGAAGGAAATTACACAAATTAAATTAAAGAAACAATGGTTGTTTGGCGTAACAGTAACATCAAAGAAGGAATTACCACAAATTCTTAGGAAACTTGCGTTACTCCTTCGAAAACACAAAATTATTGACATTAGCTTACCAAATGATAAATATCTTAGAAAATTAGTATACATAATCTTTGCTGACATACCCATTCGAATCACAATCTGTACAGGTGATATTAAGACTCCGTCATTTGAAGAAAGAATTCCCATTATCCAGGAAAATCATACTACACCCACTGGGGGACATAAAGGAATAAGAAAGACTTATCACCGTGTTAGAGACAATTATTACTGGAAAAATATGAAAAAAGACATAGCTGATTTCGTTAAAACTTGTATAGATTGTCAGAGAAATAAGGTAGTTCGTGTCAAAAATAAAGAACCGATGGTCATTACAGACACCCCATTGGATGCATTTGACAAAGTTTCATTAGACATATTAGGACCGTTACCTTTAACTTCAAAAGGGCATGGTTATATACTGACAATCCAGGATAATCTAACTAAATACTCCATAGCAGCACCTATTGTATCGATAACTGCAGAGGATGTTGCCAAAGCATTCACTGAGCACTTCATTTGTAAATTTGGTTGCCCCAAAGCAATTTTGACGGACCAGGGGACATGCTTTATGAGTTCCTTGATGAAAAAGCTCGCAAAAATATTCCACATTCAGACATACAGAACTTCATCCTTCCATCCTCAGTCAAACGGTTCTCTAGAAAGAAGCCATCAAGTTTTAGTAGAATATTTAAAACATTTTCTCACTCAAGAAAAACAATGGGACGATTGGTTACCACAGGCAATGTTCTCATATAATACAAGTATACATGAAGGAACTAAATTTACGCCTCACGAATTGGTATATGGCAGGAAAGCGCGGCAACCATCAAACTATCCAGTTGAAGAAGAATTATGTACATACCCGGATTACGTAGACAACCTCATCACAAAATTACATAATTTCCGAACCACTGCGCGAAACAATTTAAAATCATCAAAATATCGTCAAAAATATTACTACGATAAAAAGATTCGACCCATACAATACGAAACAAACGAAGACGTATTTCTTCTCAACCCACCACGAAAAAACAAATTAGAGAAAGAATACTCTGGTCCATACAAAATTACAAGGACCATAGAACCTAATAATGTAGAATTGCAAATCGGTAGGAAAAACAAAAGGCGAATCGTTCATAAAGATCGCATTAAGAGGGCTCATCTACCAATAAGAGATCAAGAATCAATAGTAAGATGAGCATGCGCGTAACCAAGGGTGAAGTAATTCAAATTTCCCGCACTTCGAATTGCGTCAGAACGCAAGAGTGCAGTGAACCGCTCGAACCGTATAAATCACTCCAATAAATATCAGACAAATTCGTGAAAAAAAATGGTTCAAAACATAAACGTATTGAACGCAATTTGCGTAAAAGATATTAACTTATCATTCTTCTTCAAATATAACCCATTAATGGGCAGACTATGCTTAAATTGCATAATCGGGGCACACCCGGAAGCGAAAGAGCAATGGTGGAGCATAGGCAAGAATTAATTTTCTAATATTATTTTAACTAATATGATTTGATATACATATATAAATATATATATTTGTACATATAGGCTCACATTTTATGGTAAAACAGGATTACGCCTTGCAAAAAAGTTGTTGCATAGCTTGTGGGAATATAATATCCTACACAATGCCAGCAATAGCTTGCAGCGAATGCAATAATAAAACTGCTACTATGGACATAAATGACATCGAGGCATATAATAACGGAGTAATGCTGAATATAGAGGAGACATATCCAGTTATCGAAGCGGAAAATATTGGGCTTCAAAATTAATTATATATATATATTTTTGTGTTTATCTATATTTTATAAAGAAAGAGAGAAATTTTAATTTTATTGTAATATATAAAATAAATTCTTTTGTTATTTACGGATAAATGATGGTGTATAAATCATTGTTACCCATACTATTAAAATTAATTAAGAAAAAAAAAAGAAGAAAAGAAAGGAAACATATAACATATATAAATTAAACACGTGCTATTGCAATATATTCTACGATACTTCTACAAAACGACGCCATATTAATTATTGTAAAAATGGCGAGAAGAGCAGGCAGACGAGCCGTGTTGAGAAATTTGAGGAAGAAAATACAGAAAAATTTGAGCAAGGTAATCCAAAAACATATAACATATATACATATAAAACTAAATAGAACAAATTATCATATAATTTAGGAGGAGTCCACTAATAAGTGGAACCTGATTAAAATTGAAATTCCTGACACCCCGTACAAGGATTATAAAAAAATAAGCAATCCTAAGGATCCAAGGCGGGAATATTGGAAGTTGTTATGGCTGTTTGGGCAGGGAGCTGCGTCACCCAGAAATAATGAAGACAACTGCCGCTGTACAAAATGTATTATCTACAAATTTGCCAAACAACAGTCTCTGGAGGACCAGAGACCTTCATAAGGGGGAAGGTGTAACATCCCGGGAAGAGTTTTTTTTTCATATATGACAGTCCTATGCTCAATTTCATTACCCACTGTGAGAATAGTTAGTTACCGACAATAATAGACTATTACCGACAGTACATTATATACCAATTACCTTATGTATTCAGTTCAGCGGTCGGTAACCAATACATATATATTTATTTTATTTTCAATAATTAATTTTATATTTTCAATTTAGAAAGGATAATGTAATTTACAAAGACAATCAAGTTAAGTTAGAACAATTAAAAACAAAATTAATGTATTATTTTATAGTCATTCGAATAAATGTATAATTCTATATGGGAAATTCCGTAATGCGATGTGCCTACGTGCCGCGAAGCTCGCCCCGAATTTCCTGGAATTCTCGCGTAGTCTTAGAGAAGGATAGAAATACATTTTACAATTGCGATATTATTAATTATCAAAAACTATTAGCTAAACAAATCAGTTACTACATATCAAGCGTACTAATATTATGTTATCCAGAATTAAAGTCAAACGTTAGTTTATTGCAATATATGTTGTAAATTATAATATTATTCAATGGAATATTCTCGAAGCATCCTATGCTTATACATTTAGCTCCGATCCGTATAGAAGTCGTGCACAGCGTATAGAAAGAGATAGAAAATGCAATTTCATTAAAACACTATTAAATTACTATTTTTATATCAGAAATGTAAACCATAATGTAGAATGCGATATTTATAATGTAATTAAACCGTTCGTTTGTACAATTAATGTCTAATTACGAATTTATAAGACAATTATATATTTCGACGTTATGGGGGTTTTCCGAGAATTCGCCAGACTGGCGAGTATAAAAGGCCGAGCGGAGCTCGCCAAAATTGCAGAACAGTTTTCGAAGTCGAGCGAACTAGAAGTCTACAGATAAGTATAACCGGAACAGTTTTCGCTGTGAAGAGCCGCAACGATTCTTAATACTTGACTGGTAAAGCGGGTATACGCCATTTGGATACTTGGTCGTGGGTCGTTCTAGTAGCTAGCTAACGCAGGCTCCCCATTCAAACGGTCTCGTATCTGAAACTCCGTTAGGAGAGTGCTATACTTTGCGCCAAGAAAGGCTAAGATATCGAAGGGATAGCTCTCAGCTACTCATATTTGATTTTACATCGGATTGCTAACGCGCCATCAGATTCTCGGAGCTCGCTCTGGGTCGTTTCGTAGCTAGCTAACGCAGGCTCCCCATTTGAGCGGCTTGGTCTCTGAAGCCCGTGTCTTTTGGGTGGCAGTTCAGCAATTACGATTTTATAATTAGAATCAATTGATTTGCTACCCTGTTGGACTTACATTGTTCACCTTTTCCTGTATCGTTGGGTCGTTCTAGTAGCTAGCTAACGCAGGCTCCCCAATTAAGCGATCTGGTTTTGGTTGTCAGTGTTCGTTTTGACGAAAAGGGTCATGTACAATTAGTTGTCGAGTCAGACTAAAAGAGTAACTGTTCCGAGGTAATAATTCATTTAGATTCAAACAAATTTTGAACTTGAATAAATAAAAGAATATTGTTCTGTCATCAGCGTAATCTCAGTAGTCGACTACACCGCGTTAGATATCAGATAAAATCATTAATCTGTCTAACTTTGCGAAAGCGTATTTAGGTACACTTAGAGAATCACACTTAGGTCGTGTTCCTCGCTGCGGTAGACTATCACGCGCTAGTATTAATAATTTCGTAAAAGATTTTTCATTATGTAAATTATAAACGTATTAATCAATATAAACTTTGTAATTGCGATAGCGTTCGAGACGAGAACTGAATAATATAGAATATCGAATTCAATTAATTATATAAAAGCGAAGTTAGCTTCATCCGAAAACAGACTTAGGTACGATCTAATATAAAGTATTACCTAGCGAGAGTCATTTAGTTAGATTCATAATTATCTATTACGTATTGCTCAATTTGCCAAGTTCTGTTATTTCTATTATTAATATTATATCAAGTCTATTCTAGTTTCTTTAATCAAACCAGTATACTTTTCATATTTTGTTATTTGTTACTCGTTATTTGTTAAATTCATCATCTTCGTTATTTTATTGAATAAACCCTTATTGTTGAAAGATATTGACCTGTGGATTTCACTCCTTAACCGCACACCACACGAATCCCACAATCTTTAGATTTAGTTATTTTCCAAAACGAGTCGTTTAATTGGTAAAAGCCGCTCTTTACCTTCTTAGCGCTAGTAACTATCTGAACTTAGGTTCCAGAGTCGTTACAATTGTGATGGTATGATTGTGATTGTATGATTGTGATTGTATGATTGGGATTGTATGAGTGTGATTGTCTGATTGTGGTTGTGCGATTGTGATTGTACGATTGTGATTGTACGATTGTTATTGAATGATTGTGATTGTATGATTCTGATTGTATGATTGTGGTTGCATGATTGTGATTGTATGATTGTGAGCGCATGATTTTGAACGTATGATTGTGATTGTATGATTGTGATTGTATGATTGTGATTGTATGATTGTGATTGTATGATTGTGATTGTATGATTGTGATTGTATGATTGTGATTGTATGATTGTGATTGTATGATTGTAATTGTATGATTGTGATTGTATGATTGTGATTGTATGATTGTGATTGTATGATTGTGATTGTATGATTGCGATTGTATGATTGTGATTGTATGATTGTGATTGCATGATTGTGATTGTATGATTGTGATTGTATGATTGTGATTCCATTATTGTGATTGTATGATTGTGATTGTATGATTGTGATTGTCTGATTGTGGTTGTATGATTGTGATTGTATGATTGTGATTGTATGATTGTGATTGTATGATTGTGATTGTATGATTGTGATTGTATGATTGTGATTGTATGATTGTATTTGCGAGATTGTATTTGGGATATTGTAATTGTATGATTGCGATTGTATGATTGTAATTGTATGATTATGATTGTATGATTGTGATTGTATGAATGCGATTGTATGATTGTGATTGTATGATTGTGATTGTACGATTGTAATTGCATGATTATGATTGTGTGATTGTGATTGTATGATTGCGATTGTATGATTGTGATTGTATGATTATGATTGTATTTTTGTGATTGTATGATTGTGATTGTATGATTGTGATTGTATGATTGTGATTGCATGATTGTGATTGTATGATTGTGATTCTATGATTGTGATTGTATGATTGTGTTTGTATGATTGTGATTGTATGATTGTGATTGTATGATTGTGATAGTATGATTGTGATAGTATGATTGTGATTGTATGATTGTGATTGTATGATTGTGATTGTATGATTGTGATTGTATGATTGTGATTGTATGATTGTGGTTGTATGATTGTGATTGTCTGATTGTGATTGTATGATTGTGATTGTATGATTGTGATTGTATGATTGTGAAAGTATGATTGTGATTGTATGATTGTGATTGTATGATTGTGATTGTATGAGTGTGATTGTGTGATTGTGGTTGTGCGATTGAGATTGTACGATTGTGATTGTACGATTGTGATTGAATGATTGTGATTGTATGATTATGATTGTATGATTGTGATTGAATGATTGTGATTGTATGATTGTGATTGTATGATTGTGATTGTATGATTGTGATTGTATGATTGTGATTGTATGATTGTGATTGTATGATTGTGATTGTCTGATTGTGGTTGTATGATTGTGATTGTATGATTGTGATTGTATGATTGTGATAGTATGATTGTGAATGTATGATTGTGATTGTATGATTGTGATTGTATGATTGTGATTGTATGATTGTATTTGGGAGATTGTATTTGGGAGATTGTATTTGGGAGATTGTAATTGTATGATTGCGATTGTATGATTGTGATTGTATGATTGCGATTGTATGAATGCGATTGTATGATTGTGATTGCATAATTGTGATTGTATGATTGTGATTGTATGATTGTGATTGTCTGATTGTGGTTGTATGATTGTGATTGTATGATTGTGATTGTATGATTGTGATTGTATGATTGTGATTGTATGATTGTGATTGTATGATTGTGATTGTATGATTGTATTTGCGAGATTGTATTTGGGATATTGTAATTGTATGATTGCGATTGTATGATTGTAATTGTATGATTGTTATTGTATGATTGCGATTGTATGATTGTGATTGTATGATTGTGATGTATGATTGTAATTGTATGATTATGATTGTATGATTGTGATTGTATGATTGTGATTGTATGATTGTATTTGGGAGATTGTATTTGGGATATTGTAATTGTATGATTGCGATTGTATGATTGTGATTGTATGATTGCGATTGTATGAATGCGATTGTATGATTGTGATTGCATAATTGTGATTGTATGATTGTGATTGTATGATTGTGATTGTCTGATTGTGGTTGTATGATTGTGATTGTATGATTGTGATTGTATGATTGTGATTGTATGATTGTGATTGTATGATTGTGATTGTTTGATTGTATTTGCGAGATTGTATTTGGGATATTGTAATTGTATGATTGCGATTGTATGATTGTAATTGTATGATTGTTATTGTATGATTGCGATTGTATGATTGTGATTGTATGATTGTGATGTATGATTGTAATTGTATGATTATGATTGTATGATTGTGATTGTATGATTGTGATTGTATGATTGTGATTGTATGATTGTATTTGGGAGATTGTATTTGGGATATTGTAATTGTATGATTGCGATTGTATGATTGTGATTGTATGAGTGTGATTGTATGATTGTGATTGTATGATTGTGATTGTATGATTGTGATTGTATGATTGTGATTGTATGATTGTGATTGTATGATTGTGATTGTATGATTGTGATTGTATGATTGTGATTGTATGATTGTGATAGTATGATTGTGATTGTATCATTGTGATTGTATGATTGTGATTGTATGATTGTGATTGTATGATTGTATTTGGGAGATTGTATTTGGGAGATTGTAATTGTATGATTGCGATTGTATGATTGTGATTGTATGATTGTGATAGTATGATTGTGATTGTATGATTGTATTTGGGAGATTGTAGTTGGGAGATTGTATTTGGGAGATTGTATTTGGGAGATTGTAATTGTATGATTGCGGTTGTATGATTGTCATTGTATGATTGCGATTGTATGATTGTGATTGTATGATTGTGATGTATGATTGTAATATTATGATTATAATTGTATGATTGTGATTGTATGATTGTGATGGTATGATTGTGATTGTATGATTGCGATTGTATGATTGTATTTGGGAGATTGTAGTTGGGAGATTGTATTTGGGAGATTGTATTTGGGAGATTGTAATTGTATGGTTGCGATTGTATGATTGTGATTGTATGATTGCGATTGTATGATTGTGATTGTATGATTATGATTGTATTTTTGTGATTGTATGATTGTGATTGTATGATTGTGATTGTATGATTGCGATTGTATGAATGCGATTGTATGATTGTGATTGCATAATTGTGATTGTATGATTGTGATTGTATGATTGTAATTGTATGATTGCGATTGTATGATTATGATTGTATGATTGCGATTGTATGATTGTGATTGTATGATTGTGATGTATGATTGTAATTGTATGATTATGATTGTATGATTGTGATTGTATGATTGTGATTGTATGACTGTGATTGTATGATTGTAATTGTATGATTATGATTGTATGATTGTGATTGTATGATTGTGAAGGTATGATTGTGATTGTATGATTGCGATAGTATGATTGTGATTGTATGATTGTGATTGTATGATTGCGATTGTATGATTGTGATTGTATGATTGTGATTGTATGATTGTGATGGTATGATTGTGATTGTATGATTGCGATAGTATGGTTGTGATTGTATGATTGTGATTGTATGATTGTAATTGCATGATTATGATTGTATGATTGTGATTGTATGATTGCGATTGTATGATTGTGATTGTATGATTATGATTGTATTTTTGTGATTGTATGATTGCGATTGTATGATTGTGATTGTATGATTGTGATTGTATGACTGTGATTGTGTGATTGTGATTGTATGATTGCGATTGTATGATTGTGATTGTATGATTGTGATTGTATGATTGTGATTGTATGATTGTATTTGGGAGATTGTATTTGGGAGATTGTATTTGGGAGATTGTATTTGGGAGATTGTAATTGTATGATTGCGATTGTATGATTGTGATAGTATGATTGCGATTGTATGATTGTGATTGTATGATTGTGGTGTATGATTGTAATTGTATGATTATGATTGTATGATTGTGATTGTATGATTGTGATTGTATGATTGTATTTGGGAGATTGTATTTGGGATATTGTAATTGTATGATTGTGATTGTATGATTGTGATGTATGATTGTAATTGTATGATTATGATTGTATGATTGTGATTGTATGATTGTGATTGTATGACTGTGATTGTATGATTGTAATTGTATGATTATGATTGTATGATTGTGATTGTATGATTGTGAAGGTATGATTGTGATTGTATGATTGCGATAGTATGATTGTGATAGTATGATTGTGATTGTATGATTGCGATTGTATGATTGTGATTGTATGATTGTGATTGTATGATTGTGATTGTATGATTGTGATAGTATGATTGTGATTGTATGATTGTGATAGTATGACTGTGATTGTATGATTGTGATTGTATGATTGTGATTGTATGATTGTGATTGTATGATTGTGAAAGTATGATTGTGAAAGTATGATTGTGATTGTATGATTGTGATTGTATGATTGTGATTGTATGATTGTGATTGTATGATTGTGATTGACTGATTGTGGTTGTGCGATTGTGATTGTACGATTGTGATTGTACGATTGTGATTGTAGGATTGTGATTATATGATTATGATTGTATGATTGTGATTGCATGATTGTGATTGTATGATTGTGATTGCATGATTTTGAATGTATGATTGTGATTGTATGATTGTGATTGTATGATTGTGATTGTATGATTGTGATTGTATGATTGTGATTGTATGATTGTGATTGTATGATTGTGATTGTATGATTGTGATTGTATGATTGTGATTGTATGATTGTGATTGTCTGATTGTGATTGTATGATTGTGATAGTATGATTGTGATTGTATGATTGTGATAGTATGACTGTGATTGTATGATTGTGAGTGTATGATTGTGATTGTATGATTGTGATTGTATGATTGTGATTGTATGATTGTGATTGTATGATTGTGATTGTATGATTGTGATTGTATGAGTGTGATTGCCTGATTGTGGTTGTGCGAATGTGATTGTACGATTGTGAATGTACGATTGTGATTGTAGGATTGTGATTGTATGATTGTGATTGTATGATTGTGATTGCATGATTGTGATTGTATGATTGTGATTGCATGATTTTGAATGTATGATTTTGATTGTACGATTGTGATTGTATGATTGTGATTGTATGATTGTGATTGTATGATTGTGATTGTATGATTGTGATTGTATGATTGTGATTGTATGATTGTGATTGTATGATTGTGAAAGTATGATTGTGATTGTATGATTGTGATTGTATGATTGTGATTGTATGATTGTGATTGTATGAGTGTGATTGTGTGATTGTGGTTGAGCGATTGAGATTGTACGATTGTGATTGTACGATTGTGATTGAATGATTGTTATTGTATGATTATGATTGTATGATTGTGATTGCATGATTGTGATTGTATGATTGTGATTGCATGATTTTGAATGTATGATTGTGATTGTATGATTGTGTTTGTATGATTGTGATTGTATGATTGTGATTGTATGATTACGATTGTATGATTGTGATTGTATGATTGTGATTGTATGATTGTGATTGTATGATTGTGATTGTATGATTGTGATTGTATGATTGTAGTTGGGAGATTGTATTTGGGATATTGTAATTGTATGATTGCGATTGTATGATCGTGATTGTATGAGTGTGATGTATGATTGTAATTGTATGATTATGATTGTATGATTGTGATTGTATGATTGAGATTGTATGATTGTGATTGTATGCTTGCGATTCTATGATTGTGATTGTATGATTGTGATTGTATGATTGTGATCGTATGATTGTGATTGTATGATTGTGATTGTATGATTGTATTTGGGAGATTGTATTTGGGAGATTGTATTTGGGAGATTGTAATTGTATGATTGTGATTGTATGATTGTGATTGTATGATTGTGATTGTATGATTGCGATTGTATGATTGTGATTGTATGATTGTGATGTATGATTGTAATTGTATGATTATGATTGTATGATTGTGATTGTATGATTGTGATTGTATGATTGTGATTGTATGATTGTATTTGGGAGATTGTATTTGGGATATTGTAATTGTATGATTGCGATTGTATGATTGTGATTGTATGATTGTGATTGTATGATTGTGATTGTATGATTGTGATTGTATGATTGTATTTGGGAGATTGTATTTGGGATATTGTAATTGTATGATTGCGATTGTATGATTGTGATTGTATGAGTGTGATGTATGATTGTAATTGTATGATTATGATTGTATGATTGTGATTGTATGATTGAGATTGTATGATTGTGATTGTATGCTTGCGATTGTATGATTGTGATTGTATGATTGTGATTGCATGATTGTGATTGTATGATTGTGATTGTATGATTGTGATTCCATTATTGTGATTGTATGATTGTGATTGTATGATTGTGATTGTCTGATTGTGGTTGTATGATTGTGATTGTATGATTGTGATTGTATGATTGTGATTGTATGATTGTGATTGTATGATTGTGATTGTATGATTGTGATTGTATGATTGTATTTGCGAGATTGTATTTGGGATATTGTAATTGTATGATTGCGATTGTATGATTGTAATTGTATGATTATGATTGTATGATTGTGATTGTATGAATGCGATTGTATGATTGTGATTGTATGATTGTGATTGTACGATTGTAATTGCATGATTATGATTGTGTGATTGTGATTGTATGATTGCGATTGTATGATTGTGATTGTATGATTATGATTGTATTTTTGTGATTGTATGATTGTGATTGTATGATTGTGATTGTATGATTGTGATTGCATGATTGTGATTGTATGATTGTGATTCTATGATTGTGATTGTATGATTGTGTTTGTATGATTGTGATTGTATGATTGTGATTGTATGATTGTGATAGTATGATTGTGATAGTATGATTGTGATTGTATGATTGTGATTGTATGATTGTGATTGTATGATTGTGATTGTATGATTGTGATTGTATGATTGTGGTTGTATGATTGTGATTGTCTGATTGTGATTGTATGATTGTGATTGTATGATTGTGATTGTATGATTGTGAAAGTATGATTGTGATTGTATGATTGTGATTGTATGATTGTGATTGTATGAGTGTGATTGTGTGATTGTGGTTGTGCGATTGAGATTGTACGATTGTGATTGTACGATTGTGATTGAATGATTGTGATTGTATGATTATGATTGTATGATTGTGATTGAATGATTGTGATTGTATGATTGTGATTGTATGATTGTGATTGTATGATTGTGATTGTATGATTGTGATTGTATGATTGTGATTGTATGATTGTGATTGTCTGATTGTGGTTGTATGATTGTGATTGTATGATTGTGATTGTATGATTGTGATAGTATGATTGTGAATGTATGATTGTGATTGTATGATTGTGATTGTATGATTGTGATTGTATGATTGTATTTGGGAGATTGTATTTGGGAGATTGTATTTGGGAGATTGTAATTGTATGATTGCGATTGTATGATTGTGATTGTATGATTGCGATTGTATGAATGCGATTGTATGATTGTGATTGCATAATTGTGATTGTATGATTGTGATTGTATGATTGTGATTGTCTGATTGTGGTTGTATGATTGTGATTGTATGATTGTGATTGTATGATTGTGATTGTATGATTGTGATTGTATGATTGTGATTGTATGATTGTGATTGTATGATTGTATTTGCGAGATTGTATTTGGGATATTGTAATTGTATGATTGCGATTGTATGATTGTAATTGTATGATTGTTATTGTATGATTGCGATTGTATGATTGTGATTGTATGATTGTGATGTATGATTGTAATTGTATGATTATGATTGTATGATTGTGATTGTATGATTGTGATTGTATGATTGTATTTGGGAGATTGTATTTGGGATATTGTAATTGTATGATTGCGATTGTATGATTGTGATTGTATGATTGCGATTGTATGAATGCGATTGTATGATTGTGATTGCATAATTGTGATTGTATGATTGTGATTGTATGATTGTGATTGTCTGATTGTGGTTGTATGATTGTGATTGTATGATTGTGATTGTATGATTGTGATTGTATGATTGTGATTGTATGATTGTGATTGTTTGATTGTATTTGCGAGATTGTATTTGGGATATTGTAATTGTATGATTGCGATTGTATGATTGTAATTGTATGATTGTTATTGTATGATTGCGATTGTATGATTGTGATTGTATGATTGTGATGTATGATTGTAATTGTATGATTATGATTGTATGATTGTGATTGTATGATTGTGATTGTATGATTGTGATTGTATGATTGTATTTGGGAGATTGTATTTGGGATATTGTAATTGTATGATTGCGATTGTATGATTGTGATTGTATGAGTGTGATTGTATGATTGTGATTGTATGATTGTGATTGTATGATTGTGATTGTATGATTGTGATTGTATGATTGTGATTGTATGATTGTGATTGTATGATTGTGATTGTATGATTGTGATTGTATGATTGTGATTGTATGATTGTGATAGTATGATTGTGATTGTATCATTGTGATTGTATGATTGTGATTGTATGATTGTGATTGTATGATTGTATTTGGGAGATTGTATTTGGGAGATTGTAATTGTATGATTGCGATTGTATGATTGTGATTGTATGATTGTGATAGTATGATTGTGATTGTATGATTGTATTTGGGAGATTGTAGTTGGGAGATTGTATTTGGGAGATTGTATTTGGGAGATTGTAATTGTATGATTGCGGTTGTATGATTGTCATTGTATGATTGCGATTGTATGATTGTGATTGTATGATTGTGATGTATGATTGTAATATTATGATTATAATTGTATGATTGTGATTGTATGATTGTGATGGTATGATTGTGATTGTATGATTGCGATTGTATGATTGTATTTGGGAGATTGTAGTTGGGAGATTGTATTTGGGAGATTGTATTTGGGAGATTGTAATTGTATGGTTGCGATTGTATGATTGTGATTGTATGATTGCGATTGTATGATTGTGATTGTATGATTATGATTGTATTTTTGTGATTGTATGATTGTGATTGTATGATTGTGATTGTATGATTGCGATTGTATGAATGCGATTGTATGATTGTGATTGCATAATTGTGATTGTATGATTGTGATTGTATGATTGTAATTGTATGATTGCGATTGTATGATTATGATTGTATGATTGCGATTGTATGATTGTGATTGTATGATTGTGATGTATGATTGTAATTGTATGATTATGATTGTATGATTGTGATTGTATGATTGTGATTGTATGACTGTGATTGTATGATTGTAATTGTATGATTATGATTGTATGATTGTGATTGTATGATTGTGAAGGTATGATTGTGATTGTATGATTGCGATAGTATGATTGTGATTGTATGATTGTGATTGTATGATTGCGATTGTATGATTGTGATTGTATGATTGTGATTGTATGATTGTGATGGTATGATTGTGATTGTATGATTGCGATAGTATGGTTGTGATTGTATGATTGTGATTGTATGATTGTAATTGCATGATTATGATTGTATGATTGTGATTGTATGATTGCGATTGTATGATTGTGATTGTATGATTATGATTGTATTTTTGTGATTGTATGATTGCGATTGTATGATTGTGATTGTATGATTGTGATTGTATGACTGTGATTGTGTGATTGTGATTGTATGATTGCGATTGTATGATTGTGATTGTATGATTGTGATTGTATGATTGTGATTGTATGATTGTATTTGGGAGATTGTATTTGGGAGATTGTATTTGGGAGATTGTATTTGGGAGATTGTAATTGTATGATTGCGATTGTATGATTGTGATAGTATGATTGCGATTGTATGATTGTGATTGTATGATTGTGGTGTATGATTGTAATTGTATGATTATGATTGTATGATTGTGATTGTATGATTGTGATTGTATGATTGTATTTGGGAGATTGTATTTGGGATATTGTAATTGTATGATTGTGATTGTATGATTGTGATGTATGATTGTAATTGTATGATTATGATTGTATGATTGTGATTGTATGATTGTGATTGTATGACTGTGATTGTATGATTGTAATTGTATGATTATGATTGTATGATTGTGATTGTATGATTGTGAAGGTATGATTGTGATTGTATGATTGCGATAGTATGATTGTGATAGTATGATTGTGATTGTATGATTGCGATTGTATGATTGTGATTGTATGATTGTGATTGTATGATTGTGATTGTATGATTGTGATAGTATGATTGTGATTGTATGATTGTGATAGTATGACTGTGATTGTATGATTGTGATTGTATGATTGTGATTGTATGATTGTGATTGTATGATTGTGAAAGTATGATTGTGAAAGTATGATTGTGATTGTATGATTGTGATTGTATGATTGTGATTGTATGATTGTGATTGTATGATTGTGATTGACTGATTGTGGTTGTGCGATTGTGATTGTACGATTGTGATTGTACGATTGTGATTGTAGGATTGTGATTATATGATTATGATTGTATGATTGTGATTGCATGATTGTGATTGTATGATTGTGATTGCATGATTTTGAATGTATGATTGTGATTGTATGATTGTGATTGTATGATTGTGATTGTATGATTGTGATTGTATGATTGTGATTGTATGATTGTGATTGTATGATTGTGATTGTATGATTGTGATTGTATGATTGTGATTGTCTGATTGTGATTGTATGATTGTGATAGTATGATTGTGATTGTATGATTGTGATAGTATGACTGTGATTGTATGATTGTGAGTGTATGATTGTGATTGTATGATTGTGATTGTATGATTGTGATTGTATGATTGTGATTGTATGATTGTGATTGTATGATTGTGATTGTATGAGTGTGATTGCCTGATTGTGGTTGTGCGAATGTGATTGTACGATTGTGAATGTACGATTGTGATTGTAGGATTGTGATTGTATGATTGTGATTGTATGATTGTGATTGCATGATTGTGATTGTATGATTGTGATTGCATGATTTTGAATGTATGATTTTGATTGTACGATTGTGATTGTATGATTGTGATTGTATGATTGTGATTGTATGATTGTGATTGTATGATTGTGATTGTATGATTGTGATTGTATGATTGTGATTGTATGATTGTGAAAGTATGATTGTGATTGTATGATTGTGATTGTATGATTGTGATTGTATGATTGTGATTGTATGAGTGTGATTGTGTGATTGTGGTTGAGCGATTGAGATTGTACGATTGTGATTGTACGATTGTGATTGAATGATTGTTATTGTATGATTATGATTGTATGATTGTGATTGCATGATTGTGATTGTATGATTGTGATTGCATGATTTTGAATGTATGATTGTGATTGTATGATTGTGTTTGTATGATTGTGATTGTATGATTGTGATTGTATGATTACGATTGTATGATTGTGATTGTATGATTGTGATTGTATGATTGTGATTGTATGATTGTGATTGTATGATTGTGATTGTATGATTGTAGTTGGGAGATTGTATTTGGGATATTGTAATTGTATGATTGCGATTGTATGATCGTGATTGTATGAGTGTGATGTATGATTGTAATTGTATGATTATGATTGTATGATTGTGATTGTATGATTGAGATTGTATGATTGTGATTGTATGCTTGCGATTCTATGATTGTGATTGTATGATTGTGATTGTATGATTGTGATCGTATGATTGTGATTGTATGATTGTGATTGTATGATTGTATTTGGGAGATTGTATTTGGGAGATTGTATTTGGGAGATTGTAATTGTATGATTGTGATTGTATGATTGTGATTGTATGATTGTGATTGTATGATTGCGATTGTATGATTGTGATTGTATGATTGTGATGTATGATTGTAATTGTATGATTATGATTGTATGATTGTGATTGTATGATTGTGATTGTATGATTGTGATTGTATGATTGTATTTGGGAGATTGTATTTGGGATATTGTAATTGTATGATTGCGATTGTATGATTGTGATTGTATGATTGTGATTGTATGATTGTGATTGTATGATTGTGATTGTATGATTGTATTTGGGAGATTGTATTTGGGATATTGTAATTGTATGATTGCGATTGTATGATTGTGATTGTATGAGTGTGATGTATGATTGTAATTGTATGATTATGATTGTATGATTGTGATTGTATGATTGAGATTGTATGATTGTGATTGTATGCTTGCGATTGTATGATTGTGATTGTATGATTGTGATTCTTTGATTGTGATTGTATGATTGTGATTGTATGATTGTGATTGTATGATTGTGATTGTATGATTGTGATTGTATGATTGTGATTGTATGATTGTGATTGTATGATTGTGATTGTATGATTGTGATTGTATGATTGTGATTGTATGATTGTGATAGTATGATTGTGATTGTATCATTGTGATTGTATGATTGTGATTGTATGATTGTGATTGTATGACTGTATTTGGGAGATTGTATTTGGGAGATTGTATTTGGGAGAGTGTAATTGTATGATTGCGATTGTATGATTGTGATTGTATGATTGTGATTGTATGATTGTGATTGTATGATTGTGATTGTATGATTGTGATTGTATGATTGTATTTGGGAGATTGTAGTTGGGAGATTGTATTTGGGAGATTGTATTTGGGAGATTGTAATTGTATGATTGCGGTTGTATGATTGTGATTGTATGATTGCGATTGTATGATTGTGATTGTATGATTGTGATGTATGATTGTAATATTATGATTATAATTGTATGATTGTGATTGTATGATTGTGATTGTATGATTGAGATTGTATGATTGTAATTGTATGCTTGCGATTGTATGATTGTGATTGTATGATTGTATTTGGGAGATTGTATTTGGGATATTGTAATTGTATGATTGTGATTGTATGATTGTGATTGTATGATTGTGATGTATGATTCTAATTGTATGATTATGATTGTATGATTGTGATTGTATGATTGAGATTGTATGATTGTGATTGTATGATTGCGATTGTATGATTGTGATTGTATGATTGTGATTCTTTGATTGTGATTGTATGATTGTGATTGTATGATTGTGATTGTATGATTGTGATTGTATGATTGTGGTTGTATGATTGTGATTGTATGATTGTGATTGTATGATTGTGATTGTATGATTGTGATAGTATGATTGTGATTATATGATTGTTATTGTATGATTGTTATTGTACGACTGTGATTGTATGATTGTGATTGTATGATTGTGATTGTATGATTGTGAAAGTATGATTGTGATTGTATGATTGTGATTGTATGATTGTGATTGTATGATTGTGATTGTATGATTGTGATTGTATGATTGTGATTGTATGATTGTGATTGTCTGATTGTGGTTGTGAAATTGTGATTGTACGATTGTGATTGTACGATTGTGATTGTAGGATTGTGATTGTATGATTGTGATTGTATGATTGTGATTGCATGATTGTGATTGTATGATTGTGATTGCATGATTTTGAATGTATGATTTTGATTGTATGATTGTGATTGTATGATTGTGATTGTATGATTGTGATTGTATGATTGTGATTGTATGATTGTGATTGTATGATTGTGGTTGTATGATTGTGATTGTATGATTGTGATTGTATGATTGTGATTGTACGATTGTGATTGTACGATTGTGATTGTATGATTGTGATTGTATGATTGTGATTGTATGATTGTGATTGTATGATTGTGATTGTATGATTGTGATTGTATGATTGTGATTGTATGATTGTGATTGTATGATTGTGATTGTATGATTGTGATAGTATGATTGTGATTGTATCATTGTGATTGTATGATTGTGATTGTATGATTGTGATTGTATGACTGTATTTGGGAGATTGTATTTGGGAGATTGTATTTGGGAGAGTGTAATTGTATGATTGCGATTGTATGATTGTGATTGTATGATTGTGATTGTATGATTGTGATTGTATGATTGTGATTGTATGATTGTATTTGGGAGATTGTAGTTGGGAGATTGTATTTGGGAGATTGTATTTGGGAGATTGTAATTGTATGATTGCGGTTGTATGATTGTGATTGTATGATTGCGATTGTATGATTGTGATTGTATGATTGTGATGTATGATTGTAATATTATGATTATAATTGTATGATTGTGATTGTATGATTGTGATTGTATGATTGAGATTGTATGATTGTAATTGTATGCTTGCGATTGTATGATTGTGATTGTATGATTGTATTTGGGAGATTGTATTTGGGATATTGTAATTGTATGATTGTGATTGTATGATTGTGATTGTATGATTGTGATGTATGATTCTAATTGTATGATTATGATTGTATGATTGTGATTGTATGATTGA
Organism: Megachile rotundata; assembly: GCF_050947335.1. NCBI lineage: Eukaryota > Metazoa > Arthropoda > Insecta > Hymenoptera > Megachilidae > Megachile > Megachile rotundata. The sequence continues at coordinate 308,276 of NW_027473371.1, read as the reverse complement.
GATTGTATGATTGTGATTGTATGATTGCGATTGTATGATTGTGATTGTATGATTGTGATTCTTTGATTGTGATTGTATGATTGTGATTGTATGATTGTGATTGTATGATTGTGATTGTATGATTGTGGTTGTATGATTGTGATTGTATGATTGTGATTGTATGATTGTGATTGTATGATTGTGATAGTATGATTGTGATTATATGATTGTTATTGTATGATTGTTATTGTACGACTGTGATTGTATGATTGTGATTGTATGATTGTGATAGTATGATTGTGAAAGTATGATTGTGATTGTATGATTGTGATTGTATGATTGTGATTGTATGATTGTGATTGTATGATTGTGATTGTATGATTGTGATTGTATGATTGTGATTGTATGATTGTGATTGTCTGATTGTGGTTGTGAAATTGTGATTGTACGATTGTGATTGTACGATTGTGATTGTAGGATTGTGATTGTATGATTGTGATTGTATGATTGTGATTGCATGATTGTGATTGTATGATTGTGATTGCATGATTTTGAATGTATGATTTTGATTGTATGATTGTGATTGTATGATTGTGATTGTATGATTGTGATTGTATGATTGTGATTGTATGATTGTGATTGTATGATTGTGATTGTATGATTGTGATTGTATGATTGTGATTGTATGATTGTGATTGTACGATTGTGATTGTACGATTGTGATTGTACGATTGTGATTGTACGATTGTGATTGTATGATTGTGATTGTATGATTGTGATTGTATGATTGTGATTGTATGATTGTGATTGTATGATTGTGATTGTATGATTGTGATTGTATGATTGTGATTGTATGATTGTGATTGTATGATTGTGATTGTATGATTGTATTTGGGAGATTGTATTTGGGAGATTGTATTTGGGAGATTGTAATTGTATGATTGTGATTGTATGATTGTGATTGTATGATTGTGATTGTATGATTGTGATTGTATGATTGTGATTGTATGATTGCGATTGTATGATTGTGATTGTATGATTGTGATGTATGATTGTAATTGTATGATTATGATTGTATGATTGTGATTGTATGATTGTGATTGTATGATTGTGATTGTATGATTGTATTTGGGAGATTGTATTTGGTATATTGTAATTGTATGATTGCGATTGTATGATTGTGATTGTATGATTGTGATTGTATGATTGTATTTGGGAGATTGTATTTGGGATATTGTAATTGTATGATTGCGATTGTATGATTGTGATTGTATGAGTGTGATGTATGATTGTAATTGTATGATTATGACTGTATGATTGTGATTGTATGATTGAGATTGTATGATTGTGATTGTATGCTTGCGATTGTATGATTGTGATTGTATGATTGTGATTCTTTGATTGTGATTGTATGATTGTGATTGTATGATTGTGATTGTATGATTGTGATTGTATGATTGTGATTGTATGATTGCGATTGTATGATTGTGATTGTATGATTGTGATTGTATGATTGTGATTGTATGATTGTGATTGTATGATTGTGATAGTATGATTGTGATTGTAGGATTGTGATTATATGATTATGATTGTATGATTGTGATTGCATGATTGTGATTGTATGATTGTGATTGCATGATTTTGAATGTATGATTGTGATTGTATGATTGTGATTGTATGATTGTGATTGTATGATTGTGATTGTATGCTTGCGATTGTATGATCGTGATTGTATGATTGTGATTGTATGATTGTGATTGTATGATTGTGATGTATGATTGTAATTGTATGATTGTATTTGGGAGATTGAATTTGGGATATTGTAATTGTATGATTGCGATTGTATGATTATGATTGTATGATTGCGATTGTATGATTGTGATTGTATGATTGTGATGTATGATTGTAATTGTATGATTATGATTGTATGATTGTGATTGTATGATTGTGATTGTATGACTGTGATTGTATGATTGTAATTGTATGATTATGATTGCATGATTGTGATTGTATGATTGTGATTGCATGATTGTGATTGTATGATTGTGATTGCATGATTTTGAATGTATGATTGTGATTGTATGATTGTGATTGTATGATTGTGATTGTATGATTGTGATTGTATGATTGTGATTGTATGATTGTGATTGTATGATTGTGATTGTATGATTGTGATTGTCTGATTGTGATTGTATGATTGTGATTGTATGATTGTGATTGTATGATTGTGATTGTATGATTGTGAAAGTATGATTGTGATTGTATGATTGTGATTGTATGATTGTGATTGTATGAGTGTGATTGTGTGATTGAGGTTGTGCGATTGAGATTGTACGATTGTGTTTGTACGATTGTGATTGAATGATTGTGATTGTATGATTACGATTGTATGATTGTGATTGCATGATTGTGATTGTATGATTGTGATTGTATGATTGTGATTGTATGATTGTGATTGTATGATTGTGATTGTATGATTGTGATTGTATGAGTGTGATTGCCTGATTGTGGTTGTGCGAATGTGATTGTACGATTGTGAATGTACGATTGTGATTGTAGGATTGTGATTGTATGATTGTGATTGTATGATTGTGATTGGATGATTGTGATTGTATGATTGTGATTGCATGATTTTGAATGTATGATTTTGATTGTACGATTGTGATTGTATGATTGTGATTGTATGATTGTGATTGTATGATTGTGATTGTATGATTGTGATTGTATGATTGTGATTGTATGATTGTGAAAGTATGATTGTGATTGTATGATTGTGATTGTATGATTGTGATTGTATGATTGTGATTGTATGAGTGTGATTGTGTGATTGTGGTTGAGCGATTGAGATTGTACGATTGTGATTGTACGATTGTGATTGAATGATTGTTATTGTATGATTATGATTGTATGATTGTGATTGCATGATTGTGATTGTATGATTGTGATTGCATGATTTTGAATGTATGATTGTGATTGTATGATTGTGTTTGTATGATTGTGATTGTATGATTGTGATTGTATGATTACGATTGTATGATTGTGATTGTATGATTGTGATTGTATGATTGTGATTGTATGATTGTGATTGTATGATTGTGATTGTATGATTGTAGTTGGGAGATTGTATTTGGGATATTGTAATTGTATGATTGCGATTGTATGATCGTGATTGTATGAGTGTGATGTATGATTGTAATTGTATGATTATGATTGTATGATTGTGATTGTATGATTGAGATTGTATGATTGTGATTGTATGCTTGCGATTCTATGATTGTGATTGTATGATTGTGATTGTATGATTGTGATCGTATGATTGTGATTGTATGATTGTGATTGTATGATTGTATTTGGGAGATTGTATTTGGGAGATTGTATTTGGGAGATTGTAATTGTATGATTGTGATTGTATGATTGTGATTGTATGATTGTGATTGTATGATTGCGATTGTATGATTGTGATTGTATGATTGTGATGTATGATTGTAATTGTATGATTATGATTGTATGATTGTGATTGTATGATTGTGATTGTATGATTGTATTTGGGAGATTTTATTTGGGATATTGTAATTGTATGATTGCGATTGTATGATTGTGATTGTATGATTGTGATTGTATGATTGTGATTGTATGATTGTGATTGTATGATTGTATTTGGGAGATTGTATTTGGGATATTGTAATTGTATGATTAGGATTGTATGATTGTGATTGTATGAGTGTGATGTATGATTGTAATTGTATGATTATGATTGTATGATTGTGATTGTATGATTGAGATTGTATGATTGTGATTGTATACTTGCGATTGTATGATTGTGATTGTATGATTGTGATTCTTTGATTGTGATTGTATGATTGTGATTGTATGATTGTGATTGTATGATTGTGATTGTATGATTGTGATTGTATGATTGTGATTGTATGATTGTGATTGTATGATTGTGATTGTATGATTGTGATTGTATGATTGTGATTGTATGATTGTGATTGTATGATTGTGATTGTATGATTGTGATAGTATGATTGTGATTGTATCATTGTGATTGTATGATTGTGATTGTATGATTGTGATTGTATGACTGTATTTGGGAGATTGTATTTGGGAGATTGTATTTGGGAGAGTGTAATTGTATGATTGCGATTGTATGATTGTGATTGTATGATTGTGATTGTATGATTGTGATTGTATGATTGTATTTGGGAGATTGTAGTTGGGACATTGTATTTGGGAGATTGTATTTGGGAGATTGTAATTGTATGATTGCGGTTGTATGATTGTGATTGTATGATTGCGATTGTATGATTGTGATTGTATGATTGTGATGTATGATTGTAATATTATGATTATAATTGTATGATTGTGATTGTATGATTGTGATTGTATGATTGTGATTGTATGATTGTAATTGTATGCTTGCGATTGTATGATTGTGATTGTATGATTGTATTTGGGAGATTGTATTTGGGATATTGTAATTGTATGATTGTGATTGTATGATTGTGATTGTATGATTGTGATGTATGATTCTAATTGTATGATTATGATTGTATGATTGTAATTGTATGATTGAGATTGTATGATTGTGATTGTATGATTGCGATTGTATGATTGTGATTGTATGATTGTGATTCTTTGATTGTGATTGTATGATTGTGATTGTATGATTGTGACTGTATGATTGTGATTGTATGATTGTGGTTGTATGATTGTGATTGTATGATTGTGATTGTATGATTGTGATTGTATGATTGTGATAGTATGATTGTGATTATATGATTGTTATTGTATGATTGTTATTGTACGACTGTGATTGTATGATTGTGATTGTATGATTGTGATAGTATGATTGTGAAAGTATGATTGTGATTGTATGATTGTGATTGTATGATTGTGATTGTATGATTGTGATTGTATGATTGTGATTGTATGATTGTGATTGTCTGATTGTGGTTGTGAAATTGTGATTGTACGATTGTGATTGTATGATTGTATTTGGGAGATTGTATTTGGGAGATTGTATTTGGGAGATTGTAATTGTATGATTGTGATTGTATGATTGTGATTGCATGATTTTGAATGTATGATTTTGATTGTATGATTGTGATTGTATGATTGTGATTGTATGATTGTGATTGTATGATTGTGATTGTATGATTGTGATTGTATGATTGTGATTGTATGATTGTGATTGTATGATTGTGATTGTATGATTGTGATTGTATGATTGTGATTGTATGATTGTGATTGTATGATTGTGATTGTATGATTGTGATTGTATGATTGTGATTGTATGATTGTGATTGTATGATTGTGATTGTATGATTGTGATTGTATGATTGTGATTGTATGATTGTGATTGTATGATTGTGATTGTATGATTGTATTTGGGAGATTGTATTTGGGAGATTGTATTTGGGAGATTGTAATTGTATGATTGTGATTGTATGATTGTGATTGTATGATTGTGATTGTATGATTGTGATTGTATGATTGTGATTGTATGATTGTGATTGTATGATTGCGATTGTATGACTGTGATTGTATGATTGTGATGTATGATTGTAATTGTATGATTATGATTGTATGATTGTGATTGTATGATTGTGATTGTATGATTGTGATTGTATGATTGTATTTGGGAGATTGTATTTGGTATATTGTAATTGTATGATTGCGATTGTATGATTGTGATTGTATGATTGTGATTGTATGATTGTATTTGGGAGATTGTATTTGGGATATTGTAATTGTATGATTGCGATTGTATGATTGTGATTGTATGAGTGTGATGTATGATTGTAATTGTATGATTATGACTGTATGATTGTGATTGTATGATTGAGATTGTATGATTGTGATTGTATGCTTGCGATTGTATGATTGTGATTGTATGATTGTGATTCTTTGATTGTGATTGTATGATTGTGATTGTATGATTGTGATTGTATGATTGTGATTGTATGATTGTGATTGTATGATTGTGATTGTATGATTGCGATTGTATGATTGTGATTGTATGATTGTGATTGTATGATTGTGATTGTATGATTGTGATTGTATGATTGTGATAGTATGATTGTGATTGTATGATTGTAATTGTATGATTATGACTGTATGATTGTGATTGTATGATTGAGATTGTATGATTGTGATTGTATGCTTGCGATTGTATGATTGTGATTGTATGATTGTGATTGTATGATTGTGATTGTATGATTGTGACAGTATAATTGTGATTGTATGATTGTGATTGTATGACTGTGATTGTATGATTGTGATTGTATGATTGTGATTGTATGATTGTGATTGTATGATTGTGATTGTATGATTGTGACTGCTTGATTATGATTGTGTGATTGTGATTGTATGATTGTGATTGTATGATTGTGATTGTATGATTGTGATTGTATGATTGTATTAGGGAGATTGTATTTGGGAGATTGTATTTGGGAGATTGTAATTGTATGATTGTGATTGTATGATTGTGATTGTATGATTGTGATTGTATGATTGCGATTGTATGATTGTGATTGTATGATTGTGATGTATGATTGTAATTGTATGATTATGATTGTATGATTGTGATTGTATGATTGTGATTGTATGATTGTATTTGGGAGATTGTATTTGGGATATTGTAATTGTATGATTGCGATTGTATGATTGTGATTGTATGATTGTGATTGTATGATTGTGATTGTATGATTGTATTTGGGAGATTGTATTTGGGATATCGTAATTGTATGATTGCGATTGTATGATTGTGATTGTATGAGTGTGATGTATGATTGTAATTGTATGATTATGATTGTATGATTGTGATTGTATGATTGAGATTGTATGATTGTGATTGTATGCTTGCGATTGTATGATTGTGATTGTATGATTGTGATTCTTTGATTGTGATTGTATGATTGTGATTGTATGATTGTGATTGTATGATTGTGATTGTATGATTGTGATTGTATGATTGTGATTGTATGATTGTGATTGTATGATTGTGATTGTATGATTGTGATTGTATGATTGTGATTGTATGATTGTGATTGTATGATTGTGATTGTATGATTGTGATAGTATGATTGTGATTGTATCATTGTGATTGTATCATTGTGATTGTATGATTGTGATTGTATGATTGTGATTGTATGATTGTATTTGGGAGATTGTATTTGGGAGATTGTAATTGTATGATTGCGATTGTATGATTGTGATTGTATGATTGTGATTGTATGATTGTATTTGGGAGATTGTAGTTGGGAGATTGTATTTGGGAGATTGTAATTGTATGATTGCGGTTGTATGATTGTGATTGTATGATTGCGATTGTATGATTGTGATTGTATGATTGTGATGTATGATTGTAATATTATGATTATAATTGTATGATTGTGATTGTATGATTGTGATGGTATGATTGTGATTGTATGATTGCGATTGTATGATTGTATTTGGGAGATTGTAGTTGGGAGATTGTATTTGGGAGATTGTATTTGGGAGATTGTAATTGTATGGTTGCGATTGTATGATTGTGATTGTATGATTGCGATTGTATGATTGTGATTGTATGATTGTGATTGTATGATTGTGATTGTATGATTGTGATTGTATGATTGTGATTGTATGATTGTGATTGTATGATTGTATTTGGGAGATTGTATTTGGGAGATTGTATTTGGGAAATTGCAATTGTATGATTGCGATTGTATGATTGTGATTGTATGATTGTGATTGTATGATTGTGATTGTATGATTGTGACAGTATGATTGTGATTGTATGATTGTGATTGTATGACTGTATTTGGGAGATTGTATTTGGGAGATTGTATTTGGGAGAGTGTAATTGTATGATTGCGATTGTATGATTGTGATTGTATGATTGTGATTGTATGATTGTGATTGTATGATTGTATTTGGGAGATTGTAGTTGGGAGATTGTATTTGGGAGATTGTATTTGGGAGATTGTAATTGTATGATTGCGGTTGTATGATTGTGATTGTATGATTGCGATTGTATGATTGTGATTGTATGATTGTGATGCATGATTGTAATATTATGATTATAATTGTATGATTGTGATTGTATGATTGTGATTGTATGATTGAGATTGTATGATTGTAATTGTATGCTTGCGATTGTATGATTGTGATTGTATGATTGTATTTGGGAGATTGTATTTGGGATATTGTAATTGTATGATTGTGATTGTATGATTGTGATTGTATGATTGTGATGTATGATTCTAATTGTATGATTATGATTGTATGATTGTGATTGTATGATTGAGATTGTATGATTGTGATTGTATGATTGCGATTGTATGATTGTGATTGTATGATTGTGATTCTTTGATTGTGATTGTATGATTGTGATTGTATGATTGTGATTGTATGATTGTGATTGTATGATTGTGGTTGTATGATTGTGATTGTATGATTGTGATTGTATGATTGTGATTGTATGATTGTGATAGTATGATTGTGATTATATGATTGTTATTGTATGATTGTTATTGTACGACTGTGATTGTACGATTGTGATTGTATGATTGTGATAGTATGATTGTGAAAGTATGATTGTGATTGTATGATTGTGATTGTATGATTGTGATTGTATGATTGTGATTGTATGATTGTGATTGTATGATTGTGGTTGTCTGATTGTGGTTGTGCGATTGTGATTGTACGATTGTGATTGTACGATTGTGATTGTAGGATTGTGATTGTATGATTGTGATTGTATGATTGTGATTGCATGATTGTGATTGCATGATTGTGATTGTATGATTGTGATTGCATGATTTTGAATGTATGATTTTGATTGTATGATTGTGATTGTATGATTGTGATTGTATGATTGTGATTGTATGATTGTGATTGTATGATTGTGATTGTATGATTGTGATTGTATGATTGTGATTGTATGATTGTGATTGTATGATTGTGATTGTATGATTGTGATTGTATGATTGTGATTGTATGATTGTGATTGTATGATTGTGATTGTATGATTGTGATTGTATGATTGTGATTGTATGATTGTGATTGTATGATTGTGATTGTATGATTGTGATTGTATGATTGTGATTGTATGATTGTGATTGTATGATTGTGATTGTATGATTGTGATTGTATGATTGTGATTGTATGATTGTGATTGTATGATTGTATTTGGGAGATTGTATTTGGGAGATTGTATTTGGGAGATTGTAATTGTATGATTGTGATTGTATGATTGTGATTGTATGATTGTGATTGTATGATTGTGATTGTATGATTGTGATTGTATGATTGTGATTGTATGATTGCGATTGTATGATTGTGATTGTATGATTGTGATGTATGATTGTAATTGTATGATTATGATTGTATGATTGTGATTGTATGATTGTGATTGTATGATTGTGATTGTATGATTGTATTTGGGAGATTGTATTTGGTATATTGTAATTGTATGATTGCGATTGTATGATTGTGATTGTATGATTGTGATTGTATGATTGTATTTGGGAGATTGTATTTGGGATATTGTAATTGTATGATTGCGATTGTATGATTGTGATTGTATGAGTGTGATGTACGATTGTAATTGTATGATTATGACTGTATGATTGTGATTGTATGATTGAGATTGTATGATTGTGATTGTATGCTTGCGATTGTATGATTGTGATTGTATGATTGTGATTCTTTGATTGTGATTGTATGATTGTGATTGTATGATTGTGATTGTATGATTGTGATTGTATGATTGTGATTGTATGATTGCGATTGTATGATTGTGATTGTATGATTGTGATTGTATGATTGTGATTGTATGATTGTGATTGTATGATTGTGATAGTATGATTGTGATTGTATGATTGTAATTGTATGATTATGACTGTATGATTGTGATTGTATGATTGAGATTGTATGATTGTGATTGTATGCTTGCGATTGTATGATTGTGATTGTATGATTGTGATTGTATGATTGTGATTGTATGATTGTGACAGTATAATTGTGATTGTATGATTGTGATTGTATGACTGTGATTGTATGATTGTGATTGTATGATTGTGATTGTATGATTGTGATTGTATGATTGTGATTGTATGATTGTGACTGCTTGATTATGATTGTGTGATTGTGATTGTATGATTGTGATTGTATGATTGTGATTGTATGATTGTGATTGTATGATTGTGATTGTATGATTGTGATTGTATGATTGTATTTGGGAGATTGTATTTGGGAGATTGTAATTGTATGATTGTGATTGTATGATTGTGATTGTATGATTGTGATTGTATGATTGCGATTGTATGATTGTGATTGTATGATTGTGATGTATGATTGTAATTGTATGATTATGATTGTATGATTGTGATTGTATGATTGTGATTGTATGATTGTATTTGGGAGATTGTATTTGGGATATTGTAATTGTATGATTGCGATTGTATGATTGTGATTGTATGATTGTGATTGTATGATTGTGACTGCTTGATTATGATTGTGTGATTGTAATTGTATGATTGCGATTGTATGATTGTGATTGTATGATTGTGATTGTATGATTGTGATTGTATGATTGTATTTGGGAGATTGTAGTTGGGAGATTGTATTTGGGAGATTGTATTTGGGAGATTGTAATTGTATGATTGCGGTTGTATGATTGTGATTGTATGATTGCGATTGTATGATTGTGATTGTATGATTGTGATGTATGATTGTAATATTATGATTATAATTGTATGATTGTGATTGTATGATTGTGATGGTATGATTGTGATTGTATGATTGCGATTGTATGATTGTATTTGGGAGATTGTAGTTGGGAGATTGTATTTGGGAGATTGTATTTGGGAGATTGTAATTGTATGGTTGCGATTGTATGATTGTGATTGTATGATTGCGATTGTATGATTGTGATTGTATGATTGTGATTGTATGATTGTGATTGTATGATTGTGATTGTATGATTGTGATTGTACGATTGTGATTGTACGATTGTGATTGAATGATTGTGATTGTATGATTATGATTGTATGATTGTGATTGCATGATTGTGATTGTATGATTGTGATTGTATGATTGTTATTGTATGATTGTGATGGTATGATTGTGATTGTATGAGTGTGATTGTGTGATTGAGGTTGTGCGATTGAGATTGTACGATTGTGATTATACGATTGTGATTGAATGATTGTGATTGTATGATTATGATTGTATGATTGTGATTGCATGATTGTAATTGTATGATTGTGGTTGTATGATTGTGATTGTATGAGTGTGATGTATGATTGTAATTGTATGATTATGATTGTATGATTGTGATTGTATGATTGAGATTGTATGATTGTGATTGTATGCTTGCGATTGTATGATTGTGATTGTATGATTGTGATTCTTTGATTGTGATTGTATGATTGTGATTGTATGATTGTGATTGTATGATTGTGATTGTATGATTGTGATTGTATGATTGTGATTGTATGATTGTGATAGTATGATTGTGATTGTATGATTGTGATAGTATGACAGTGATTGTATGATTGTGATTGTATGATTGTGATTGTATGATTGTGAAAGTATGGTTGTGATTGTATGATTGTGATTGTATGATTGTGATTGTATGATTGTGATTGTATGACTGTGATTGACTGATTGTGGTTGTGCGATTGTGATTGTACGATTGTGATTGTACGATTGTGATTGTAGGATTGTGATTATATGATTATGATTGTATGATTGTGACTGCATGATTGTGATTGTATGATTGAGATTGCATGATTTTGAATGTATGATTGTGATTGTATGATTGTGATTGTATGATTGTGAAAGTATGGTTGTGATTGTATGATTGTGATTGTATGATTGTGATTGTATGATTGTGATTGTATGATTGTGATTGTCTGATTGTGGTTGTATGATTGTGATTGTATGATTGTGATTGTATGATTGTGATTGTATGATTGTGATTGTATGATTGTGATTGTATGATTGTGATAGTATGATTGTATTTGCGAGATTGTATTTGGGATATTGTAATTGTATGATTGCGATTGTATGATTGTAATTGTATGATTGTGATTGTATGATTGCGATTGTATGATTGTGATTGTATGATTGTGATGTATGATTGTAATTGTATGATTATGATTGTATGATTGTGATTGTATGATTGTGATTGTATGATTGTATTTGGGAGATTGTATTTGGGATATTGTAATTGTATGATTGCGATTGTATGATTGTGATTGTATGATTGTGATTGTATGATTGTGATTGTATGATTGTGATTGTATGATTGTATTTGGGAGATTGTATTTGGGATATTGTAATTGTATGATTGCGATTGTATGATTGTGATTGTATGAGTGTGATGTATGATTGTAATTGTATGATTATGATTGTATGATTGTGATTGTATGATTGAGATTGTATGATTGTGATTGTATGCTTGCGATTCTATGATTGTGATTGTATGATTGTGATTGTATGATTGTGATTGTATGATTGTGATTGTATGATTGTGATTGTATGATTGTGATTGTATGACTGTGATTGTATGATTGTGATTGTATGATTGCGATTGTATGATTGTGATTGTATGATTGTGATTGTATGATTGTGATTGTATGATTGTATTTGGGAGATTGTATTTGGGATATTGTAATTGTATGATTGCGATTGTATGATTGTGATTGTATGATTGTGATTGTATGATTGTGATTGTATGATTGTGATTGTATGATTGTATTTGGGAGATTGTATTTGGGATATTGTAATTGTATGATTGCGATTGTATGATTGTGATTGTATGAGTGTGATGTATGATTGTAATTGTATGATTATGATTGTATGATTGTGATTGTATGATTGAGATTGTATGATTGTGATTGTATGCTTGCGATTGTATGATTGTGATTGTATGATTGTGATTCTTTGATTGTGATTGTATGATTGTGATTGCATGATTGTGATTGTATGATTGTGATTGCATGATTTTGAATGTATGATTGTGATTGTATGATTGTGATTGTATGACTGTGATTGTATGATTGTGATTGTATGATTGTGATTGTATGATTGTGATTGTATGATTGTGATTGTCTGATTGTGATTGTATGATTGTGATTGTATGATTGTGATTGTATGATTGTGAAAGTATGATTGTGATTGTATGATTGTGATTGTATGATTGTGATTGTATGAGTGTGATTGTGCGATTGAGGTTGTGCGATTGAGATTGTACGATTGTGATTGTACGATTGTGATTGAATGATTGTGATTGTATGATTACGATTGTATGATTGTGATTGCATGATTGTGATTGTATGATTGTGATTGTATGAGTGTGATGTATGATTGTAATTGTATGATTATGATTGTATGATTGTGATTGTATGATTGAGATTGTATGATTGTGATTGTATGCTTGCGATTCTATGATTGTGATTGTATGATTGTGATTGTATGATTGTGATCGTATGATTGTGATTGTATGATTGTGATTGTATGATTGTGATTGTATGACTGTGATTGTATGATTGTGATTGTATGATTGTATTTGCGAGATTGTATTTGGGATATTGTAATTGTATGATTGCGATTGTATGATTGTAATTGTATGATTGTGATTGTATGATTGCGATTGTATGATTGTGATTGTATGATTGTGATTCTTTGATTGTGATTGTATGATTGTGATTGTATGATTGTGATTGTATGATTGTGATTGTATGATTGTGATTGTATGATTGTGATTGTATGATTGTGATTGTATGATTGTGATTGTATGATTGTGATTGTATGACTGTGATTGTATGACTGTGATTGTATGATTGTGATTGTATGATTGTGATTGTATGATTGTGATTGTATGATTGTGATTGTCTGGTTGTGATTGTATGATTGTGATTGTATGATTGTGATTGTATGATTGTGAAAGTATGATTGTGATTGTAAGATTGTGATTGTATGATTGTGATTGTATGAGTGTGATTGTGTGATTGTGGTTGTGCGATTGAGATTGTACGATTGTGATTGTACGATTGTGATTGAATGATTGTGATTGTATGATTATGATTGTATGATTGTGATTGCATGATTGTGATTGTATGATTGTGATTGTATGATTGTGATTGTATGATTGTGATTGTATGATTGTGATTGTATGATTGTGATTGTATGATTGTGATTGTATGATTGTGATAGTATGATTGTGATTGTATGATTGTGATTGTATGATTGTGATTGTATGATTGTGATTGTATGATTGTGATTGTATGATTGTATTTGGGAGATTGTAATTGTATGATTGCGATTGTATGATTGTGATTGTATGATTGCGATTGTATGAATGCGATTGTATGATTGTGATTGCATAATTGTGATTGTATGATTGTGATTGTATGATTGTGATTGTCTGATTGTGGTTGTATGATTGTGATTGTATGATTGTGATTGTATGATTGTGATTGTATGATTGTGATTGTATGATTGTGATAGTATGATTGTATTTGCGAGATTGTATTTGGGATATTGTAATTGTATGATTGCGATTGTATGATTGTAATTGTATGATTGTGATTGTATGATTGCGATTGTATGATTGTGATTGTATGATTGTGATGTATGATTGTAATTGTATGATTATGATTGTATGATTGTGATTGTATGATTGTGATTGTATGATTGTATTCGGGAGATTGTATTTGGGATATTGTAATTGTATGATTGCGATTGTATGATTGTGATTGTATGATTGTGATTGTATGATTGTGATTGTATGATTGTGATTGTATGATTGTATTTGGGAGATTGTATTTGGGATATTGTAATTGTATGATTGCGATTGTATGATTGTGATTGTATGAGTGTGATGTATGATTGTAATTGTATGATTATGATTGTATGATTGTGATTGTATGATTGAGATTGTATGATTGTGATTGTATGCTTGCGATTCTATGATTGTGATTGTATGATTGTGATTGTATGATTGTGATTGTATGATTGTGATTGTATGATTGTGATTGTATGATTGTGATTGTATGACTGTGATTGTATGATTGTGATTGTATGATTGCGATTGTATGATTGTGATTGTATGATTGTGATTGTATGATTGTGATTGTATGATTGTATTTGGGAGATTGTATTTGGGATATTGTAATTGTATGATTGTGATTGTATGACTGTGATTGTATGATTGTGATTGTATGATTGCGATTGTATGATTGTGATTGTATGATTGTGATTGTATGATTGTGATTGTATGATTGTATTTGGGAGATTGTATTTGGGATATTGTAATTGTATGATTGCGATTGTATGATTGTGATTGTATGAGTGTGATGTATGATTGTAATTGTATGATTATGATTGTATGATTGTGATTGTATGATTGAGATTGTATGATTGTGATTGTATGCTTGCGATTGTATGATTGTGATTGTATGATTGTGATTCTTTGATTGTGATTGTATGATTGTGATTGCATGATTGTGATTGTATGATTGTGATTGCATGATTTTGAATGTATGATTGTGATTGTATGATTGTGATTGTATGACTGTGATTGTATGATTGTGATTGTATGATTGTGATTGTATGATTGTGATTGTATGATTGTGATTGTCTGATTGTGATTGTATGATTGTGATTGTATGATTGTGATTGTATGATTGTGAAGGTATGATTGTGATTGTATGATTGTGATTGTATGATTGTGATTGTATGAGTGTGATTGTGTGATTGAGGTTGTGCGATTGAGATTGTACGATTGTGATTGTACGATTGTGATTGAATGATTGTGATTGTATGATTACGATTGTATGATTGTGATTGCATGATTGTGATTGTATGATTGTGATTGTATGAGTGTGATGTATGATTGTAATTGTATGATTATGATTGTATGATTGTGATTGTATGATTGAGATTGTATGATTGTGATTGTATGCTTGCGATTCTATGATTGTGATTGTATGATTGTGATTGTATGATTGTGATCGTATGATTGTGATTGTATGATTGTGATTGTATGATTGTGATTGTATGACTGTGATTGTATGATTGTGATTGTATGATTGCGATTGTATGATTGTGATTGTATGATTGTGATTGTATGATTGTGATTGTATGATTGTGATTGTATGATTGTATTTGGGAGATTGTATTTGGGAGATTGTATTTGGGAGATTGTAATTGTATGATTGCGATTGTATGATTGTGATTGTATGATTGCGATTGTATGATTGTGATTTTATGATTGTGATGTATGATTGTAATTGTATGATTATGATTGTATGATTGTGATTGTATGATTGTGATTGTATGATTGTATTTGGGAGATTGTATTTGGGATATTGTAATTGTATGATTGCGATTGTATGATTGTGATTGTATGATTGTGATTGTATGATTGTGATTGTATGATTGTGATTGTATGATTGTATTTGGGAGATTGTATTTGGGATATTGTAATTGTATGATTGTGGTTGTATGATTGTGATTGTATGAGTGTGATGTATGATTGTAATTGTATGATTATGATTGTATGATTGTGATTGTATGATTGAGATTGTATGATTGTGATTGTATGCTTGCGATTGT
Organism: Megachile rotundata; assembly: GCF_050947335.1. Lineage (NCBI taxonomy): Eukaryota > Metazoa > Arthropoda > Insecta > Hymenoptera > Megachilidae > Megachile > Megachile rotundata. The sequence continues at coordinate 291,683 of NW_027473371.1, read as the reverse complement.
ATGATTGTGATTGTATGATTGTGATTCTTTGATTGTGATTGTATGATTGTGATTGTATGATTGTGATAGTATGATTGTGATTGTATGATTGTGATAGTATGACTGTGATTGTATGATTGTGATTGTATGATTGTGATTGTATGATTGTGAAAGTATGGTTGTGATTGTATGATTGTGATTGTATGATTGTGATTGTATGATTGTGATTGTATGATTGTGATTGACTGATTGTGGTTGTGCGATTGTGATAGTACGATTGTGATTGTACGATTGTGATTGTAGGATTGTGATTATATGATTACGATTGTATGATTGTGACTGCATGATTGTGATTGTATGATTGTGATTGCATGATTTTGAATGTATGATTGTGATTGTATGATTGTGATTGTATGATTGTGATTGTATGATTGTGATTGTATGATTGTGATTGTATGATTGTGATTGTATGATTGTGATTGTATGATTGTGATTGTATGATTGTGATTGTATGATTGTGATTGTATGATTGTGATTGTCAGATTGTGATTGTATGATTGTGATTGTATGATTGTGAAAGTATGATTGTGATTGTATGATTGTTATTGTATGATTGTGATTGTATGATTGTGATTGTATGATTGTGATTGTATGAGTGTGATTGTGTGATTGAGGTTGTGCGATTGAGATTGTACGATTGTGATTGTACGATTGTGATTGAATGATTGTGATTGTATGATTATGATTGTATGATTGTGATTGCATGATTGTGATTGTATGATTGTGATTGTATGATTGTTATTGTATGATTGTGATTGTATGATTGTGATTGTATGATTGTGATTGTATGAGTGTGATTGTGTGATTGAGGTTGTGCGATTGAGATTGTACGATTGTGATTATACGATTGTGATTGAATGATTGTGATTGTATGATTATGATTGTATGATTGTGATTGCATGATTGTAATTGTATGATTGTGGTTGTATGATTGTGATTGTATGAGTGTGATGTATGATTGTAATTGTATGATTATGATTGTATGATTGTGATTGTATGATTGAGATTGTATGATTGTGATTGTATGCTTGCGATTGTATGATTGTGATTGTATGATTGTGATTCTTTGATTGTGATTGTATGATTGTGATTGTATGGTTGTGATTGTATGATTGTGATTGTATGATTGTGGTTGTATGATTGTGATTGTATGATTGTGATAGTATGATTGTGATTGTATGATTGTGATAGTATGACTGTGATTGTATGATTGTGATTGTATGATTGTGATTGTATGATTGTGAAAGTATGGTTGTGATTGTATGATTGTGATTGTATGATTGTGATTGTATGATTGTGATTGTATGATTGTGATTGACTGATTGTGGTTGTGCGATTGTGATTGTACGATTGTGATTGTACGATTGTGATTGAAGGATTGTGATTATATGATTATGATTGTATGATTGTGACTGCATGATTGTGATTGTATGATTGAGATTGCATGATTTTGAATGTATGATTGTGATTGTATGATTGTGATTGTATGATTGTGATTGTATGATTGTGATTGTATGATTGTGATTGTATGATTGTGATTGTATGATTGTGATTGTATGATTGTGATTGTATGATTGTGATTGTATGATTGTGATTGTATGATTGTGATAGTCTGATTGTGATTGTATGATTGTGATTGTATGATTGTGAAAGTATGATTGTGATTGTATGATTGTTATTGTATGATTGTGATTGTATGATTGTGATTGTATGATTGTGATTGTATGAGTGTGATTGTGTGATTGAGGTTGTGCGATTGAGATTGTACGATTGTGATTGTACGATTGTGATTGAATGATTGTGATTGTATGATTATGATTGTATGATTGTGATTGCATGATTGTGATTGTATGATTGTGATTGTATGATTGTTATTGTATGATTGTGATTGTATGATTGTGATTGTATGATTGTGATTGTATGAGTGTGATTGTGTGATTGAGGTTGTGCGATTGAGATTGTACGATTGTGATTATACGATTGTGATTGAATGATTGTGATTGTATGATTATGATTGTATGATTGTGATTGCATGATTGTGATTGTATGATTGTGATTGTATGATTGTGATTGTATGATTGTGATTGTATGATTGTGATTGTATGATTGTGATTGTATGATTGTGATAGTATGATTGTGATTGTATGATTGTGATTGTATGATTGTGATTGTATGATTGTATTTGCGAGATTGTATTTGGGATATTGTAATTGTATGATTGCGATTGTATGATTGTAATTGTATGATTGTGATTGTATGATTGCGATTGTATGATTGTGATTGTATGATTGTGATTCTTTGATTGTGATTGTATGATTGTGATTGTATGATTGTGATTGTATGATTGTGATTGTATGATTGTGATTGTATGATTGTGATTGTATGACTGTGATTGTATGATTGTGATTGTATGATTGTGATTGTATGATTGTGATTGTATGATTGTGATTGTATGATTGTGATTGTCTGGTTGTGATTGTATGATTGTGATTGTATGATTGTGATTGTATGATTGTGAAAGTATGATTGTGATTGTAAGATTGTGATTGTATGATTGTGATTGTATGAGTGTGATTGTGTGATTGTGGTTGTGCGATTGAGATTGTACGATTGTGATTGTACGATTGTGATTGAATGATTGTGATTGTATGATTATGATTGTATGATTGTGATTGCATGATTGTGATTGTATGATTGTGATTGTATGATTGTGATTGTATGATTGTGATTGTATGATTGTGATTGTATGATTGTGATTGTATGATTGTGATTGTATGATTGTGATTGTATGATTGTGATTGTATGATTGTGATTGTATGATTGTGATTGTATGATTGTATTTGGGAGATTGTATTTGGGAGATTGTATTTGGGAGATTGTAATTGTATGATTGCGATTGTATGATTGTGATTGTATGATTGCGATTGTATGAATGCGATTGTATGATTGTGATTGCATAATTGTGATTGTATGATTGTGATTGTATGATTGTGATTGTCAGATTGTGGTTGTATGATTGTGATTGTATGATTGTGATTGTATGATTGTGATTGTATGATTGTATTTGGGAGATTGTAGTTGGGAGATTGTATTTGGGAGATTGTATTTGGGAGATTGTAATTGTATGATTGCGGTTGTATGATTGTGATTGTATGATTGCGATTGTATGATTGTGATTGTATGATTGTGATGTATGATTGTAATATTATGATTATAATTGTATGATTGTGATTGTATGATTGTGATTGTATGATTGAGATTGTATGATTGTAATTGTATGCTTGCGATTGTATGATTGTGATTGTATGATTGTATTTGGGAGATTGTATTTGGGATATTGTAATTGTATGATTGTGATTGTATGATTGTGATTGTATGATTGTGATGTATGATTCTAATTGTATGATTATGATTGTATGATTGTGATTGTATGATTGAGATTGTATGATTGTGATTGTATGATTGCGATTGTATGATTGTGATTGTATGATTGTGATTCTTTGATTGTGATTGTATGATTGTGATTGTATGATTGTGATTGTATGATTGTGATTGTATGATTGTGGTTGTATGATTGTGATTGTATGATTGTGATTGTATGATTGTGATTGTATGATTGTGATAGTATGATTGTGATTATATGATTGTTATTGTATGATTGTTATTGTACGACTGTGATTGTATGATTGTGATTGTATGATTGTGATAGTATGATTGTGAAAGTATGATTGTGATTGTATGATTGTGATTGTATGATTGTGATTGTATGATTGTGATTGTATGATTGTGATTGTATGATTGTGATTGTCTGATTGTGGTTGTGCGATTGTGATTGCACGATTGTGATTGTACGATTGTGATTGTAGGATTGTGATTGTATGATTGTGATTGTATGATTGTGATTGCATGATTGTGATTGTATGATTGTGATTGCATGATTTTGAATGTATGATTTTGATTGTATGATTGTGATTGTATGATTGTGATTGTATGATTGTGATTGTATGATTGTGATTGTATGATTGTGATTGTATGATTGTGATTGTATGATTGTGATTGTATGATTGTGATTGTATGATTGTGATTGTATGATTGTGATTGTATGATTGTGATTGTATGATTGTGATTGTATGATTGTGATTGTATGATTGTGATTGTATGATTGTGATTGTATGATTGTATTTGGGAGATTGTATTTGGGAGATTGTATTTGGGAGATTGTAATTGTATGATTGTGATTGTATGATTGTGATTGTATGATTGTATTTGGGAGATTGTATTTGGGATATTGTAATTGTATGATTGCGATTGTATGATTGTGATTGTATGAGTGTGATGTATGATTGTAATTGTATGATTATGATTGTATGATTGTGATTGTATGATTGAGATTGTATGATTGTGATTGTATGCTTGCGATTGTATGATTGTGATTGTATGATTGTGATTCTTTGATTGTGATTGTATGATTGTGATTGCATGATTGTGATTGTATGATTGTGATTGCATGATTTTGAATGTATGATTGTGATTGTATGATTGTGATTGTATGACTGTGATTGTATCATTGTGATTGTATGATTGTGATTGTATGATTGTGATTGTATGATTGTGATTGTCTGATTGTGATTGTATGATTGTGATTGTATGATTGTGATTGTATGATTGTGAAAGTATGATTGTGATTGTATGATTGTGATTGTATGATTGTGATTGTATGAGTGTGATTGTGTGATTGAGGTTGTGCGATTGAAATTGTACGATTGTGATTGTACGATTGTGATTGAATGATTGTGATTGTATGATTACGATTGTATGATTGTGATTGCATGATTGTGATTGTATGATTGTGATTGTATGAGTGTGATGTATGATTGTAATTGTATGATTATGATTGTATGATTGTGATTGTATGATTGAGATTGTATGATTGTGATTGTATGCTTGCGATTCTATGATTGTGATTGTATGATTGTGATTGTATGATTGTGATCGTATGATTGTGATTGTATGATTGTGATTGTATGATTGTGATTGTATGACTGTGATTGTATGATTGTGATTGTATGATTGCGATTGTATGATTGTGATTGTATGATTGTGATTGTATGATTGTGATTGTATGATTGTGATTGTATGATTGTATTTGGGAGATTGTATTTGGGAGATTGTATTTGGGAGATTGTAATTGTATGATTGCGATTGTATGATTGTGATTGTATGATTGCGATTGTATGATTGTGATTTTATGATTGTGATGTATGATTGTAATTGTATGATTATGATTGTATGATTGTGATTGTATGATTGTGATTGTATGATTGTATTTGGGAGATTGTATTTGGGATATTGTAATTGTATGATTGCGATTGTATGATTGTGATTGTATGATTGTGATTGTATGATTGTGATTGTATGATTGTGATTGTATGATTGTATTTGGGAGATTGTATTTGGGATATTGTAATTGTATGATTGTGGTTGTATGATTGTGATTGTATGAGTGTGATGTATGATTGTAATTGTATGATTATGATTGTATGATTGTGATTGTATGATTGAGATTGTATGATTGTGATTGTATGCTTGCGATTGTATGATTGTGATTGTATGATTGTGATTCTTTGATTGTGATTGTATGATTGTGATTGTATGATTGTGATAGTATGATTGTGATTGTATGATTGTGATAGTATGACTGTGATTGTATGATTGTGATTGTATGATTGTGATTGTATGATTGTGAAAGTATGGTTGTGATTGTATGATTGTGATTGTATGATTGTGATTGTATGATTGTGATTGTATGATTGTGATTGACTGATTGTGGTTGTGCGATTGTGATAGTACGATTGTGATTGTACGATTGTGATTGTAGGATTGTGATTATATGATTATGATTGTATGATTGTGACTGCATGATTGTGATTGTATGATTGTGATTGCATGATTTTGAATGTATGATTGTGATTGTATGATTGTGATTGTATGATTGTGATTGTATGATTGTGATTGTATGATTGTGATTGTATGATTGTGATTGTATGATTGTGATTGTATGATTGTGATTGTATGATTGTGATTGTATGATTGTGATTGTATGATTGTGATTGTATGATTGTGATTGTATGATTGTGATTGTCTGATTGTGATTGTATGATTGTGATTGTATGATTGTGAAAGTATGATTGTGATTGTATGATTGTTATTGTATGATTGTGATTGTATGATTGTGATTGTATGTTTGTGATTGTATGAGTGTGATTGTGTGATTGAGGTTGTGCGATTGAGATTGTACGATTGTGATTGTACGATTGTGATTGAATGATTGTGATTGTATGATTATGATTGTATGATTGTGATTGCATGATTGTGATTGTATGATTGTGATTGTATGATTGTTATTGTATGATTGTGATTGTATGATTGTGATTGTATGATTGTGATTGTATGAGTGTGATTGTGTGATTGAGGTTGTGCGATTGAGATTGTACGATTGTGATTATACGATTGTGATTGAATGATTGTGATTGTATGATTATGATTGTATGATTGTGATTGCATGATTGTAATTGTATGATTGTGGTTGTATGATTGTGATTGTATGAGTGTGATGTATGATTGTAATTGTATGATTATGATTGTATGATTGTGATTGTATGATTGAGATTGTATGATTGTGATTGTATGCTTGCGATTGTATGATTGTGATTGTATGATTGTGATTCTTTGATTGTGATTGTATGATTGTGATTGTATGGTTGTGATTGTATGATTGTGATTGTATGATTGTGATTGTATGATTGTGATTGTATGATTGTGATAGTATGATTGTGATTGTATGATTGTGATAGTATGACTGTGATTGTATGATTGTGATTGTATGATTGTGATTGTATGATTGTGAAAGTATGGTTGTGATTGTATGATTGTGATTGTATGATTGTGATTGTATGATTGTGATTGTATGATTGTGATTGACTGATTGTGGTTGTGCGATTGTGATTGTACGATTGTGATTGTACGATTGTGATTGTAGGATTGTGATTATATGATTATGATTGTATGATTGTGACTGCATGATTGTGATTGTATGATTGAGATTGCATGATTTTGAATGTATGATTGTGATTGTATGATTGTGATTGTATGATTGTGATTGTATGATTGTGATTGTATGATTGTGATTGTATGATTGTGATTGTATGATTGTGATTGTATGATTGTGATTGTATGATTGTGATTGTATGATTGTGATTGTATGATTGTGATTGTCTGATTGTGATTGTATGATTGTGATTGTATGATTGTGAAAGTATGATTGTGATTGTATGATTGTTATTGTATGATTGTGATTGTATGATTGTGATTGTATGATTGTGATTGTATGAGTGTGATTGTGTGATTGAGGTTGTGCGATTGAGATTGTACGATTGTGATTGTACGATTGTGATTGAATGATTGTGATTGTATGATTATGATTGTATGATTGTGATTGCATGATTGTGATTGTATGATTGTGATTGTATGATTGTTATTGTATGATTGTGATTGTATGATTGTGATTGTATGATTGTGATTGTATGAGTGTGATTGTGTGATTGAGGTTGTGCGATTGAGATTGTACGATTGTGATTATACGATTGTGATTGAATGATTGTGATTGTATGATTATGATTGTATGATTGTGATTGCATGATTGTGATTGTATGATTGTGATTGTATGATTGTGATTGTATGATTGTGATTGTATGATTGTGATAGTATGATTGTGATTGTATGATTGTGATTGTATGATTGTGATTGTATGATTGTATTTGCGAGATTGTATTTGGGATATTGTAATTGTATGATTGCGATTGTATGATTGTAATTGTATGATTGTGATTGTATGATTGCGATTGTATGATTGTGATTGTATGATTGTGATTCTTTGATTGTGATTGTATGATTGTGATTGTATGATTGTGATTGTATGATTGTGATTGTATGATTGTGATTGTATGATTGTGATTGTATGACTGTGATTGTATGATTGTGATTGTATGATTGTGATTGTATGATTGTGATTGTATGATTGTGATTGTATGATTGTGATTGTCTGGTTGTGATTGTATGATTGTGATTGTATGATTGTGATTGTATGATTGTGAAAGTATGATTGTGATTGTAAGATTGTGATTGTATGATTGTGATTGTATGAGTGTGATTGTGTGATTGTGGTTGTGCGATTGAGATTGTACGATTGTGATTGTACGATTGTGATTGAATGATTGTGATTGTATGATTATGATTGTATGATTGTGATTGCATGATTGTGATTGTATGATTGTGATTGTATGATTGTGATTGTATGATTGTGATTGTATGATTGTGATTGTATGATTGTGATTGTATGATTGTGATTGTATGATTGTGATTGTATGATTGTGATAGTATGATTGTGATTGTATGATTGTGATTGTATGATTGTGATTGTATGATTGTGATTGTATGATTGTATTTGGGAGATTGTATTTGGGAGATTGTATTTGGGAGATTGTAATTGTATGATTGCGATTGTATGATTGTGATTGTATGATTGCGATTGTATGAATGCGATTGTATGATTGTGATTGCATAATTGTGATTGTATGATTGTGATTGTATGATTGTGATTGTCTGATTGTGGTTGTATGATTGTGATTGTATGATTGTGAATGTATGATTGTGATTGTATGATTGTATTTGGGAGATTGTAGTTGGGAGATTGTATTTGGGAGATTGTATTTGGGAGATTGTAATTGTATGATTGCGGTTGTATGATTGTGATTGTATGATTGCGATTGTATGATTGTGATTGTATGATTGTGATGTATGATTGTAATATTATGATTATAATTGTATGATTGTGATTGTATGATTGTGATTGTATGATTGAGATTGTATGATTGTAATTGTATGCTTGCGATTGTATGATTGTGATTGTATGATTGTATTTGGGAGATTGTATTTGGGATATTGTAATTGTATGATTGTGATTGTATGATTGTGATTGTATGATTGTGATGTATGATTCTAATTGTATGATTATGATTGTATGATTGTGATTGTATGATTGAGATTGTATGATTGTGATTGTATGATTGCGATTGTATGATTGTGATTGTATGATTGTGATTCTTTGATTGTGATTGTATGATTGTGATTGTATGATTGTGATTGTATGATTGTGATTGTATGATTGTGGTTGTATGATTGTGATTGTATGATTGTGATTGTATGATTGTGATTGTATGATTGTGATAGTATGATTGTGATTATATGATTGTTATTGTATGATTGTTATTGTACGACTGTGATTGTATGATTGTGATTGTATGATTGTGATAGTATGATTGTGAAAGTATGATTGTGATTGTATGATTGTGATTGTATGATTGTGATTGTATGATTGTGATTGTATGATTGTGATTGTATGATTGTGATTGTCTGATTGTGGTTGTGCGATTGTGATTGTACGATTGTGATTGTACGATTGTGATTGTAGGATTGTGATTGTATGATTGTGATTGTATGATTGTGATTGCATGATTGTGATTGTATGATTGTGATTGCATGATTTTGATTGTATGATTGTGATTGTATGATTGTGATTGTATGATTGTGATTGTATGATTGTGATTGTATGATTGTGATTGTATGATTGTGATTGTATGATTGTGATTGTATGATTGTGATTGTATGATTGTGATTGTATGATTGTGATTGTATGATTGTGATTGTATGATTGTGATTGTATGATTGTGATTGTATGATTGTGATTGTATGATTGTGATTGTATGATTGTATTTGGGAGATTGTATTTGGGAGATTGTATTTGGGAGATTGTAATTGTATGATTGTGATTGTATGATTGTGATTGTATGATTGTGATTGTATGATTGTGATTGTATGATTGTGATTGTATGATTGCGATTGTATGATTGTGATTGTATGATTGTGATGTATGATTGTAATTGTATGATTATGATTGTATGATTGTGATTGTATGATTGTGATTGTATGATTGTGATTGTATGATTGTATTTGGGAGATTGTATTTGGTATATTGTAATTGTATGATTGCGATTGTATGATTGTGATTGTATGATTGTGATTGTATGATTGTATTTGGGAGATTGTATTTGGGATATTGTAATTGTATGATTGCGATTGTATGATTGTGATTGTATGAGTGTGATGTATGATTGTAATTGTATGATTATGACTGTATGATTGTGATTGTATGATTGAGATTGTATGATTGTGATTGTATGCTTGCGATTGTATGATTGTGATTGTATGATTGTGATTCTTTGATTGTGATTGTATGATTGTGATTGTATGATTGTGATTGTATGATTGTGATTGTATGATTGTGATTGTATGATTGCGATTGTATGATTGTGATTGTATGATTGTGATTGTATGATTGTGATTGTATGATTGTGATTGTATGATTGTGATAGTATGATTGTGATTGTATGATTGTAATTGTATGATTATGACTGTATGATTGTGATTGTATGATTGAGATTGTATGATTGTGATTGTATGCTTGCGATTGTATGATTGTGATTGTATGATTGTGATTGTATGATTGTGATTGTATGATTGTGACAGTATAATTGTGATTGTATGATTGTGATTGTATGACTGTGATTGTATGATTGTGATTGTATGATTGTGATTGTATGATTGTGATTGTATGATTGTGATTGTATGATTGTGACTGCTTGATTATGATTGTGTGATTGTGATTGTATGATTGTGATTGTATGATTGTGATTGTATGATTGTGATTGTATGATTGTGATTGTATGATTGTGATTGTATGATTGTATTTGGGAGATTGTATTTGGGAGATTGTATTTGGGAGATTGTAATTGTATGATTGTGATTGTATGATTGTGATTGTATGATTGTGATTGTATGATTGCGATTGTATGATTGTGATTGTATGATTGTGATGTATGATTGTAATTGTATGATTATGATTGTATGATTGTGATTGTATGATTGTGATTGTATGATTGTATTTGGGAGATTGTATTTGGGATATTGTAATTGTATGATTGCGATTGTATGATTGTGATTGTATGATTGTGATTGTATGATTGTGATTGTATGATTGTATTTGGGAGATTGTATTTGGGATATTGTAATTGTATGATTGCGATTGTATGATTGTGATTGTATGAGTGTGATGTATGATTGTAATTGTATGATTATGATTGTATGATTGTGATTGTATGATTGAGATTGTATGATTGTGATTGTATGCTTGCGATTGTATGATTGTGATTGTATGATTGTGATTCTTTGATTGTGATTGTATGATTGTGATTGTATGATTGTGATTGTATGATTGTGATTGTATGATTGTGATTGTATGATTGTGATTGTATGATTGTGATTGTATGATTGTGATTGTATGATTGTGATTGTATGATTGTGATTGTATGATTGTGATTGTATGATTGTGATTGTATGATTGTGATTGTATGATTGTGATAGTATGATTGTGATTGTATCATTGTGATTGTATCATTGTGATTGTATGATTGTGATTGTATGATTGTGATTGTATGATTGTATTTGGGAGATTGTATTTGGGAGATTGTAATTGTATGATTGCGATTGTATGATTGTGATTGTATGATTGTGATTGTATGATTGTATTTGGGAGATTGTAGTTGGGAGATTGTAATTGGGAGATTGTATTTGGGAGATTGTAATTGTATGGTTGCGATTGTATGATTGTGATTGTATGATTGCGATTGTATGATTGTGATTGTATGATTGTGATTGTATGATTGTGATTGTATGATTGTGATTGTATGATTGTGATTGTACGATTGTGATTGTACGATTGTGATTGAATGATTGTGATTGTATGATTATGATTGTATGATTGTGATTGCATGATTGTGATTGTATGATTGTGATTGTATGATTGTTATTGTATGATTGTGATTGTATGATTGTGATTGTATGAGTGTGATTGTGTGATTGAGGTTGTGCGATTGAGATTGTACGATTGTGATTATACGATTGTGATTGAATGATTGTGATTGTATGATTATGATTGTATGATTGTGATTGCATGATTGTAATTGTATGATTGTGGTTGTATGATTGTGATTGTATGAGTGTGATGTATGATTGTAATTGTATGATTATGATTGTATGATTGTGATTGTATGATTGAGATTGTATGATTGTGATTGTATGCTTGCGATTGTATGATTGTGATTGTATGATTGTGATTCTTTGATTGTGATTGTATGATTGTGATTGTATGATTGTGATTGTATGATTGTGATTGTATGATTGTGATTGTATGATTGCGATTGTATGATTGTGATAGTATGATTGTGATAGTATGATTGTGATTGTATGATTGTGATTGTATGATTGTGATTCTTTGATTGTGATTGTATGATTGTGATTGTATGATTGTGATTGTATGATTGTGATTGTATGATTGTGATTGTATGATTGTGATTGTATGATTGTGATAGTATGATTGTGATTGTATGATTGTGATAGTATGACTGTGATTGTATGATTGTGATTGTATGATTGTGATTGTATGATTGTGAAAGTATGATTGTGATTGTATGATTGTGATTGTATGATTGTGATTGTATGAGTGTGATTGTGTGATTGAGGTTGTGCGATTGAGATTGTACGATTGTGATTGTACGATTGTGATTGAATGATTGTGATTGTATGATTACGATTGTATGATTGTGATTGCATGATTGTGATTGTATGATTGTGATTGTATGAGTGTGATGTATGATTGTAATTGTATGATTATGATTGTATGATTGTGATTGTATGATTGAGATTGTATGATTGTGATTGTATGCTTGCGATTCTATGATTGTGATTGTATGATTGTGATTGTATGATTGTGATCGTATGATTGTGATTGTATGATTGTGATTGTATGATTGTGATTGTATGACTGTGATTGTATGATTGTGATTGTATGATTGCGATTGTATGATTGCGATTGTATGATTGTGATTGTATGATTGTGATTGTATGATTGTGATTGTATGATTGTATTTGGGAGATTGTATTTGGGAGATTGTATTTGGGAGATTGTAATTGTATGATTGCGATTGTATGATTGTGATTGTATGATTGCGATTGTATGATTGTGATTTTATGATTGTGATGTATGATTGTAATTGTATGATTATGATTGTATGATTGTGATTGTATGATTGTATTTGGGAGATTGTATTTGGGATATTGTAATTGTATGATTGCGATTGTATGATTGTGATTGTATGATTGTGATTGTATGATTGTGATTGTATGATTGTGATTGTATGATTGTATTTGGGAGATTGTATTTGGGATATTGTAATTGTATGATTGCGATTGTATGATTGTGATTGTATGATTGTGATTGTATGATTGTGATTGTATGATTGTATTTGGGAGATTGTATTTGGGATATTGTAATTGTATGATTGCGATTGTATGATTGTGATTGTATGAGTGTGATGTATGATTGTAATTGTATGATTATGATTGTATGATTGTGATTGTATGATTGAGATTGTATGATTGTGATTGTATGCTTGCGATTGTATGATTGTGATTGTATGATTGTGATTCTTTGATTGTGATTGTATGATTGTGATTGTATGATTGTGATTGTATGATTGTGATTGTATGATTGTGATTGTATGATTGTGATTGTATGATTGTGATTGTATGATTGTGATTGTATGATTGTGATTGTATGATTGTGATTGTATGATTGTGATTGTATGATTGTGATTGTATGATTGTGATTGTATGATTGTGATAGTATGATTGTGATTGTATCATTGTGATTGTATCATTGTGATTGTATGATTGTGATTGTATGATTGTGATTGTATGATTGTATTTGGGAGATTGTATTTGGGAGATTGTAATTGTATGATTGCGATTGTATGATTGTGATTGTATGATTGTGATTGTATGATTGTATTTGGGGGATTGTAGTTGGGAGATTGTAATTGGGAGATTGTATTTGGGAGATTGTAATTGTATGGTTGCGATTGTATGATTGTGATTGTATGATTGCGATTGTATGATTGTGATTGTATGATTGTGATTGTATGATTGTGATTGTATGATTGTGATTGTATGATTGTGATTGTACGATTGTGATTGTACGATTGTGATTGAATGATTGTGATTGTATGATTATGATTGTATGATTGTGATTGCATGATTGTGATTGTATGATTGTGATTGTATGATTGTTATTGTATGATTGTGATTGTATGATTGTGATTGTATGAGTGTGATTGTGTGATTGAGGTTGTGCGATTGAGATTGTACGATTGTGATTATACGATTGTGATTGAATGATTGTGATTGTATGATTATGATTGTATGATTGTGATAGCATGATTGTAATTGTATGATTGTGGTTGTATGATTGTGATTGTATGAGTGTGATGTATGATTGTAATTGTATGATTATGATTGTATGATTGTGATTGTATGATTGAGATTGTATGATTGTGATTGTATGCTTGCGATTGTATGATTGTGATTGTATGATTGTGATTCTTTGATTGTGATTGTATGATTGTGATTGTATGATTGTGATTGTATGATTGTGATTGTATGATTGTGATTGTATGATTGCGATTGTATGATTGTGATAGTATGATTGTGATAGTATGATTGTGATTGTATGATTGTGATTGTATGATTGTGATTGTATGATTGTGATTGTATGATTGTATTTGCGAGATTGTATTTGGGATATTGTAATTGTATGATTGCGTATGTATGATTGTAATTGTATGATTGTGATTGTATGATTGCGATTGTATGATTGTGATTGTATGATTGTGATTCTTTGATTGTGATTGTATGATTGTGATTGTATGATTGTGATTGTATGATTGTGATTGTATGATTGTGATTGTATGATTGTGATTGTATGACTGTGATTGTATGATTGTGATTGTATGATTGTGATTGTATGATTGTGATTGTATGATTGTGATTGTATGATTGTGATTGTCTGGTTGTGATTGTATGATTGTGATTGTATGATTGTGATTGTATGATTGTGAAAGTATGATTGTGATTGTAAGATTGTGATTGTATGATTGTGATTGTATGAGTGTGATTGTGTGATTGTGGTTGTGCGATTGAGATTGTACGATTGTGATTGTACGATTGTGATTGAATGATTGTGATTGTATGATTATGATTGTATGATTGTGATTGCATGATTGTGATTGTATGATTGTGATTGTATGATTGTGATTGTATGATTGTGATTGTATGATTGTGATTGTATGATTGTGATTGTATGATTGTGATTGTATGATTGTGATAGTATGATTGTGATTGTATGATTGTGATTGTATGATTGTGATTGTATGATTGTGATTGTATGATTGTATTTGGGAGATTGTATTTGGGAGATTGTATTTGGGAGATTGTAATTGTATGATTGCGATTGTATGATTGTGATTGTATGATTGCGATTGTATGAATGCGATTGTATGATTGTGATTGCATAATTGTGATTGTATGATTGTGATTGTATGATTGTGATTGTCTGATTGTGGTTGTATGATTGTGATTGTATGATTGTGATTGTATGATTGTGATTGTATGATTGTATTTGGGAGATTGTAGTTGGGAGATTGTATTTGGGAGATTGTATTTGGGAGATTGTAATTGTATGATTGCGGTTGTATGATTGTGATTGTATGATTGCGATTGTATGATTGTGATTGTATGATTGTGATGTATGATTGTAATATTATGATTATAATTGTATGATTGTGATTGTATGATTGTGATTGTATGATTGAGATTGTATGATTGTAATTGTATGCTTGCGATTGTATGATTGTGATTGTATGATTGTATTTGGGAGATTGTATTTGGGATATTGTAATTGTATGATTGTGATTGTATGATTGTGATTGTATGATTGTGATGTATGATTCTAATTGTATGATTATGATTGTATGATTGTGATTGTATGATTGAGATTGTATGATTGTGATTGTATGATTGCGATTGTATGATTGTGATTGTATGATTGTGATTCTTTGATTGTGATTGTATGATTGTGATTGTATGATTGTGATTGTATGATTGTGATTGTATGATTGTGGTTGTATGATTGTGATTGTATGATTGTGATTGTATGATTGTGATTGTATGATTGTGATAGTATGATTGTGATTATATGATTGTTATTGTATGATTGTTATTGTACGACTGTGATTGTATGATTGTGATTGTATGATTGTGATAGTATGATTGTGAAAGTATGATTGTGATTGTATGATTGTGATTGTATGATTGTGATTGTATGATTGTGATTGTATGATTGTGATTGTATGATTGTGATTGTATGATTGTGGTTGTATGATTGTGATTGTATGATTGTGATTGTATGATTGTGATTGTATGATTGTGATTGCATGATTGTGATTGTATGATTGTGATTGTATGATTGTGATTGTATGATTGTGATTGTATGATTGTGATTGTATGATTGTGATTGTATGATTGTGATTGTATGATTGTGATTGTATGATTGTGATTGTATGATTGTGATTGTATGATTGTGATTGTATGATTGTGATTGTATGATTGTGATTGTATGATTGTATTTGGGAGATTGTATTTGGGAGATTGTATTTGGGAGATTGTAATTGTATGATTGTGATTGTATGATTGTGATTGTATGATTGTGATTGTATGATTGTGATTGTATGATTGTGATTGTATGATTGCGATTGTATGATTGTGATTGTATGATTGTGATGTATGATTGTAATTGTATGATTATGATTGTATGATTGTGATTGTATGATTGTGATTGTATGATTGTGATTGTATGATTGTGATTGTATGATTGTATTTGGGAGATTGTATTTGGTATATTGTGATTGTATGATTGCGATTGTATGATTGTGATTGTATGATTGTGATTGTATGATTGTATTTGGGAGATTGTATTTGGGATATTGTAATTGTATGATTGCGATTGTATGATTGTGATTGTATGAGTGTGATGTATGATTGTAATTGTATGATTATGACTGTATGATTGTGATTGTATGATTGAGATTGTATGATTGTGATTGTATGCTTGCGATTGTATGATTGTGATTGTATGATTGTGATTCTTTGATTGTGATTGTATGATTGTGATTGTATGATTGTGATTGTATGATTGTGATTGTATGATTGTGATTGTATGATTGCGATTGTATGATTGTGATTGTATGATTGTGATTGTATGATTGTGATTGTATGATTGTGATTGTATGATTGTGATAGTATGATTGTGATTGTATGATTGTGATTGTATGATTGTGATTGTATGATTGTGATTGTATGATTGTGATTGTATGATTGTGATTGTATGATTGTGATTGTATGATTGTGATTGTATGATTGTGATTGTATGATTGTGATTGTATGATTGTGATTGTATGATTGTGATTGTATGATTGTGATTGTATGATTGTGATTGTATGATTGTGATTGTATGATTGTGATTGTATGATTGTGATTGTATGATTGTGATTGTATGATTGTATTTGGGAGATTGTATTTGGGAGATTGTATTTGGGAGATTGTAATTGTATGATTGTGATTGTATGATTGTGATTGTATGATTGTATTTGGGAGATTGTATTTGGGATATTGTAATTGTATGATTGCGATTGTATGATTGTGATTGTATGAGTGTGATGTATGATTGTAATTGTATGATTATGATTGTATGATTGTGATTGTATGATTGAGATTGTATGATTGTGATTGTATGCTTGCGATTGTATGATTGTGATTGTATGATTGTGATTCTTTGATTGTGATTGTATGATTGTGATTGCATGATTGTGATTGTATGATTGTGATTGCATGATTTTGAATGTATGATTGTGATTGTATGATTGTGATTGTATGACTGTGATTGTATCATTGTGATTGTATGATTGTGATTGTATGATTGTGATTGTATGATTGTGATTGTCTGATTGTGATTGTATGATTGTGATTGTATGATTGTGATTGTATGATTGTGAAAGTATGATTGTGATTGTATGATTGTGATTGTATGATTGTGATTGTATGAGTGTGATTGTGTGATTGAGGTTGTGCGATTGAGATTGTACGATTGTGATTGTACGATTGTGATTGAATGATTGTGATTGTATGATTACGATTGTATGATTGTGATTGCATGATTGTGATTGTATGATTGTGATTGTATGAGTGTGATGTATGATTGTAATTGTATGATTATGATTGTATGATTGTGATTGTATGATTGAGATTGTATGATTGTGATTGTATGCTTGCGATTCTATGATTGTGATTGTATGATTGTGATTGTATGATTGTGATCGTATGATTGTGATTGTATGATTGTGATTGTATGATTGTGATTGTATGATTGTGATTGTATGATTGTGATTGTATGATTGTGATTGTATGATTGTGATTGTATGATTGTGATTGTATGATTGTGATTGTATGATTGTGATTGTATGATTGTGATTGTCTGATTGTGATTGTATGATTGTGATTGTATGATTGTGAAAGTATGATTGTGATTGTATGATTGTTATTGTATGATTGTGATTGTATGATTGTGATTGTATGATTGTGATTGTATGAGTGTGATTGTGTGATTGAGGTTGTGCGATTGAGATTGTACGATTGTGATTGTACGATTGTGATTGAATGATTGTGATTGTATGATTATGATTGTATGATTGTGATTGCATGATTGTGATTGTATGATTGTGATTGTATGATTGTTATTGTATGATTGTGATTGTATGATTGTGATTGTATGATTGTGATTGTATGAGTGTGATTGTGTGATTGAGGTTGTGCGATTGAGATTGTACGATTGTGATTATACGATTGTGATTGAATGATTGTGATTGTATGATTATGATTGTATGATTGTGATTGCATGATTGTAATTGTATGATTGTGGTTGTATGATTGTGATTGTATGAGTGTGATGTATGATTGTAATTGTATGATTATGATTGTATGATTGTGATTGTATGATTGAGATTGTATGATTGTGATTGTATGCTTGCGATTGTATGATTGTGATTGTATGATTGTGATTCTTTGATTGTGATTGTATGATTGTGATTGTATGGTTGTGATTGTATGATTGTGATTGTATGATTGTGATTGTATGATTGTGATTGTATGATTGTGATAGTATGATTGTGATTGTATGATTGTGATAGTATGACTGTGATTGTATGATTGTGATTGTATGATTGTGATTGTATGATTGTGAAAGTATGGTTGTGATTGTATGATTGTGATTGTATGATTGTGATTGTATGATTGTGATTGTATGATTGTGATTGACTGATTGTGGTTGTGCGATTGTGATTGTACGATTGTGATTGTACGATTGTGATTGTAGGATTGTGATTATATGATTATGATTGTATGATTGTGACTGCATGATTGTGATTGTATGATTGAGATTGCATGATTTTGAATGTATGATTGTGATTGTATGATTGTGATTGTATGATTGTGATTGTATGATTGTGATTGTATGATTGTGATTGTATGATTGTGATTGTATGATTGTGATTGTATGATTGTGATTGTATGATTGTGATTGTATGATTGTGATTGTATGATTGTGATTGTCTGATTGTGATTGTATGATTGTGATTGTATGATTGTGAAAGTATGATTGTGATTGTATGATTGTTATTGTATGATTGTGATTGTATGATTGTGATTGTATGATTGTGATTGTATGAGTGTGATTGTGTGATTGAGGTTGTGCGATTGAGATTGTACGATTGTGATTGTACGATTGTGATTGAATGATTGTGATTGTATGATTATGATTGTATGATTGTGATTGCATGATTGTGATTGTATGATTGTGATTGTATGATTGTTATTGTATGATTGTGATTGTATGATTGTGATTGTATGATTGTGATTGTATGAGTGTGATTGTGTGATTGAGGTTGTGCGATTGAGATTGTACGATTGTGATTATACGATTGTGATTGAATGATTGTGATTGTATGATTATGATTGTATGATTGTGATTGCATGATTGTGATTGTATGATTGTGATTGTATGATTGTGATTGTATGATTGTGATTGTATGATTGTGATAGTATGATTGTGATTGTATGATTGTGATTGTATGATTGTGATTGTATGATTGTATTTGCGAGATTGTATTTGGGATATTGTAATTGTATGATTGCGATTGTATGATTGTAATTGTATGATTGTGATTGTATGATTGCGATTGTATGATTGTGATTGTATGATTGTGATTCTTTGATTGTGATTGTATGATTGTGATTGTATGATTGTGATTGTATGATTGTGATTGTATGATTGTGATTGTATGATTGTGATTGTATGACTGTGATTGTATGATTGTGATTGTATGATTGTGATTGTATGATTGTGATTGTATGATTGTGATTGTATGATTGTGATTGTCTGGTTGTGATTGTATGATTGTGATTGTATGATTGTGATTGTATGATTGTGAAAGTATGATTGTGATTGTAAGATTGTGATTGTATGATTGTGATTGTATGAGTGTGATTGTGTGATTGTGGTTGTGCGATTGAGATTGTACGATTGTGATTGTACGATTGTGATTGAATGATTGTGATTGTATGATTATGATTGTATGATTGTGATTGCATGATTGTGATTGTATGATTGTGATTGTATGATTGTGATTGTATGATTGTGATTGTATGATTGTGATTGTATGATTGTGATTGTATGATTGTGATTGTATGATTGTGATAGTATGATTGTGATTGTATGATTGTGATTGTATGATTGTGATTGTATGATTGTGATTGTATGATTGTATTTGGGAGATTGTATTTGGGAGATTGTATTTGGGAGATTGTAATTGTATGATTGCGATTGTATGATTGTGATTGTATGATTGCGATTGTATGAATGCGATTGTATGATTGTGATTGCATAATTGTGATTGTATGATTGTGATTGTATGATTGTGATTGTCTGATTGTGGTTGTATGATTGTGATTGTATGATTGTGATTGTATGATTGTGATTGTATGATTGTATTTGGGAGATTGTAGTTGGGAGATTGTATTTGGGAGATTGTATTTGGGAGATTGTAATTGTATGATTGCGGTTGTATGATTGTGATTGTATGATTGCGATTGTATGATTGTGATTGTATGATTGTGATGTATGATTGTAATATTATGATTATAATTGTATGATTGTGATTGTATGATTGTGATTGTATGATTGAGATTGTATGATTGTAATTGTATGCTTGCGATTGTATGATTGTGATTGTATGATTGTATTTGGGAGATTGTATTTGGGATATTGTAATTGTATGATTGTGATTGTATGATTGTGATTGTATGATTGTGATGTATGATTCTAATTGTATGATTATGATTGTATGATTGTGATTGTATGATTGAGATTGTATGATTGTGATTGTATGATTGCGATTGTATGATTGTGATTGTATGATTGTGATTCTTTGATTGTGATTGTATGATTGTGATTGTATGATTGTGATTGTATGATTGTGATTGTATGATTGTGGTTGTATGATTGTGATTGTATGATTGTGATTGTATGATTGTGATTGTATGATTGTGATAGTATGATTGTGATTATATGATTGTTATTGTATGATTGTTATTGTACGACTGTGATTGTATGATTGTGATTGTATGATTGTGATAGTATGATTGTGAAAGTATGATTGTGATTGTATGATTGTGATTGTATGATTGTGATTGTATGATTGTGATTGTATGATTGTGATTGTATGATTGTGATTGTCTGATTGTGGTTGTGCGATTGTGATTGTACGATTGTGATTGTACGATTGTGATTGTAGGATTGTGATTGTATGATTGTGATTGTATGATTGTGATTGCATGATTGTGATTGTATGATTGTGATTGCATGATTTTGATTGTATGATTGTGATTGTATGATTGTGATTGTATGATTGTGATTGTATGATTGTGATTGTATGATTGTGATTGTATGATTGTGATTGTATGATTGTGATTGTATGATTGTGATTGTATGATTGTGATTGTATGATTGTGATTGTATGATTGTGATTGTATGATTGTGATTGTATGATTGTGATTGTATGATTGTGATTGTATGATTGTGATTGTATGATTGTGATTGTATGATTGTGATTGTATGATTGTGATTGTATGATTGTATTTGGGAGATTGTATTTGGGAGATTGTATTTGGGAGATTGTAATTGTATGATTGTGATTGTATGATTGTGATTGTATGATTGTGATTGTATGATTGTGATTGTATGATTGTGATTGTATGATTGCGATTGTATGATTGTGATTGTATGACTGTGATGTATGATTGTAATTGTATGATTATGATTGTATGATTGTGATTGTATGATTGTGATTGTATGATTGTGATTGTATGATTGTATTTGGGAGATTGTATTTGGTATATTGTAATTGTATGATTGCGATTGTATGATTGTGATTGTATGATTGTGATTGTATGATTGTATTTGGGAGATTGTATTTGGGATATTGTAATTGTATGATTGCGATTGTATGATTGTGATTGTATGAGTGTGATGTATGATTGTAATTGTATGATTATGACTGTATGATTGTGATTGTATGATTGAGATTGTATGATTGTGATTGTATGCTTGCGATTGTATGATTGTGATTGTATGATTGTGATTCTTTGATTGTGATTGTATGATTGTGATTGTATGATTGTGATTGTATGATTGTGATTGTATGATTGTGATTGTATGATTGCGATTGTATGATTGTGATTGTATGATTGTGATTGTATGATTGTGATTGTATGATTGTGATTGTATGATTGTGATAGTATGATTGTGATTGTATGATTGTAATTGTATGATTATGACTGTATGATTGTGATTGTATGATTGAGATTGTATGATTGTGATTGTATGCTTGCGATTGTATGATTGTGATTGTATGATTGTGATTGTATGATTGTGATTGTATGATTGTGACAGTATAATTGTGATTGTATGATTGTGATTGTATGACTGTGATTGTATGATTGTGATTGTATGATTGTGATTGTATGATTGTGATTGTATGATTGTGATTGTATGATTGTGACTGCTTGATTATGATTGTGTGATTGTGATTGTATGATTGTGATTGTATGATTGTGATTGTATGATTGTGATTGTATGATTGTGATTGTATGATTGTGATTGTATGATTGTATTTGGGAGATTGTATTTGGGAGATTGTATTTGGGAGATTGTAATTGTATGATTGTGATTGTATGATTGTGATTGTATGATTGTGATTGTATGATTGCGATTGTATGATTGTGATTGTATGATTGTGATGTATGATTGTAATTGTATGATTATGATTGTATGATTGTGATTGTATGATTGTGATTGTATGATTGTATTTGGGAGATTGTATTTGGGATATTGTAATTGTATGATTGCGATTGTATGATTGTGATTGTATGATTGTGATTGTATGATTGTGATTGTATGATTGTATTTGGGAGATTGTATTTGGGATATTGTAATTGTATGATTGCGATTGTATGATTGTGATTGTATGAGTGTGATGTATGATTGTAATTGTATGATTATGATTGTATGATTGTGATTGTATGATTGAGATTGTATGATTGTGATTGTATGCTTGCGATTGTATGATTGTGATTGTATGATTGTGATTCTTTGATTGTGATTGTATGATTGTGATTGTATGATTGTGATTGTATGATTGTGATTGTATGATTGTGATTGTATGATTGTGATTGTATGATTGTGATTGTATGATTGTGATTGTATGATTGTGATTGTATGATTGTGATTGTATGATTGTGATTGTATGATTGTGATTGTATGATTGTGATTGTATGATTGTGATTGTATGATTGTGATAGTATGATTGTGATTGTATCATTGTGATTGTATCATTGTGATTGTATGATTGTGATTGTATGATTGTGATTGTATGATTGTATTTGGGAGATTGTATTTGGGAGATTGTAATTGTATGATTGCGATTGTATGATTGTGATTGTATGATTGTGATTGTATGATTGTATTTGGGAGATTGTAGTTGGGAGATTGTATTTGGGAGATTGTATTTGGGAGATTGTAATTGTATGGTTGCGATTGTATGATTGTGATTGTATGATTGCGATTGTATGATTGTGATTGTATGATTGTGATTGTATGATTGTGATTGTATGATTGTGATTGTATGATTGTGATTGTACGATTGTGATTGTACGATTGTGATTGAATGATTGTGATTGTATGATTATGATTGTATGATTGTGATTGCATGATTGTGATTGTATGATTGTGATTGTATGATTGTTATTGTATGATTGTGATTGTATGATTGTGATTGTATGAGTGTGATTGTGTGATTGAGGTTGTGCGATTGAGATTGTACGATTGTGATTATACGATTGTGATTGAATGATTGTGATTGTATGATTATGATTGTATGATTGTGATTGCATGATTGTAATTGTATGATTGTGGTTGTATGATTGTGATTGTATGAGTGTGATGTATGATTGTAATTGTATGATTATGATTGTATGATTGTGATTGTATGATTGAGATTGTATGATTGTGATTGTATGCTTGCGATTGTATGATTGTGATTGTATGATTGTGATTCTTTGATTGTGATTGTATGATTGTGATTGTATGATTGTGATTGTATGATTGTGATTGTATGATTGTGATTGTATGATTGCGATTGTATGATTGTGATAGTATGATTGTGATAGTATGATTGTGATTGTATGATTGTGATTGTATGATTGTGATTCTTTGATTGTGATTGTATGATTGTGATTGTATGATTGTGATTGTATGATTGTGATTGTATGATTGTGATTGTATGATTGTGATTGTATGATTGTGATAGTATGATTGTGATTGTATGATTGTGATAGTATGACTGTGATTGTATGATTGTGATTGTATGATTGTGATTGTATGATTGTGAAAGTATGATTGTGATTGTATGATTGTGATTGTATGATTGTGATTGTATGAGTGTGATTGTGTGATTGAGGTTGTGCGATTGAGATTGTACGATTGTGATTGTACGATTGTGATTGAATGATTGTGATTGTATGATTACGATTGTATGATTGTGATTGCATGATTGTGATTGTATGATTGTGATTGTATGAGTGTGATGTATGATTGTAATTGTATGATTATGATTGTATGATTGTGATTGTATGATTGAGATTGTATGATTGTGATTGTATGCTTGCGATTCTATGATTGTGATTGTATGATTGTGATTGTATGATTGTGATCGTATGATTGTGATTGTATGATTGTGATTGTATGATTGTGATTGTATGACTGTGATTGTATGATTGTGATTGTATGATTGCGATTGTATGATTGCGATTGTATGATTGTGATTGTATGATTGTGATTGTATGATTGTGATTGTATGATTGTATTTGGGAGATTGTATTTGGGAGATTGTATTTGGGAGATTGTAATTGTATGATTGCGATTGTATGATTGTGATTGTATGATTGCGATTGTATGATTGTGATTTTATGATTGTGATGTATGATTGTAATTGTATGATTATGATTGTATGATTGTATTTGGGAGATTGTATTTGGGATATTGTAATTGTATGATTGCGATTGTATGATTGTGATTGTATGATTGTGATTGTATGATTGTGATTGTATGATTGTGATTGTATGATTGTATTTGGGAGATTGTATTTGGGATATTGTAATTGTATGATTGTGGTTGTATGATTGTGATTGTATGAGTGTGATGTATGATTGTAATTGTATGATTATGATTGTATGATTGTGATTGTATGATTGAGATTGTATGATTGTGATTGTATGCTTGCGATTGTATGATTGTGATTGTATGATTGTGATTCTTTGATTGTGATTGTATGATTGTGATTGTATGATTGTGATTGTATGATTGTGATTGTATGATTGTGATTGTATGATTGTGATAGTATGATTGTGATTGTATGATTGTGATAGTATGACTGTGATTGTATGATTGTGATTGTATGATTGTGATTGTATGATTGTGAAAGTATGGTTGTGATTGTATGATTGTGATTGTATGATTGTGATTGTATGATTGTGATTGTATGATTGTGATTGACTGATTGTGGTTGTGCGATTGTGATAGTACGATTGTGATTGTACGATTGTGATTGTAGGATTGTGATTATATGATTATGATTGTATGATTGTGACTGCATGACTGTGATTGTATGATTGTGATTGCATGATTTTGAATGTATGATTGTGATTGTATGATTGTGATTGTATGATTGTGATTGTATGATTGTGATTGTATGATTGCGATTGTATGATTGTGATTGTATGATTGTGATTGTATGATTGTGATTGTATGATTGTGATTGTCTGATTGTGATTGTATGATTGTGATTGTATGATTGTGAAAGTATGATTGTGATTGTATGATTGTTATTGTATGATTGTGATTGTATGATTGTGATTGTATGATTGTGATTGTATGAGTGTGATTGTGTGATTGAGGTTGTGCGATTGAGATTGTACGATTGTGATTATACGATTGTGATTGAATGATTGTGATTGTATGATTATGATTGTATGATTGTGATTGCATGATTGTAATTGTATGATTGTGGTTGTATGATTGTGATTGTATGAGTGTGATGTATGATTGTAATTGTATGATTATGATTGTATGATTGTGATTGTATGATTGAGATTGTATGATTGTGATTGTATGCTTGCGATTGTATGCTTGCGATTGTATGATTGTGATTGTATGATTGTGATTCTTTGATTGTGATTGTATGATTGTGATTGTATGATTGTGATTGTATGATAGTGATTGTATGATTGTGATTGTATGATTGTGATTGTATGATTGTGATAGTATGATTGTGATTGTATGATTGTGATTGTATGATTGTGATTGTATGATTGTGATACTATGATTGTGAAAGTATGATTGCGATTGTATGATTGTGATTGTATGATTGTGATTGTATGATTGTGATTGTATGATTGTGATTGTATGATTGTGATTGTCTGATTGTGATTGTATGATTGTGATTGTATGATTGTGAAAGTATGATTGTGATTGTATGATTGTTATTTTATGATTGTGATTGTATGATTGTGATTGTATGATTGTGATTGTATGAGTGTGATTGTGTGATTGAGGTTGTGCGATTGAGATTGTACGATTGTGATTGTACGATTGTGATTGAATGATTGTGATTGTATGATTATGATTGTATGATTGTGATTGCATGATTGTGATTGTATGATTGTGATTGTATGATTGTTATTGTATGATTGTGATTGTATGATTGTGATTGTATGATTGTGATTGTATGAGTGTGATTGTGTGATTGAGGTTGTGCGATTGAGATTGTACGATTGTGATTATACGATTGTGATTGAATGATTGTGATTGTATGATTATGATTGTATGATTGTGATTGCATGATTGTGATTGTATGATTGTGATTGTATGATTGTGATTGTATGATTGTGATTGTATGATTGTGATTGTATGATTGTGATTGTATGATTGTGATAGTATGATTGTGATTGTATGATTGTGATTGTATGATTGTGATTGTATGATTGTGATTGTATGATTGTATTTGCGAGATTGTATTTGGGATATTGTAATTGTATGATTGCGTATGTATGATTGTAATTGTATGATTGTGATTGTATGATTGCGATTGTATGATTGTGATTGTATGATTGTGATTCTTTGATTGTGATTGTATGATTGTGATTGTATGATTGTGATTGTATGATTGTGATTGTATGATTGTGATTGTATGATTGTGATTGTATGACTGTGATTGTATGATTGTGATTGTATGATTGTGATTGTATGATTGTGATTGTATGATTGTGATTGTATGATTGTGATTGTCTGGTTGTGATTGTATGATTGTGATTGTATGATTGTGATTGTATGATTGTGAAAGTATGATTGTGATTGTAAGATTGTGATTGTATGATTGTGATTGTATGAGTGTGATTGTGTGATTGTGGTTGTGCGATTGAGATTGTACGATTGTGATTGTACGATTGTGATTGAATGATTGTGATTGTATGATTATGATTGTATGATTGTGATTGCATGATTGTGATTGTATGATTGTGATTGTATGATTGTGATTGTATGATTGTGATTGTATGATTGTGATTGTATGATTGTGATTGTATGATTGTGATTGTATGATTGTGATAGTATGATTGTGATTGTATGATTGTGATTGTATGATTGTGATTGTATGATTGTGATTGTATGATTGTATTTGGGAGATTGTATTTGGGAGATTGTATTTGGGAGATTGTAATTGTATGATTGCGATTGTATGATTGTGATTGTATGATTGCGATTGTATGAATGCGATTGTATGATTGTGATTGCATAATTGTGATTGTATGATTGTGATTGTATGATTGTGATTGTCTGATTGTGGTTGTATGATTGTGATTGTATGATTGTGATTGTATGATTGTGATTGTATGATTGTATTTGGGAGATTGTAGTTGGGAGATTGTATTTGGGAGATTGTATTTGGGAGATTGTAATTGTATGATTGCGGTTGTATGATTGTGATTGTATGATTGCGATTGTATGATTGTGATTGTATGATTGTGATGTATGATTGTAATATTATGATTATAATTGTATGATTGTGATTGTATGATTGTGATTGTATGATTGCGATTGTATGATTGTGATTGTATGATTGTGATTCTTTGATTGTGATTGTATGATTGTGATTGTATGATTGTGATTGTATGATTGTGATTGTATGATTGTGGTTGTATGATTGTGATTGTATGATTGTGATTGTATGATTGTGATTGTATGATTGTGATAGTATGATTGTGATTATATGATTGTTATTGTATGATTGTTATTGTACGACTGTGATTGTATGATTGTGATTGTATGATTGTGATAGTATGATTGTGAAAGTATGATTGTGATTGTATGATTGTGATTGTATGATTGTGATTGTATGATTGTGATTGTATGATTGTGATTGTATGATTGTGATTGTCTGATTGTGGTTGTGCGATTGTGATTGTACGATTGTGATTGTACGATTGTGATTGTAGGATTGTGATTGTATGATTGTGATTGTATGATTGTGATTGCATGATTGTGATTGTATGATTGTGATTGCATGATTTTGAATGTATGATTTTGATTGTATGATTGTGATTGTATGATTG
The DNA here is from genome assembly GCF_050947335.1 of Megachile rotundata. NCBI lineage: Eukaryota > Metazoa > Arthropoda > Insecta > Hymenoptera > Megachilidae > Megachile > Megachile rotundata. The sequence goes on along the minus strand of NW_027473371.1, from coordinate 262,244 downwards.
TGATTGTATGATTGTGATTGTATGATTGTGATTGTATGATTGTGATTGTATGATTGTGATTGTATGATTGTGATTGTATGATTGTGATTGTATGATTGTGATTGTATGATTGTGATTGTATGATTGTGATTGCATGATTGTGATTGTATGATTGTGATTGTATGATTGTGATTGTATGATTGTGATTGTATGATTGTGATTGTATGATTGTGATTGTATGATTGTGATTGTATGATTGTGATTGTATGATTGTGATTGTATGATTGTGATTGTATGATTGTGATTGTATGATTGTGATTGTATGATTGTGATTGTATGATTGTATTTGGGAGATTGTATTTGGGAGATTGTATTTGGGAGATTGTAATTGTATGATTGTGATTGTATGATTGTGATTGTATGATTGTGATTGTATGATTGTGATTGTATGATTGTGATTGTATGATTGCGATTGTATGATTGTGATTGTATGATTGTGATGTATGATTGTAATTGTATGATTATGATTGTATGATTGTGATTGTATGATTGTGATTGTATGATTGTGATTGTATGATTGTATTTGGGAGATTGTATTTGGTATATTGTGATTGTATGATTGCGATTGTATGATTGTGATTGTATGATTGTGATTGTATGATTGTATTTGGGAGATTGTATTTGGGATATTGTAATTGTATGATTGCGATTGTATGATTGTGATTGTATGAGTGTGATGTATGATTGTAATTGTATGATTATGACTGTATGATTGTGATTGTATGATTGAGATTGTATGATTGTGATTGTATGCTTGCGATTGTATGATTGTGATTGTATGATTGTGATTCTTTGATTGTGATTGTATGATTGTGATTGTATGATTGTGATTGTATGATTGTGATTGTATGATTGTGATTGTATGATTGCGATTGTATGATTGTGATTGTATGATTGTGATTGTATGATTGTGATTGTATGATTGTGATTGTATGATTGTGATAGTATGATTGTGATTGTATGATTGTGATTGTATGATTGTGATTGTATGATTGTGATTGTATGATTGTGATTGTATGATTGTGATTGTATGATTGTGATTGTATGATTGTGATTGTATGATTGTGATTGTATGATTGTGATTGTATGATTGTGATTGTATGATTGTGATTATATGATTGTGATTGTATGATTGTGATTGTATGATTGTGATTGTATGATTGTGATTGTATGATTGTGATTGTATGATTGTGATTGTATGATTGTGATTGTATGATTGTGATTGTATGATTGTGATTGTATGATTGTGATTGTATGATTGTATTTGGGAGATTGTATTTGGGAGATTGTATTTGGGAGATTGTAATTGTATGATTGTGATTGTATGATTGTGATTGTATGATTGTGATTGTATGATTGTGATTGTATGATTGTGATTGTATGATTGCGATTGTATGATTGTGATTGTATGATTGTGATGTATGATTGTAATTGTATGATTATGATTGTATGATTGTGATTGTATGATTGTGATTGTATGATTGTGATTGTATGATTGTATTTGGGAGATTGTATTTGGTATATTGTAATTGTATGATTGCGATTGTATGATTGTGATTGTATGATTGTGATTGTATGATTGTGATTGTATGATTGTGATTGTATGATTGTGATAGTATGATTGTGATTGTATGATTGTGATTGTATGATTGTGATTGTATGATTGTGATTGTATGATTGTGATTGTATGATTGTGATTGTATGATTGTGATTGTATGATTGTGATTGTATGATTGTGATTGTATGATTGTGATTGTATGATTGTGATTGTATGATTGTGATTATATGATTGTGATTGTATGATTGTGATTGTATGATTGTGATTGTATGATTGTGATTGTATGATTGTGATTGTATGATTGTGATTGTATGATTGTGATTGTATGATTGTGATTGTATGATTGTGATTGTATGATTGTGATTGTATGATTGTATTTGGGAGATTGTATTTGGGAGATTGTATTTGGGAGATTGTAATTGTATGATTGTGATTGTATGATTGTGATTGTATGATTGAGATTGTATGATTGTGATTGTATGCTTGCGATTGTATGATTGTGATTGTATGATTGTGATTGTATGATTGTGATTGTATGATTGTGACAGTATAATTGTGATTGTATGATTGTGATTGTATGACTGTGATTGTATGATTGTGATTGTATGATTGTGATTGTATGATTGTGATTGTATGATTGTGATTGTATGATTGTGACTGCTTGATTATGATTGTGTGATTGTGATTGTATGATTGTGATTGTATGATTGTGATTGTATGATTGTGATTGTATGATTGTGATTGTATGATTGTGATTGTATGATTGTGATTGTATGATTGTATTTGGGAGATTGTATTTGGGAGATTGTATTTGGGAGATTGTAATTGTATGATTGTGATTGTATGATTGTGATTGTATGATTGTGATTGTATGATTGCGATTGTATGATTGTGATTGTATGATTGTGATGTATGATTGTAATTGTATGATTATGATTGTATGATTGTGATTGTATGATTGTGATTGTATGATTGTATTTGGGAGATTGTATTTGGGATATTGTAATTGTATGATTGCGATTGTATGATTGTGATTGTATGATTGTGATTGTATGATTGTGATTGTATGATTGTATTTGGGAGATTGTATTTGGGATATTGTAATTGTATGATTGCGATTGTATGATTGTGATTGTATGAGTGTGATGTATGATTGTAATTGTATGATTATGATTGTATGATTGTGATTGTATGATTGAGATTGTATGATTGTGATTGTATGCTTGCGATTGTATGATTGTGATTGTATGATTGTGATTCTTTGATTGTGATTGTATGATTGTGATTGTATGATTGTGATTGTATGATTGTGATTGTATGATTGTGATTGTATGATTGTGATTGTATGATTGTGATTGTATGATTGTGATTGTATGATTGTGATTGTATGATTGTGATTGTATGATTGTGATTGTATGATTGTGATTGTATGATTGTGATTGTATGATTGTGATAGTATGATTGTGATTGTATCATTGTAATTGTATGATTGCGATTGTATGATTGTGATTGTATGATTGTGATTGTATGATTGTATTTGGGAGATGGTAGTTGGGAGATTGTATTTGGGAGATTGTATTTGGGAGATTGTAATTGTATGATTGCGGTTGTATGATTGTGATTGTATGATTGCGATTGTATGATTGTGATTGTATGATTGTGATGTATGATTGTAATATTATGATTATAATTGTATGATTGTGATTGTATGATTGTGATGGTATGATTGTGATTGTATGATTGCGATTGTATGATTGTATTTGGGAGATTGTAGTTGGGAGATTGTATTTGGGAGATTGTATTTGGGAGATTGTAATTGTATGGTTGCGATTGTATGATTGTGATTGTATGATTGCGATTGTATGATTGTGATTGTATGATTGTGATTGTATGATTGTGATTGTATGATTGTGATTGTATGATTGTGATTGTACGATTGTGATTGTACGATTGTGATTGAATGATTGTGATTGTATGATTATGATTGTATGATTGTGATTGCATGATTGTGATTGTATGATTGTGATTGTATGATTGTTATTGTATGATTGTGATTGTATGATTGTGATTGTATGAGTGTGATTGTGTGATTGAGGTTGTGCGATTGAGATTGTACGATTGTGATTATACGATTGTGATTGAATGATTGTGATTGTATGATTATGATTGTATGATTGTGATTGCATGATTGTAATTGTATGATTGTGGTTGTATGATTGTGATTGTATGAGTGTGATGTATGATTGTAATTGTATGATTATGATTGTATGATTGTGATTGTATGATTGAGATTGTATGATTGTGATTGTATGCTTGCGATTGTATGATTGTGATTGTATGATTGTGATTCTTTGATTGTGATTGTATGATTGTGATTGTATGATTGTGATTGTATGATTGTGATTGTATGATTGTGATTGTATGATTGTGATTGTATGATTGTGATAGTATGATTGTGATTGTATGATTGTGATAGTATGACTGTGATTGTATGATTGTGATTGTATGATTGTGATTGTATGATTGTGAAAGTATGGTTGTGATTGTATGATTGTGATTGTATGATTGTGATTGTATGATTGTGATTGTATGACTGTGATTGACTGATTGTGGTTGTGCGATTGTGATTGTACGATTGTGATTGTACGATTGTGATTGTGGGATTGTGATTATATGATTATGATTGTATGATTGTGACTGCATGATTGTGATTGTATGATTGAGATTGCATGATTTTGAATGTATGATTGTGATTGTATGATTGTGATTGTATGATTGTGATTGTATGATTGTGATTGTATGATTGTGATTGTATGATTGTGATTGTATGATTGTGATTGTATGATTGTGATTGTCTGATTGTGATTGTATGATTGTGATTGTATGATTGTGAAAGTATGATTGTGATTGTATGATTGTTATTGTATGATTGTGATTGTATGATTGTGATTGTACGATTGTGATTGTATGAGTGTGATTGTGTGATTGAGGTTGTGCGATTGAGATTGTACGATTGTGATTGTACGATTGTGATTGAATGATTGTGATTGTATGATTATGATTGTATGATTGTGATTGCATGATTGTGATTGTATGATTGTGATTGTATGATTGTTATTGTATGATTGTGATTGTATGATTGTGATTGTATGATTGTGATTGTATGAGTGTGATTGTGTGATTGAGGTTGTGCGATTGAGATTGTACGATTGTGATTATACGATTGTGATTGAATGATTGTGATTGTATGATTATGATTGTATGATTGTGATTGCATGATTGTGATTGTATGATTGTGATTGTATGATTGTGATTGTATGATTGTGATTGTATGATTGTGATTGTATGATTGTGATTGTATGATTGTGATAGTATGATTGTGATTGTATGATTGTGATTGTATGATTGTGATTGTATGATTGTATTTGCGAGATTGTATTTGGGATATTGTAATTGTATGATTGCGATTGTATGATTGTAATTGTATGATTGTGATTGTATGATTGCGATTGTATGATTGTGATTGTATGATTGTGATTCTTTGATTGTGATTGTATGATTGTGATTGTATGATTGTGATTGTATGATTGTGATTGTATGATTGTGATTGTATGATTGTGATTGTATGATTGTGATTGTACGATTGTGATTGTATGACTGTGATTGTATGACTGTGATTGTATGATTGTGATTGTATGATTGTGATTGTATGATTGTGATTGTATGATTGTGATTGTCTGGTTGTGATTGTATGATTGTGATTGTATGATTGTGATTGTATGATTGTGAAAGTATGATTGTGATTGTAAGATTGTGATTGTATGATTGTGATTGTATGAGTGTGATTGTGTGATTGTGGTTGTGCGATTGAGATTGTACGATTGTGATTGTACGATTGTGATTGAATGATTGTGATTGTATGATTATGATTGTATGATTGTGATTGCATGATTGTGATTGTATGATTGTGATTGTATGATTGTGATTGTATGATTGTGATTGTATGATTGTGATTGTATGATTGTGATTGTATGATTGTGATTGTATGATTGTGATAGTATGATTGTGATTGTATGATTGTGATTGTATGATTGTGATTGTATGACTGTGATTGTATGATTGTGATTGTATGATTGTATTTGGGAGATTGTATTTGGGAGATTGTATTTGGGAGATTGTAATTGTATGATTGCGATTGTATGATTGTGATTGTATGATTGCGATTGTATGAATGCGATTGTATGATTGTGATTGCATAATTGTGATTGTATGATTGTGATTGTATGATTGTGATTGTCTGATTGTGGTTGTATGATTGTGATTGTATGATTGTGATTGTATGATTGTGATTGTATGATTGTGATTGTATGATTGTGATTGTATGATTGTGATAGTATGATTGTATTTGCGAGATTGTATTTGGGATATTGTAATTGTATGATTGCGATTGTATGATTGTAATTGTATGATTGTGATTGTATGATTGCGATTGTATGATTGTGATTGTATGATTGTGATGTATGATTGTAATTGTATGATTATGATTGTATGATTGTGATTGTATGATTGTGATTGTATGATTGTATTTGGGAGATTGTATTTGGGATATTGTAATTGTATGATTGCGATTGTATGATTGTGATTGTATGATTGTGATTGTATGATTGTGATTGTATGATTGTATTTGGGAGATTGTATTTGGGATATTGTAATTGTATGATTGCGATTGTATGATTGTGATTGTATGAGTGTGATGTATGATTGTAATTGTATGATTATGATTGTATGATTGTGATTGTATGATTGAGATTGTATGATTGTGATTGTATGCTTGCGATTCTATGATTGTGATTGTATGATTGTGATTGTATGATTGTGATTGTATGATTGTGATTGTATGATTGTGATTGTATGACTGTGATTGTATGATTGTGATTGTATGATTGCGATTGTATGATTGTGATTGTATGATTGTGATTGTATGATTGTGATTGTATGATTGTATTTGGGAGATTGTATTTGGGATATTGTAATTGTATGATTGCGATTGTATGATTGTGATTGTATGATTGTGATTGTATGATTGTGATTGTATGATTGTGATTGTATGATTGTGATTGTATGATTGTGATTGTATGATTGTATTTGGGAGATTGTATTTGGGATATTGTAATTGTATGATTGCGATTGTATGATTGTGATTGTATGAGTGTGATGTATGATTGTAATTGTATGATTATGATTGTATGATTGTGATTGTATGATTGAGATTGTATGATTGTGATTGTATGCTTGCGATTGTATGATTGTGATTTTATGATTGTGATTCTTTGATTGTGATTGTATGATTGTGATTGCATGATTGTGATTGTATGATTGTGATTGCATGATTTTGAATGTATGATTGTGATTGTATGATTGTGATTGTATGATTGTAATTGTATGATTATGATTGTATGATTGTGATTGTATGATTGAGATTGTATGATTGTGATTGTATGCTTGCGATTGTATGATTGTGATTTTATGATTGTGATTCTTTGATTGTGATTGTATGATTGTGATTGCATGATTGTGATTGTATGATTGTGATTGCATGATTTTGAATGTATGATTGTGATTGTATGATTGTGATTGTATGACTGTGATTGTATGATTGTGATTGTATGATTGTGATTGTATGATTGTGATTGTATGATTGTGATTGTCTGATTGTGATTGTATGATTGTGATTGTATGATTGTGATTGTATGATTGTGAAAGTATGATTGTGATTGTATGATTGTGATTGTATGATTGTGATTGTATGAGTGTGATTGTGTGATTGAGGTTGTGCGATTGAGATTGTACGATTGTGATTGTACGATTGTGATTGAATGATTGTGATTGTATGATTACGATTGTATGATTGTGATTGCATGATTGTGATTGTATGATTGTGATTGTATGAGTGTGATGTATGATTGTAATTGTATGATTATGATTGTATGATTGTGATTGCATGATTGAGATTGTATGATTGTGATTGTATGCTTGCGATTCTATGATTGTGATTGTATGATTGTGATTGTATGATTGTGATCGTATGATTGTGATTGTATGATTGTGATTGTATGATTGTGATTGTATGACTGTGATTGTATGATTGTGATTGTATGATTGCGATTGTATGATTGTGATTGTATGATTGTGATTGTATGATTGTGATTGTATGATTGTGATTGTATGATTGTATTTGGGAGATTGTATTTGGGAGATTGTATTTGGGAGATTGTAATTGTATGATTGCGATTGTATGATTGTGATTGTATGATTGCGATTGTATGATTGTGATTTTATGATTGTGATGTATGATTGTAATTGTATGATTATGATTGTATGATTGTGATTGTATGATTGTGATTGTATGATTGTATTTGGGAGATTGTATTTGGGATATTGTAATTGTATGATTGCGATTGTATGATTGTGATTGTATGATTGTGATTGTATGATTGTGATTGTATGATTGTGATTGTATGATTGTATTTGGGAGATTGTATTTGGGATATTGTAATTGTATGATTGTGGTTGTATGATTGTGATTGTATGAGTGTGATGTATGATTGTAATTGTATGATTATGATTGTATGATTGTGATTGTATGATTGAGATTGTATGATTGTGATTGTATGCTTGCGATTGTATGATTGTGATTGTATGATTGTGATTCTTTGATTGTGATTGTATGATTGTGATTGTATGATTGTGATTGTATGATTGTGATTGTATGATTGTGATTGTATGATTGTGATAGTATGATTGTGATTGTATGATTGTGATAGTATGACTGTGATTGTATGATTGTGATTGTATGATTGTGATTGTATGATTGTGAAAGTATGGTTGTGATTGTATGATTGTGATTGTATGATTGTGATTGTATGATTGTGATTGTATGATTGTGATTGACTGATTGTGGTTGTGCGATTGTGATAGTACGATTGTGATTGTACGATTGTGATTGTAGGATTGTGATTATATGATTATGATTGTATGATTGTGACTGCATGATTGTGATTGTATGATTGTGATTGCATGATTTTGAATGTATGATTGTGATTGTATGATTGTGATTGTATGATTGTGATTGTATGATTGTGATTGTATGATTGTGATTGTATGATTGTGATTGTATGATTGTGATTGTATGATTGTGATTGTATGATTGTGATTGTCTGATTGTGATTGTATGATTGTGATTGTATGATTGTGAAAGTATGATTGTGATTGTATGATTGTTATTGTATGATTGTGATTGTATGATTGTGATTGTATGATTGTGATTGTATGAGTGTGATTGTGTGATTGAGGTTGTGCGATTGAGATTGTACGATTGTGATTATACGATTGTGATTGAATGATTGTGATTGTATGATTATGATTGTATGATTGTGATTGCATGATTGTAATTGTATGATTGTGGTTGTATGATTGTGATTGTATGAGTGTGATGTATGATTGTAATTGTATGATTATGATTGTATGATTGTGATTGTATGATTGAGATTGTATGATTGTGATTGTATGCTTGCGATTGTATGCTTGCGATTGTATGATTGTGATTGTATGATTGTGATTCTTTGATTGTGATTGTATGATTGTGATTGTATGATTGTGATTGTATGATTGTGATTGTATGATTGTGATTGTATGATTGTGATTGTATGATTGTGATAGTATGATTGTGATTGTATGATTGTGATTGTATGATTGTGATTGTATGATTGTGATACTATGATTGTGAAAGTATGATTGCGATTGTATGATTGTGATTGTATGATTGTGATTGTATGATTGTGATTGTATGATTGTGATTGTATGATTGTGATTGTATGATTGAAATTGTATGATTGTGATTGTATGATTGCGATTGTATGATTGTGATTGTATGATTGTGATTGTATGATTGTATTTGCGAGATTGTATTTGGGATATTGTAATTGTATGATTGCGATTGTATGATTGTAATTGTATGATTATGATTGTATGATTGTGATTGTATGAATGCGATTGTATGATTGTGATTGTATGATTGTGATTGTATGATTGTAATTGCATGATTATGATTGTGTGATTGTGATTGTATGATTGCGATTGTATGATTGTGATTGTATGATTATGATTGTATTTTTGTGATTGTATGATTGTGATTGTATGATTGTGATTGTATGATTGTGATTGTATGACTGTGATTGTATGATTGTGATTGTATGATTGCTATTGTATGATTGTGATTGTATGATTGTGATTGTATGATTGTGATTGTATGATTGTGATTGTATGATTGTGATTGTACGATTGTGATAGTATGATTGTATTTGGGAGATTGTATTTGGGATATTGTAATTGTTTGATTGCGATTGTATGATTGTGATTGTATGATTGTGATTGTATGATTGAGATTGTATGATTGTGATTGTATGCTTGCGATTGTATGAATGTGATTGAATGATTGTAATTGTATGACTGTGATTGTATGATTGTGATTGTATGATTGTGATTGTATGATTGTGAAAGTATGATAGTGATGGTATGATTGTGATTGTATGATTGTGATTGTATGATTGGGATTGTATGAGTGCGATTGTCTGATTGTGGTTGTGCGATTGTGATTGTACGATTGTGATTGTACGATTGTTATTGAATGATTGTGATTGTATGATTCTGATTGTATGATTGTGATTACATGATTGTGATTGTATGATTGTGATTGCATGATTTTGAACGTATGATTGTGATTGTATGATTGTGATTGTATGATTGTGATTGCATGATTGTGATTGTATGATTGTGATTGTATGATTGTGATTGTATGATTGTGATTGTATGATTGTGATTGTATGATTATGATTGTATGATTGCGATTGTATGATTGTGATTGTATGATTGTGATTGCATAATTGTGATTGTATGATTGTGATTGTATGATTGTGATTGCATAATTGTGATTGTATGATTGTGATTGTATGATTGTGATTGTCTGATTGTGGTTGTATGATTGTGATTGTATGATTGTGATTGTATGATTGTGATTGTATGATTGTATTTGTGAGATTGTATTTGGGATATTGTAATTGTATGATTGCGATTGTATGATTGTAATTGTATGATTATGATTGTATGATTGTGATTGTATGATTGTAATTGTATGATTATGATTGTATGATTGTGATTGTATGAATGCGATTGTATGATTGTGATTGTATGATTGTGATTGTATGATTGTAATTGCATGATTATGATTGTGTGATTGTGATTGTATGATTGCGATTGTATGATTGTGATTGTATGATTATGATTGTATTTTTGTGATTGTATGATTGTGATTGTATGATTGTGATTGTATGATTGTGATTGTATGATTGTGATTGTATGATTGTGATTGTATGACTGTGATTGTATGATTGTGATTGTATGATTGCGATTGTATGAATGCGATTGTATGTTTGTGATTGTATGATTGTGATTGTATGATTGTGATTGTACGATTGTGATAGTATGATTGTATTTGGGAGATTGTATTTGGGATATTGTAATTGTATGATTGCGATTGTATGATTGTTATTGTATGATTGTGATGTATGATTGTAATTGTATGATTATGATTGTTTGATTGTGATTGTATGATTGAGATTGTATGATTGTGATTGTATGCTTGCGATTGTATGAATCTGATTGTATGATTGTGATTGTATGACTGTGATTGTATGATTGTGATTGTATGATTGTGATTGTATGTTTGTGAAAGTATGATTGCGATTGTATGATTGTGATTGCATGATTTTGAACGTATGATTGTGATTGTATGATTGTGATTGTATGATTGTGATTGTATGATTGTGATTGTATGATTGTGAAAGTATGATTGTGATGGTATGATTGTGATTGTATGATTGTGATTGTATGATTGGGATTGTATGAGTGTGATTGTCTGATTGTGGTTGTGCGATTGTGATTGTACGATTGTGATTGTACGATTGTTATTGAATGATTGTGATTGTATGATTCTGATTGTATGATTGTGATTGCATGATTGTGATTGTATGATTGTGATTGCATGATTTTGAACGTATGATTGTGATTGTATGATTGTGATTGTATGATTGTGATTGTATGATTGTGATTGTATGATTGTGATTGTATGATTGTGATTGTATGATTGTGATTGTATGATTGTGATTGTATGATTGTGATTGTATGATTGTGATTGTATGATTGTGATTGTATGATTGTGATTGTATGATTGTGATTGTATGATTGTGATTGTATGATTGCGATTGTATGATTGTGATTGTATGATTGTGATTGCATGATTGTGATTGTATGATTGTGATTGTATGATTGTGATTCCATTATTGTGATTGTATGATTGTGATTGTATGATTGTGATTGTCTGATTGTGGTTGTATGATTGTGATTGTATGATTGTGATTGTATGATTGTGATTGTATGATTGTGATTGTATGATTGTGATTGTATGATTGTATTTGCGAGATTGTATTTGGGATATTGTAATTGTATGATTGCGATTGTATGATTGTAATTGTATGATTATGATTGTATGATTGTGATTGTATGAATGCGATTGTATGATTGTGATTGTATGATTGTGATTGTATGATTGTAATTGCATGATTATGATTGTGTGATTGTGATTGTATGATTGCGATTGTATGATTGTGATTGTATGATTATGATTGTATTTTTGTGATTGTATGATTGTGATTGTATGATTGTGATTGTATGATTGTGATTGCATGATTGTGATTGTATGATTGTGATTCTATGATTGTGATTGTATGATTGTGTTTGTATGATTGTGATTGTATGATTGTGATTGTATGATTGTGATAGTATGATTGTGATTGTATGATTGTGATTGTATGATTGTGATTGTATGATTGTGATTGTATGATTGTGATTGTATGATTGTGGTTGTATGATTGTGATTGTCTGATTGTGATTGTATGATTGTGATTGTATGATTGTGATTGTATGATTGTGAAAGTATGATTGTGATTGTATGATTGTGATTGTATGATTGTGATTGTATGAGTGTGATTGTGTGATTGTGGTTGTGCCATTGAGATTGTACGATTGTGATTGTACGATTGTGATTGAATGATTGTGATTGTATGATTATGATTGTATGATTGTAATTGCATGATTGTGATTGTATGATTGTGATTGTATGATTGTGATTGTATGATTGTGATTGTATGATTGTGATTGTATGATTGTGATTGTATGATTGTGATTGTATGATTGCGATTGTCTGATTGTGGTTGTATGATTGTGATTGTATGATTGTGATTGTATGATTGTGATAGTATGATTGTGATTGTATGATTGTGATTGTATGATTGTGATTGTATGATTGTGATTGTATGATTGTATTTGGGAGATTGTATTTGGGAGATTGTATTTGGGAGATTGTAATTGTATGATTGCGATTGTATGATTGTGATTGTATGATTGCGATTGTATGAATGCGATTGTATGATTGTGATTGTATGATTGTGATTCTTTGATTGTGATTGTATGATTGTGATTGTATGATTGTGATTGTATGATTGTGATTGTATGATTGTGATTGTATGATTGTGATTGTATGATTGTGATAGTATGATTGTGATTGTATGATTGTGATAGTATGATTGTGATTGTATGATTGTGATTGTATGATTGTGATTGTATGATTGTGATTGTATGATTGTGATTGTATGATTGTGGTTGTATGATTGTGATTGTCTGATTGTGATTGTATGATTGTGATTGTATGATTGTGATTGTATGATTGTGAAAGTATGATTGTGATTGTATGATTGTGATTGTATGATTGTGATTGTATGAGTGTGATTGTGTGATTGTGGTTGTGCCATTGAGATTGTACGATTGTGATTGTACGATTGTGATTGAATGATTGTGATTGTATGATTATGATTGTATGATTGTAATTGCATGATTGTGATTGTATGATTGTGATTGTATGATTGTGATTGTATGATTGTGATTGTATGATTGTGATTGTATGATTGTGATTGTATGATTGTGATTGTATGATTGCGATTGTCTGATTGTGGTTGTATGATTGTGATTGTATGAATGCGATTGTATGATTGTGATTGTATGATTGTGATTGTATGATTGTAATTGCATGATTATGATTGTGTGATTGTGATTGTATGATTGCGATTGTATGATTGTGATTGTATGATTATGATTGTATTTTTGTGATTGTATGATTGTGATTGTATGATTGTGATTGTATGATTGTGATTGTATGACTGTGATTGTATGATTGTGATTGTATGACTGCTATTGTATGATTGTGATTGTATGATTGTGATTGTATGATTGTGATTGTATGATTGTGATTGTATGATTGTGATTGTACGATTGTGATAGTATGATTGTATTTGGGAGATTGTATTTGGGATATTGTAATTGTTTGATTGCGATTGTATGATTGTGATTGTATGATTGTGATTGTATGATTGAGATTGTATGATTGTGATTGTATGCTTGCGATTGTATGAATGTGATTGAATGATTGTAATTGTATGACTGTGATTGTATGATTGTGATTGTATGATTGTGATTGTATGATTGTGAAAGTATGATAGTGATGGTATGATTGTGATTGTATGATTGTGATTGTATGATTGGGATTGTATGAGTGTGATTGTCTGATTGTGGTTGTGCGATTGTGATTGTACGATTGTGATTGTACGATTGTTATTGAATGATTGTGATTGTATGATTCTGATTGTATGATTGTGATTACATGATTGTGATTGTATGATTGTGATTGCATGATTTTGAACGTATGATTGTGATTGTATGATTGTGATTGTATGATTGTGATTGCATGATTGTGATTGTATGATTGTGATTGTATGATTGTGATTGTATGATTGTGATTGTATGATTGTGATTGTATGATTATGATTGTATGATTGCGATTGTATGATTGTGATTGTATGATTGTGATTGCATAATTGTGATTGTATGATTGTGATTGTATGATTGTGATTGCATAATTGTGATTGTATGATTGTGATTGTATGATTGTGATTGTCTGATTGTGGTTGTATGATTGTGATTGTATGATTGTGATTGTATGATTGTGATTGTATGATTGTATTTGGGAGATTGTATTTGGGATATTGTAATTGTATGATTGCGATTGTATGATTGTGATTGTATGATTGTGATTGTATGATTGTGATTGTATGATTGTATTTGGGAGATTGTATTTGGGATATTGTAATTGTATGATTGCGATTGTATGATTGTGATTGTATGAGTGTGATGTATGATTGTAATTGTATGATTATGATTGTATGATTGTGATTGTATGATTGAGATTGTATGATTGTGATTGTATGCTTGCGATTGTATGATTGTGATTGTATGATTGTGATTCTTTGATTGTGATTGTATGATTGTGATTGTATGATTGTGATTGTATGATTGTGGTTGTATGATTGTGATTGTATGATTGAGATTGTATGATTGTGATTGTATGATTGTGATTGTCTGATTGTGATTGTATGATTGTGATTGTATGATTGTGATTGTATGATTGTGATTGTATGATTGTGATTGTATGATTGTGATAGTATGATTGTGATTGTATGATTGTGATTGTATGATTGTGATTGTATGATTGTGATACTATGATTGTGAAAGTATGATTGCGATTGTATGATTGTGATTGTATGATTGTGATTGTATGATTGTGATTGTATGATTGTGATTGTATGATTGTGATTGTATGATTGAAATTGTATGATTGTAATTGTATGATTGCGATTGTATGATTGTGATTGTATGATTGTGATTGTATGATTGTATTTGCGAGATTGTATTTGGGATATTGTAATTGTATGATTGCGATTGTATGATTGTAATTGTATGATTATGATTGTATGATTGTGATTGTATGAATGCGATTGTATGATTGTGATTGTATGATTGTGATTGTATGATTGTAATTGCATGATTATGATTGTGTGATTGTGATTGTATGATTGCGATTGTATGATTGTGATTGTATGATTATGATTGTATTTTTGTGATTGTATGATTGTGATTGTATGATTGTGATTGTATGATTGTGATTGTATGATTGTGATTGTATGACTGTGATTGTATGATTGTGATTGTATGATTGCTATTGTATGATTGTGATTGTATGATTGTGATTGTATGATTGTGATTGTATGATTGTGATTGTATGATTGTGATTGTACGATTGTATTTGGGAGATTGTATTTGGGATATTGTAATTGTATGATTGCGATTGTATGATTGTGATTGTATGATTGTGATTGTATGATTGAGATTGTATGATTGTGATTGTATGCTTGCGATTGTATGAATGTGATTGAATGATTGTAATTGTATGACTGTGATTGTATGATTGTGATTGTATGATTGTGATTGTATGATTGTGAAAGTATGATTGTGATTGTAAGATTGTGATTGTATGATTGTGATTGTATGAGTGTGATTGTGTGATTGTGGTTGTGCGATTGAGATTGTACGATTGTGATTGTACGATTGTGATTGAATGATTGTGATTGTATGATTATGATTGTATGATTGTGATTGCATGATTGTGATTGTATGATTGTGATTGTATGATTGTGATTGTATGATTGTGATTGTATGATTGTGATTGTATGATTGTGATTGTATGATTGTGATTGTATGATTGTGATAGTATGATTGTGATTGTATGATTGTGATTGTATGATTGTGATTGTATGACTGTGATTGTATGATTGTGATTGTATGATTGTATTTGGGAGATTGTATTTGGGAGATTGTATTTGGGAGATTGTAATTGTATGATTGCGATTGTATGATTGTGATTGTATGATTGCGATTGTATGAATGCGATTGTATGATTGTGATTGCATAATTGTGATTGTATGATTGTGATTGTATGATTGTGATTGTCTGATTGTGGTTGTATGATTGTGATTGTATGATTGTGATTGTATGATTGTGATTGTATGATTGTGATTGTATGATTGTGATTGTATGATTGTGATTGTATGATTGTGATTGTATGATTGTGATTGTATGATTGCGATTGTATGATTGTGATTGTATGATTGTGATGTATGATTGTAATTGTATGATTATGATTGTATGATTGTGATTGTATGATTGTGATTGTATGATTGTGATTGTATGATTGTATTTGGGAGATTGTATTTGGTATATTGTAATTGTATGATTGCGATTGTATGATTGTGATTGTATGATTGTGATTGTATGATTGTATTTGGGAGATTGTATTTGGGATATTGTAATTGTATGATTGCGATTGTATGATTGTGATTGTATGAGTGTGATGTATGATTGTAATTGTATGATTATGACTGTATGATTGTGATTGTATGATTGAGATTGTATGATTGTGATTGTATGCTTGCGATTGTATGATTGTGATTGTATGATTGTGATTCTTTGATTGTGATTGTATGATTGTGATTGTATGATTGTGATTGTATGATTGTGATTGTATGATTGTGATTGTATGATTGCGATTGTATGATTGTGATTGTATGATTGTGATTGTATGATTGTGATTGTATGATTGTGATTGTATGATTGTGATAGTATGATTGTGATTGTATGATTGTAATTGTATGATTATGACTGTATGATTGTGATTGTATGATTGAGATTGTATGATTGTGATTGTATGCTTGCGATTGTATGATTGTGATTGTATGATTGTGATTGTATGATTGTGATTGTATGATTGTGACAGTATAATTGTGATTGTATGATTGTGATTGTATGACTGTGATTGTATGATTGTGATTGTATGATTGTGATTGTATGATTGTGATTGTATGATTGTGATTGTATGATTGTGACTGCTTGATTATGATTGTGTGATTGTGATTGTATGATTGTGATTGTATGATTGTGATTGTATGATTGTGATTGTATGATTGTGATTGTATGATTGTATTTGGGAGATTGTATTTGGGAGATTGTATTTGGGAGATTGTAATTGTATGATTGTGATTGTATGATTGTGATTGTATGATTGTGATTGTATGATTGCGATTGTATGATTGTGATTGTATGATTGTGATGTATGATTGTAATTGTATGATTATGATTGTATGATTGTGATTGTATGATTGTGATTGTATGATTGTATTTGGGAGATTGTATTTGGGATATTGTAATTGTATGATTGCGATTGTATGATTGTGATTGTATGATTGTGATTGTATGATTGTGATTGTATGATTGTATTTGGGAGATTGTATTTGGGATATTGTAATTGTATGATTGCGATTGTATGATTGTGATTGTATGAGTGTGATGTATGATTGTAATTGTATGATTATGATTGTATGATTGTGATTGTATGATTGAGATTGTATGATTGTGATTGTATGCTTGCGATTGTATGATTGTGATTGTATGATTGTGATTCTTTGATTGTGATTGTATGATTGTGATTGTATGATTGTGATTGTATGATTGTGATTGTATGATTGTGATTGTATGATTGTGATTGTATGATTGTGATTGTATGATTGTGATTGTATGATTGTGATTGTATGATTGTGATTGTATGATTGTGATTGTATGATTGTGATTGTATGATTGTGATAGTATGATTGTGATTGTATCATTGTGATTGTATCATTGTGATGGTATGATTGTGATTGTATGATTGTGATTGTATGATTGTATTTGGGAGATTGTATTTGGGAGATTGTAATTGTATGATTGCGATTGTATGATTGTGATTGTATGATTGTGATTGTATGATTGTATTTGGGAGATTGTAGTTGGGAGATTGTATTTGGGAGATTGTATTTGGGAGATTGTAATTGTATGGTTGCGATTGTATGATTGTGATTGTATGATTGCGATTGTATGATTGTGATTGTATGATTGTGATTGTATGATTGTGATTGTATGATTGTGATTGTATGATTGTGATTGTACGATTGTGATTGTACGATTGTGATTGAATGATTGTGATTGTATGATTATGATTGTATGATTGTGATTGCATGATTGTGATTGTATGATTGTGATTGTATGATTGTTATTGTATGATTGTGATTGTATGATTGTGATTGTATGAGTGTGATTGTGTGATTGAGGTTGTGCGATTGAGATTGTACGATTGTGATTATACGATTGTGATTGAATGATTGTGATTGTATGATTATGATTGTATGATTGTGATTGCATGATTGTAATTGTATGATTGTGGTTGTATGATTGTGATTGTATGAGTGTGATGTATGATTGTAATTGTATGATTATGATTGTATGATTGTGATTGTATGATTGAGATTGTATGATTGTGATTGTATGCTTGCGATTGTATGATTGTGATTGTATGATTGTGATTCTTTGATTGTGATTGTATGATTGTGATTGTATGATTGTGATTGTATGATTGTGATTGTATGATTGTGATTGTATGATTGCGATTGTATGATTGTGATAGTATGATTGTGATAGTATGATTGTGATTGTATGATTGTGATTGTATGATTGTGATTCTTTGATTGTGATTGTATGATTGTGATTGTATGATTGTGATTGTATGATTGTGATTGTATGATTGTGATTGTATGATTGTGATTGTATGATTGTGATAGTATGATTGTGATTGTATGATTGTGATAGTATGACTGTGATTGTATGATTGTGATTGTATGATTGTGATTGTATGATTGTGAAAGTATGATTGTGATTGTATGATTGTGATTGTATGATTGTGATTGTATGAGTGTGATTGTGTGATTGAGGTTGTGCGATTGAGATTGTACGATTGTGATTGTACGATTGTGATTGAATGATTGTGATTGTATGATTACGATTGTATGATTGTGATTGCATGATTGTGATTGTATGATTGTGATTGTATGAGTGTGATGTATGATTGTAATTGTATGATTATGATTGTATGATTGTGATTGTATGATTGAGATTGTATGATTGTGATTGTATGCTTGCGATTCTATGATTGTGATTGTATGATTGTGATTGTATGATTGTGATCGTATGATTGTGATTGTATGATTGTGATTGTATGATTGTGATTGTATGACTGTGATTGTATGATTGTGATTGTATGATTGCGATTGTATGATTGTGATTGTATGATTGTGATTGTATGATTGTGATTGTATGATTGTGATTGTATGATTGTATTTGGGAGATTGTATTTGGGAGATTGTATTTGGGAGATTGTAATTGTATGATTGCGATTGTATGATTGTGATTGTATGATTGCGATTGTATGATTGTGATTTTATGATTGTGATGTATGATTGTAATTGTATGATTATGATTGTATGATTGTGATTGTATGATTGTGATTGTATGATTGTATTTGGGAGATTGTATTTGGGATATTGTAATTGTATGATTGCGATTGTATGATTGTGATTGTATGATTGTGATTGTATGATTGTGATTGTATGATTGTGATTGTATGATTGTATTTGGGAGATTGTATTTGGGATATTGTAATTGTATGATTGTGGTTGTATGATTGTGATTGTATGAGTGTGATGTATGATTGTAATTGTATGATTATGATTGTATGATTGTGATTGTATGATTGAGATTGTATGATTGTGATTGTATGCTTGCGATTGTATGATTGTGATTGTATGATTGTGATTCTTTGATTGTGATTGTATGATTGTGATTGTATGATTGTGATTGTATGATTGTGATTGTATGATTGTGATTGTATGATTGTGATAGTATGATTGTGATTGTATGATTGTGATAGTATGACTGTGATTGTATGATTGTGATTGTATGATTGTGATTGTATGATTGTGAAAGTATGGTTGTGATTGTATGATTGTGATTGTATGATTGTGATTGTATGATTGTGATTGTATGATTGTGATTGACTGATTGTGGTTGTGCGATTGTGATAGTACGATTGTGATTGTACGATTGTGATTGTAGGATTGTGATTATATGATTATGATTGTATGATTGTGACTGCATGATTGTGATTGTATGATTGTGATTGCATGATTTTGAATGTATGATTGTGATTGTATGATTGTGATTGTATGATTGTGATTGTATGATTGTGATTGTATGATTGCGATTGTATGATTGTGATTGTATGATTGTGATTGTATGATTGTGATTGTATGATTGTGATTGTCTGATTGTGATTGTATGATTGTGATTGTATGATTGTGATTCTTTGATTGTGATTGTATGATTGTGATTGTATGATTGTGATTGTATGATTGTATTTGGGAGATTGTATTTGGGAGATTGTAATTGTATGATTGCGATTGTATGATTGTGATTGTATGATTGCGATTGTATGATTGTGATTTTATGATTGTGATGTATGATTGTAATTGTATGATTATGATTGTATGATTGTGATTGTATGATTGTGATTGTATGATTGTATTTGGGAGATTGTATTTGGGATATTGTAATTGTATGATTGCGATTGTATGATTGTGATTGTATGATTGTGATTGTATGATTGTGATTGTATGATTGTGATTGTATGATTGTATTTGGGAGATTGTATTTGGGATATTGTAATTGTATGATTGTGGTTGTATGATTGTGATTGTATGAGTCTGATGTATGATTGTAATTGTATGATTATGATTGTATGATTGTGATTGTATGATTGAGATTGTATGATTGTGATTGTATGCTTGCGATTGTATGATTGTGATTGTATGATTGTGATTCTTTGATTGTGATTGTATGATTGTGATTGTATGATTGTGATTGTATGATTGTGATTGTATGATTGTGATTGTATGATTGTGATAGTATGATTGTGATTGTATGATTGTGATAGTATGACTGTGATTGTATGATTGTGATTGTATGATTGTGATTGTATGATTGTGAAAGTATGGTTGTGATTGTATGATTGTGATTGTATGATTGTGATTGTATGATTGTGATTGTATGATTGTGATTGACTGATTGTGGTTGTGCGATTGTGATAGTACGATTGTGATTGTACGATTGTGATTGTAGGATTGTGATTATATGATTATGATTGTATGATTGTGACTGCATGATTGTGATTGTATGATTGTGATTGCATGATTTTGAATGTATGATTGTGATTGTATGATTGTGATTGTATGATTGTGATTGTATGATTGTGATTGTATGATTGCGATTGTATGATTGTGATTGTATGATTGTGATTGTATGATTGTGATTGTATGATTGTGATTGTCTGATTGTGATTGTATGATTGTGATTGTATGATTGTGAAAGTATGATTGTGATTGTATGATTGTTATTGTATGATTGTGATTGTATGATTGTGATTGTATGATTGTGATTGTATGAGTGTGATTGTGTGATTGAGGTTGTGCGATTGAGATTGTACGATTGTGATTATACGATTGTGATTGAATGATTGTGATTGTATGATTATGATTGTATGATTGTGATTGCATGATTGTAATTGTATGATTGTGGTTGTATGATTGTGATTGTATGAGTGTGATGTATGATTGTAATTGTATGATTATGATTGTATGATTGTGATTGTATGATTGAGATTGTATGATTGTGATTGTATGCTTGCGATTGTATGCTTGCGATTGTATGATTGTGATTGTATGATTGTGATTCTTTGATTGTGATTGTATGATTGTGATTGTATGATTGTGATTGTATGATTGTGATTGTATGATTGTGATTGTATGATTGTGATTGTATGATTGTGATAGTATGATTGTGATTGTATGATTGTGATTGTATGATTGTGATTGTATGATTGTGATACTATGATTGTGAAAGTATGATTGCGATTGTATGATTGTGATTGTATGATTGTGATTGTATGATTGTGATTGTATGATTGTGATTGTATGATTGTGATTGTCTGATTGTGATTGTATGATTGTGATTGTATGATTGTGAAAGTATGATTGTGATTGTATGATTGTTATTGTATGATTGTGATTGTATGATTGTGATTGTATGATTGTGATTGTATGAGTGTGATTGTGTGATTGAGGTTGTGCGATTGAGATTGTACGATTGTGATTGTACGATTGTGATTGAATGATTGTGATTGTATGATTATGATTGTATGATTGTGATTGCATGATTGTGATTGTATGATTGTGATTGTATGATTGTTATTGTATGATTGTGATTGTATGATTGTGATTGTATGATTGTGATTGTATGATTGTGATTGTATGAGTGTGATTGTGTGATTGAGGTTGTGCGATTGAGATTGTACGATTGTGATTATACGATTGTGATTGAATGATTGTGATTGTATGATTATGATTGTATGATTGTGATTGCATGATTGTGATTGTATGATTGTGATTGTATGATTGTGATTGTATGATTGTGATTGTATGATTGTGATTGTATGATTGTGATTGTATGATTGTGATAGTATGATTGTGATTGTATGATTGTGATTGTATGATTGTGATTGTATGATTGTGATTGTATGATTGTATTTGCGAGATTGTATTTGGGATATTGTAATTGTATGATTGCGTATGTATGATTGTAATTGTATGATTGTGATTGTATGATTGCGATTGTATGATTGTGATTGTATGATTGTGATTCTTTGATTGTGATTGTATGATTGTGATTGTATGATTGTGATTGTATGATTGTGATTGTATGATTGTGATTGTATGATTGTGATTGTATGACTGTGATTGTATGAGTGTGATTGTGTGATTGTGGTTGTGCGATTGAGATTGTACGATTGTGATTGTACGATTGTGATTGAACGATTGTGATTGTATGATTATGATTGTATGATTGTGATTGCATGATTGTGATTGTATGATTGTGATTGTATGATTGTGATTGTATGATTGTGATTGTATGATTGTGATTGTATGATTGTGATTGTATGATTGTGATTGTATGATTGTGATAGTATGATTGTGATTGTATGATTGTGATTGTATGATTGTGATTGTATGATTGTGATTGTATGATTGTGATTGTATGATTGTATTTGGGAGATTGTATTTGGGAGATTGTATTTGGGAGATTGTAATTGTATGATTGCGATTGTATGATTGTGATTGTATGATTGCGATTGTATGAATGCGATTGTATGATTGTGATTGCATAATTGTGATTGTATGATTGTGATTGTATGATTGTGATTGTCTGATTGTGGTTGTATGATTGTGATTGTATGATTGTGATTGTATGATTGTGATTGTATGATTGTATTTGGGAGATTGTAGTTGGGAGATTGTATTTGGGAGATTGTATTTGGGAGATTGTAATTGTATGATTGCGGTTGTATGATTGTGATTGTATGATTGCGATTGTATGATTGTGATTGTATGATTGTGATGTATGATTGTAATATTATGATTATAATTGTATGATTGTGATTGTATGATTGTGATTGTATGATTGAGATTGTATGATTGTAATTGTATGCTTGCGATTGTATGATTGTGATTGTATGATTGTATTTGGGAGATTGTATTTGGGATATTGTAATTGTATGATTGTGATTGTATGATTGTGATTGTATGATTGTGATGTATGATTCTAATTGTATGATTATGATTGTATGATTGTGATTGTATGATTGAGATTGTATGATTGTGATTGTATGATTGCGATTGTATGATTGTGATTGTATGATTGTGATTCTTTGATTGTGATTGTATGATTGTGATTGTATGATTGTGATTGTATGATTGTGATTGTATGATTGTGGTTGTATGATTGTGATTGTATGATTGTGATTGTATGATTGTGATTGTATGATTGTGATAGTATGATTGTGATTATATGATTGTTATTGTATGATTGTTATTGTACGACTGTGATTGTATGATTGTGATTGTATGATTGTGATAGTATGATTGTGAAAGTATGATTGTGATTGTATGATTGTGATTGTATGATTGTGATTGTATGATTGTGATTGTATGATTGTGATTGTATGATTGTGATTGTCTGATTGTGGTTGTGCGATTGTGATTGTACGATTGTGATTGTACGATTGTGATTGTAGGATTGTGATTGTATGATTGTGATTGTATGATTGTGATTGCATGATTGTGATTGTATGATTGTGATTGCATGATTTTGAATGTATGATTTTGATTGTATGATTGTGATTGTATGATTGTGATTGTATGATTGTGATTGTATGATTGTGATTGTATGATTGTGATTGTATGATTGTGATTGTATGATTGTGATTGTATGATTGTGATTGTATGATTGTGATTGTATGATTGTGATTGTATGATTGTGATTGTATGATTGTGATTGTATGATTGTGATTGTATGATTGTGATTGTATGATTGTGATTGTATGATTGTGATTGTATGATTGTGATTGTATGATTGTGATTGTATGATTGTGATTGTATGATTGTGATTGTATGATTGTGATTGTATGATTGTGATTGTATGATTGTGATTGTATGATTGTGATTGTATGATTGTATTTGGGAGATTGTATTTGGGAGATTGTATTTGGGAGATTGTAATTGTATGATTGTGATTGTATGATTGTGATTGTATGATTGTGATTGTATGATTGTGATTGTATGATTGTGATTGTATGATTGCGATTGTATGATTGTGATTGTATGATTGTGATGTATGATTGTAATTGTATGATTATGATTGTATGATTGTGATTGTATGATTGTGATTGTATGATTGTGATTGTATGATTGTATTTGGGAGATTGTATTTGGTATATTGTAATTGTATGATTGCGATTGTATGATTGTGATTGTATGATTGTGATTGTATGATTGTATTTGGGAGATTGTATTTGGGATATTGTAATTGTATGATTGCGATTGTATGATTGTGATTGTATGAGTGTGATGTATGATTGTAATTGTATGATTATGACTGTATGATTGTGATTGTATGATTGAGATTGTATGATTGTGATTGTATGCTTGCGATTGTATGATTGTGATTGTATGATTGTGATTCTTTGATTGTGATTGTATGATTGTGATTGTATGATTGTGATTGTATGATTGTGATTGTATGATTGTGATTGTATGATTGCGATTGTATGATTGTGATTGTATGATTGTGATTGTATGATTGTGATTGTATGATTGTGATTGTATGATTGTGATAGTATGATTGTGATTGTATGATTGTGATTGTATGATTGTGATTGTATGATTGTGATTGTATGATTGTGATTGTATGATTGTGATTGTATGATTGTGATTGTATGATTGTGATTGTATGATTGTGATTGTATGATTGTGATTGTATGATTGTGATTGTATGATTGTGATTGTATGATTGTGATTGTATGATTGTGATTGTATGATTGTGATTGTATGATTGTGATTGTATGATTGTGATTGTATGATTGTGATTGTATGATTGTGATTGTATGATTGTGATTGTATGATTGTGATTGTATGATTGTATTTGGGAGATTGTATTTGGGAGATTGTATTTGGGAGATTGTAATTGTATGATTGTGATTGTATGATTGTGATTGTATGATTGTGATTGTATGATTGTGATTGTATGATTGTGATTGTATGATTGCGATTGTATGATTGTGATTGTATGATTGTGATGTATGATTGTAATTGTATGATTATGATTGTATGATTGTGATTGTATGATTGTGATTGTATGATTGTGATTGTATGATTGTATTTGGGAGATTGTATTTGGTATATTGTAATTGTATGATTGCGATTGTATGATTGTGATTGTATGATTGTGATTGTATGATTGTATTTGGGAGATTGTATTTGGGATATTGTAATTGTATGATTGCGATTGTATGATTGTGATTGTATGAGTGTGATGTATGATTGTAATTGTATGATTATGACTGTATGATTGTGATTGTATGATTGAGATTGTATGATTGTGATTGTATGCTTGCGATTGTATGATTGTGATTGTATGATTGTGATTCTTTGATTGTGATTGTATGATTGTGATTGTATGATTGTGATTGTATGATTGTGATTGTATGATTGTGATTGTATGATTGCGATTGTATGATTGTGATTGTATGATTGTGATTGTATGATTGTGATTGTATGATTGTGATTGTATGATTGTGATAGTATGATTGTGATTGTATGATTGTAATTGTATGATTATGACTGTATGATTGTGATTGTATGATTGAGATTGTATGATTGTGATTGTATGCTTGCGATTGTATGATTGTGATTGTATGATTGTGATTGTATGATTGTGATTGTATGATTGTGACAGTATAATTGTGATTGTATGATTGTGATTGTATGACTGTGATTGTATGATTGTGATTGTATGATGGTGATTGTATGATTGTGATTGTATGATTGTGATTGTATGATTGTGACTGCTTGATTATGATTGTGTGATTGTGATTGTATGATTGTGATTGTATGATTGTGATTGTATGATTGTGATTGTATGATTGTGATTGTATGATTGTATTTGGGAGATTGTATTTGGGAGATTGTATTTGGGAGATTGTAATTGTATGATTGTGATTGTATGATTGTGATTGTATGATTGTGATTGTATGATTGCGATTGTATGATTGTGATTGTATGATTGTGATGTATGATTGTAATTGTATGATTATGATTGTATGATTGTGATTGTATGATTGTGATTGTATGATTGTATTTGGGAGATTGTATTTGGGATATTGTAATTGTATGATTGCGATTGTATGATTGTGATTGTATGATTGTGATTGTATGATTGTGATTGTATGATTGTATTTGGGAGATTGTATTTGGGATATTGTAATTGTATGATTGCGATTGTATGATTGTGATTGTATGAGTGTGATGTATGATTGTAATTGTATGATTATGATTGTATGATTGTGATTGTATGATTGAGATTGTATGATTGTGATTGTATGCTTGCGATTGTATGATTGTGATTGTATGATTGTGATTCTTTGATTGTGATTGTATGATTGTGATTGTATGATTGTGATTGTATGATTGTGATTGTATGATTGTGATTGTATGATTGTAATTGTATGATTGTGATTGTATGATTGTGATTGTACGATTGTGATTGTATGATTGTGATTGTATGATTGTGATTGTATGATTGTGATTGTATGATTGTGATTGTATGATTGTGATAGTATGATTGTGATTGTATCATTGTAATTGTATGATTGCGATTGTATGATTGTGATTGTATGATTGTGATTGTATGATTGTATTTGGGAGATGGTAGTTGGGAGATTGTATTTGGGAGATTGTATTTGGGAGATTGTAATTGTATGATTGCGGTTGTATGATTGTGATTGTATGATTGCGATTGTATGATTGTGATTGTATGATTGTGATGTATGATTGTAATATTATGATTATAATTGTATGATTGTGATTGTATGATTGTGATGGTATGATTGTGATTGTATGATTGCGATTGTATGATTGTATTTGGGAGATTGTAGTTGGGAGATTGTATTTGGGAGATTGTATTTGGGAGATTGTAATTGTATGGTTGCGATTGTATGATTGTGATTGTATGATTGCGATTGTATGATTGTGATTGTATGATTGTGATTGTATGATTGTGATTGTATTATTGTGATTGTACGATTGTGATTGTACGATTGTGATTGAATGATTGTGATTGTATGATTATGATTGTATGATTGTGATTGCATGATTGTGATTGTATGATTGTGATTGTATGATTGTTATTGTATGATTGTGATTGTATGATTGTGATTGTATGAGTGTGATTGTGTGATTGAGGTTGTGCGATTGAGATTGTACGATTGTGATTATACGATTGTGATTGAATGATTGTGATTGTATGATTATGATTGTATGATTGTGATTGCATGATTGTAATTGTATGATTGTGGTTGTATGATTGTGATTGTATGAGTGTGATGTATGATTGTAATTGTATGATTATGATTGTATGATTGTGATTGTATGATTGAGATTGTATGATTGTGATTGTATGCTTGCGATTGTATGATTGTGATTGTATGATTGTGATTCTTTGATTGTGATTGTATGATTGTGATTGTATGATTGTGATTGTATGATTGTGATTGTATGATTGTGATTGTATGATTGTGATTGTATGATTGTGATAGTATGATTGTGATTGTATGATTGTGATAGTATGACTGTGATTGTATGATTGTGATTGTATGATTGTGATTGTATGATTGTGAAAGTATGGTTGTGATTGTATGATTGTGATTGTATGATTGTGATTGTATGATTGTGATTGTATGACTGTGATTGACTGATTGTGGTTGTGCGATTGTGATTGTACGATTGTGATTGTACGATTGTGATTGTAGGATTGTGATTATATGATTATGATTGTATGATTGTGACTGCATGATTGTGATTGTATGATTGAGATTGCATGATTTTGAATGTATGATTGTGATTGTATGATTGTGATTGTATGATTGTGATTGTATGATTGTGATTGTATGATTGTGATTGTATGATTGTGATTGTATGATTGTGATTGTATGATTGTGATTGTCTGATTGTGATTGTATGATTGTGATTGTATGATTGTGAAAGTATGATTGTGATTGTATGATTGTTATTGTATGATTGTGATTGTATGATTGTGATTGTACGATTGTGATTGTATGAGTGTGATTGTGTGATTGAGGTTGTGCGATTGAGATTGTACGATTGTGATTGTACGATTGTGATTGAATGATTGTGATTGTATGATTATGATTGTATGATTGTGATTGCATGATTGTGATTGTATGATTGTGATTGTATGATTGTTATTGTATGATTGTGATTGTATGATTGTGATTGTATGATTGTGATTGTATGAGTGTGATTGTGTGATTGAGGTTGTGCGATTGAGATTGTACGATTGTGATTATACGATTGTGATTGAATGATTGTGATTGTATGATTATGATTGTATGATTGTGATTGCATGATTGTGATTGTATGATTGTGATTGTATGATTGTGATTGTATGATTGTGATTGTATGATTGTGATTGTATGATTGTGATTGTATGATTGTGATAGTATGATTGTGATTGTATGATTGTGATTGTATGATTGTGATTGTATGATTGTATTTGCGAGATTGTATTTGGGATATTGTAATTGTATGATTGCGATTGTATGATTGTAATTGTATGATTGTGATTGTATGATTGCGATTGTATGATTGTGATTGTATGATTGTGATTCTTTGATTGTGATTGTATGATTGTGATTGTATGATTGTGATTGTATGATTGTGATTGTATGATTGTGATTGTATGATTGTGATTGTATGATTGTGATTGTATGATTGTGATTGTACGATTGTGATTGTATGACTGTGATTGTATGACTGTGATTGTATGATTGTGATTGTATGATTGTGATTGTATGATTGTGATTGTATGATTGTGATTGTCTGGTTGTGATTGTATGATTGTGATTGTATGATTGTGATTGTATGATTGTGAAAGTATGATTGTGATTGTAAGATTGTGATTGTATGATTGTGATTGTATGAGTGTGATTGTGTGATTGTGGTTGTGCGATTGAGATTGTACGATTGTGATTGTACGATTGTGATTGAATGATTGTGATTGTATGATTATGATTGTATGATTGTGATTGCATGATTGTGATTGTATGATTGTGATTGTATGATTGTGATTGTATGATTGTGATTGTATGATTGTGATTGTATGATTGTGATTGTATGATTGTGATTGTATGATTGTGATAGTATGATTTTGATTGTATGATTGTGATTGTATGATTGTGATTGTATGACTGTGATTGTATGATTGTGATTGTATGATTGTATTTGGGAGATTGTATTTGGGAGATTGTATTTGGGAGATTGTAATTGTATGATTGCGATTGTATGATTGTGATTGTATGATTGCGATTGTATGAATGCGATTGTATGATTGTGATTGCATAATTGTGATTGTATGATTGTGATTGTATGATTGTGATTGTCTGATTGTGGTTGTATGATTGTGATTGTATGATTGTGATTGTATGATTGTGATTGTATGATTGTGATTGTATGATTGTGATTGTATGATTGTGATAGTATGATTGTATTTGCGAGATTGTATTTGGGATATTGTAATTGTATGATTGCGATTGTATGATTGTAATTGTATGATTGTGATTGTATGATTGCGATTGTATGATTGTGATTGTATGATTGTGATGTATGATTGTAATTGTATGATTATGATTGTATGATTGTGATTGTATGATTGTGATTGTATGATTGTGATTGTATGATTGTATTTGGGAGATTGTATTTGGGATATTGTAATTGTATGATTGCGATTGTATGATTGTGATTGTATGATTGTGATTGTATGATTGTGATTGTATGATTGTGATTGTATGATTGTGATTGTATGATTGTATTTGGGAGATTGTATTTGGGATATTGTAATTGTATGATTGCGATTGTATGATTGTGATTGTATGAGTGTGATGTATGATTGTAATTGTATGATTATGATTGGATGATTGTGATTGTATGATTGAGATTGTATGATTGTGATTGTATGCTTGCGATTCTATGATTGTGATTGTATGATTGTGATTGTATGATTGTGATTGTATGATTGTGATTGTATGATTGTGATTGTATGACTGTGATTGTATGATTGTGATTGTATGATTGCGATTGTATGATTGTGATTGTATGATTGTGATTGTATGATTGTGATTGTATGATTGTATTTGGGAGATTGTATTTGGGATATTGTAATTGTATGATTGCGATTGTATGATTGTGATTGTATGATTGTGATTGTATGATTGTGATTGTATGATTGTGATTGTATGATTGTGATTGTATGATTGTATTTGGGAGATTGTATTTGGGATATTGTAATTGTATGATTGCGATTGTATGATTGTGATTGTATGAGTGTGATGTATGATTGTAATTGTATGATTATGATTGTATGATTGTGATTGTATGATTGAGATTGTATGATTGTGATTGTATGCTTGCGATTGTATGATTGTGATTTTATGATTGTGATTCTTTGATTGTGATTGTATGATTGTGATTGCATGATTGTGATTGTATGATTGTGATTGCATGATTTTGAATGTATGATTGTGATTGTATGATTGTGATTGTATGATTGTAATTGTATGATTATGATTGTATGATTGTGATTGTATGATTGAGATTGTATGATTGTGATTGTATGCTTGCGATTGTATGATTGTGATTTTATGATTGTGATTCTTTGATTGTGATTGTATGATTGTGATTGCATGATTGTGATTGTATGATTGTGATTGCATGATTTTGAATGTATGATTGTGATTGTATGATTGTGATTGTATGACTGTGATTGTATGATTGTGATTGTATGATTGTGATTGTATGATTGTGATTGTATGATTGTGATTGTCTGATTGTGATTGTATGATTGTGATTGTATGATTGTGATTGTATGATTGTGAAAGTATGATTGTGATTGTATGATTGTGATTGTATGATTGTGATTGTATGAGTGTGATTGTGTGATTGAGGTTGTGCGATTGAGATTGTACGATTGTGATTGTACGATTGTGATTGAATGATTGTGATTGTATGATTACGATTGTATGATTGTGATTGCATGATTGTGATTGTATGATTGTGATTGTATGAGTGTGATGTATGATTGTAATTGTATGATTATGATTGTATGATTGTGATTGCATGATTGAGATTGTATGATTGTGATTGTATGCTTGCGATTCTATGATTGTGATTGTATGATTGTGATTGTATGATTGTGATCGTATGATTGTGATTGTATGATTGTGATTGTATGATTGTGATTGTATGACTGTGATTGTATGATTGTGATTGTATGATTGCGATTGTATGATTGTGATTGTATGATTGTGATTGTATGATTGTGATTGTATGATTGTGATTGTATGATTGTATTTGGGAGATTGTATTTGGGAGATTGTATTTGGGAGATTGTAATTGTATGATTGCGATTGTATGATTGTGATTGTATGATTGCGATTGTATGATTGTGATTTTATGATTGTGATGTATGATTGTAATTGTATGATTATGATTGTATGATTGTGATTGTATGATTGTGATTGTATGATTGTATTTGGGAGATTGTATTTGGGATATTGTAATTGTATGATTGCGATTGTATGATTGTGATTGTATGATTGTGATTGTATGATTGTGATTGTATGATTGTGATTGTATGATTGTATTTGGGAGATTGTATTTGGGATATTGTAATTGTATGATTGTGGTTGTATGATTGTGATTGTATGAGTGTGATGTATGATTGTAATTGTATGATTATGATTGTATGATTGTGATTGTATGATTGAGATTGTATGATTGTGATTGTATGCTTGCGATTGTATGATTGTGATTGTATGATTGTGATTCTTTGATTGTGATTGTATGATTGTGATTGTATGATTGTGATTGTATGATTGTGATTGTATGATTGTGATTGTATGATTGTGATAGTATGATTGTGATTGTATGATTGTGATAGTATGACTGTGATTGTATGATTGTGATTGTATGATTGTGATTGTATGATTGTGAAAGTATGGTTGTGATTGTATGATTGTGATTGTATGATTGTGATTGTATGATTGTGATTGTATGATTGTGATTGACTGATTGTGGTTGTGCGATTGTGATAGTACGATTGTGATTGTACGATTGTGATTGTAGGATTGTGATTATATGATTATGATTGTATGATTGTGACTGCATGATTGTGATTGTATGATTGTGATTGCATGATTTTGAATGTATGATTGTGATTGTATGATTGTGATTGTATGATTGTGATTGTATGATTGTGATTGTATGATTGTGATTGTATGATTGTGATTGTATGATTGTGATTGTATGATTGTGATTGTATGATTGTGATTGTCTGATTGTGATTGTATGATTGTGATTGTATGATTGTGAAAGTATGATTGTGATTGTATGATTGTTATTGTATGATTGTGATTGTATGATTGTGATTGTATGATTGTGATTGTATGAGTGTGATTGTGTGATTGAGGTTGTGCGATTGAGATTGTACGATTGTGATTATACGATTGTGATTGAATGATTGTGATTGTATGATTATGATTGTATGATTGTGATTGCATGATTGTAATTGTATGATTGTGGTTGTATGATTGTGATTGTATGAGTGTGATGTATGATTGTAATTGTATGATTATGATTGTATGATTGTGATTGTATGATTGAGATTGTATGATTGTGATTGTATGCTTGCGATTGTATGCTTGCGATTGTATGATTGTGATTGTATGATTGTGATTCTTTGATTGTGATTGTATGATTGTGATTGTATGATTGTGATTGTATGATTGTGATTGTATGATTGTGATTGTATGATTGTGATTGTATGATTGTGATAGTATGATTGTGATTGTATGATTGTGATTGTATGATTGTGATTGTATGATTGTGATACTATGATTGTGAAAGTATGATTGCGATTGTATGATTGTGATTGTATGATTGTGATTGTATGATTGTGATTGTATGATTGTGATTGTATGATTGTGATTGTATGATTGTGATTGTATGATTGAAATTGTATGATTGTGATTGTATGATTGCGATTGTATGATTGTGATTGTATGATTGTGATTGTATGATTGTATTTGCGAGATTGTATTTGGGATATTGTAATTGTATGATTGCGATTGTATGATTGTAATTGTATGATTATGATTGTATGATTGTGATTGTATGAATGCGATTGTATGATTGTGATTGTATGATTGTGATTGTATGATTGTAATTGCATGATTATGATTGTGTGATTGTGATTGTATGATTGCGATTGTATGATTGTGATTGTATGATTATGATTGTATTTTTGTGATTGTATGATTGTGATTGTATGATTGTGATTGTATGATTGTGATTGTATGACTGTGATTGTATGATTGTGATTGTATGATTGCTATTGTATGATTGTGATTGTATGATTGTGATTGTATGATTGTGATTGTATGATTGTGATTGTATGATTGTGATTGTACGATTGTGATAGTATGATTGTATTTGGGAGATTGTATTTGGGATATTGTAATTGTTTGATTGCGATTGTATGATTGTGATTGTATGATTGTGATTGTATGATTGAGATTGTATGATTGTGATTGTATGCTTGCGATTGTATGAATGTGATTGAATGATTGTAATTGTATGACTGTGATTGTATGATTGTGATTGTATGATTGTGATTGTATGATTGTGAAAGTATGATAGTGATGGTATGATTGTGATTGTATGATTGTGATTGTATGATTGGGATTGTATGAGTGTGATTGTCTGATTGTGGTTGTGCGATTGTGATTGTACGATTGTGATTGTACGATTGTTATTGAATGATTGTGATTGTATGATTCTGATTGTATGATTGTGATTACATGATTGTGATTGTATGATTGTGATTGCATGATTTTGAACGTATGATTGTGATTGTATGATTGTGATTGTATGATTGTGATTGCATGATTGTGATTGTATGATTGTGATTGTATGATTGTGATTGTATGATTGTGATTGTATGATTGTGATTGTATGATTATGATTGTATGATTGCGATTGTATGATTGTGATTGTATGATTGTGATTGCATAATTGTGATTGTATGATTGTGATTGTATGATTGTGATTGCATAATTGTGATTGTATGATTGTGATTGTATGATTGTGATTGTCTGATTGTGATTGTATGATTGTGATTGTATGACTGTGATTGTATGATTGTGATTGTATGATTGCTATTGTATGATTGTGATTGTATGATTGTGATTGTATGATTGTGATTGTATGATTGTGATTGTATGATTGTGATTGTACGATTGTGATAGTATGATTGTATTTGGGAGATTGTATTTGGGATATTGTAATTGTTTGATTGCGATTGTATGATTGTGATTGTATGATTGTGATTGTATGATTGAGATTGTATGATTGTGATTGTATGCTTGCGATTGTATGAATGTGATTGAATGATTGTAATTGTATGACTGTGATTGTATGATTGTGATTGTATGATTGTGATTGTATGATTGTGAAAGTATGATAGTGATGGTATGATTGTGATTGTATGATTGTGATTGTATGATTGGGATTGTATGAGTGTGATTGTCTGATTGTGGTTGTGCGATTGTGATTGTACGATTGTGATTGTACGATTGTTATTGAATGATTGTGATTGTATGATTCTGATTGTATGATTGTGATTACATGATTGTGATTGTATGATTGTGATTGCATGATTTTGAACGTATGATTGTGATTGTATGATTGTGATTGTATGATTGTGATTGCATGATTGTGATTGTATGATTGTGATTGTATGATTGTGATTGTATGATTGTGATTGTATGATTGTGATTGTATGATTATGATTGTATGATTGCGATTGTATGATTGTGATTGTATGATTGTGATTGCATAATTGTGATTGTATGATTGTGATTGTATGATTGTGATTGCATAATTGTGATTGTATGATTGTGATTGTATGATTGTGATTGTCTGATTGTGGTTGTATGATTGTGATTGTATGATTGTGATTGTATGATTGTGATTGTATGATTGTATTTGTGAGATTGTATTTGGGATATTGTAATTGTATGATTGCGATTGTATGATTGTAATTGTATGATTATGATTGTATGATTGTGATTGTATGATTGTAATTGTATGATTATGATTGTATGATTGTGATTGTATGAATGCGATTGTATGATTGTGATTGTATGATTGTGATTGTATGATTGTAATTGCATGATTATGATTGTGTGATTGTGATTGTATGATTGCGATTGTATGATTGTGATTGTATGATTATGATTGTATTTTTGTGATTGTATGATTGTGATTGTATGATTGTGATTGTATGATTGTGATTGTATGATTGTGATTGTATGATTGTGATTGTATGACTGTGATTGTATGATTGTGATTGTATGATTGCGATTGTATGAATGCGATTGTATGTTTGTGATTGTATGATTGTGATTGTATGATTGTGATTGTACGATTGTGATAGTATGATTGTATTTGGGAGATTGTATTTGGGATATTGTAATTGTATGATTGCGATTGTATGATTGTTATTGTATGATTGTGATGTATGATTGTAATTGTATGATTATGATTGTTTGATTGTGATTGTATGATTGAGATTGTATGATTGTGATTGTATGCTTGCGATTGTATGAATCTGATTGTATGATTGTGATTGTATGACTGTGATTGTATGATTGTGATTGTATGATTGTGATTGTATGTTTGTGAAAGTATGATTGTGATTGTATGATTGTGATTGCATGATTTTGAACGTATGATTGTGATTGTATGATTGTGATTGTATGATTGTGATTGTATGATTGTGATTGTATGATTGTGAAAGTATGATTGTGATGGTATGATTGTGATTGTATGATTGTGATTGTATGATTGGGATTGTATGAGTGTGATTGTCTGATTGTGGTTGTGCGATTGTGATTGTACGATTGTGATTGTACGATTGTTATTGAATGATTGTGATTGTATGATTCTGATTGTATGATTGTGATTGCATGATTGTGATTGTATGATTGTGATTGCATGATTTTGAACGTATGATTGTGATTGTATGATTGTGATTGTATGATTGTGATTGTATGATTGTGATTGTATGATTGTGATTGTATGATTGTGATTGTATGATTGTGATTGTATGATTGTGATTGTATGATTGTGATTGTATGATTGTGATTGTATGATTGTGATTGTATGATTGTGATTGTATGATTGCGATTGTATGATTGTGATTGTATGATTGTGATTGCATGATTGTGATTGTATGATTGTGATTGTATGATTGTGATTCCATTATTGTGATTGTATGATTGTGATTGTATGATTGTGATTGTCTGATTGTGGTTGTATGATTGTGATTGTATGATTGTGATTGTATGATTGTGATTGTATGATTGTGATTGTATGATTGTGATTGTATGATTGTATTTGCGAGATTGTATTTGGGATATTGTAATTGTATGATTGCGATTGTATGATTGTAATTGTATGATTATGATTGTATGATTGTGATTGTATGAATGCGATTGTATGATTGTGATTGTATGATTGTGATTGTATGATTGTAATTGCATGATTATGATTGTGTGATTGTGATTGTATGATTGCGATTGTATGATTGTGATTGTATGATTATGATTGTATTTTTGTGATTGTATGATTGTGATTGTATGATTGTGATTGTATGATTGTGATTGCATGATTGTGATTGTATGATTGTGATTCTATGATTGTGATTGTATGATTGTGTTTGTATGATTGTGATTATATGATTGTGATTGTATGATTGTGATAGTATGATTGTGATTGTATGATTGTGATTGTATGATTGTGATTGTATGATTGTGATTGTATGATTGTGATTGTATGATTGTGGTTGTATGATTGTGATTGTCTGATTGTGATTGTATGATTGTGATTGTATGATTGTGATTGTATGATTGTGAAAGTATGATTGTGATTGTATGATTGTGATTGTATGATTGTGATTGTATGAGTGTGATTGTGTGATTGTGGTTGTGCCATTGAGATTGTACGATTGTGATTGTACGATTGTGATTGAATGATTGTGATTGTATGATTATGATTGTATGATTGTAATTGCATGATTGTGATTGTATGATTGTGATTGTATGATTGTGATTGTATGATTGTGATTGTATGATTGTGATTGTATGATTGTGATTGTATGATTGTGATTGTATGATTGTGATTGTCTGATTGTGGTTGTATGATTGTGATTGTATGATTGTGATTGTATGATTGTGATAGTATGATTGTGATTGTATGATTGTGATTGTATGATTGTGATTGTATGATTGTGATTGTATGATTGTATTTGGGAGATTGTATTTGGGAGATTGTATTTGGGAGATTGTAATTGTATGATTGCGATTGTATGATTGTGATTGTATGATTGCGATTGTATGAATGCGATTGTATGATTGTGATTGCATAATTGTGATTGTATGATTGTGATTGTATGATTGTGATTGTCTGATTGTGGTTGTATGATTGTGATTGTATGATTGTGATTGTATGATTGTGATTGTATGATTGTGATTGTATGATTGTGATTGTATGATTGTATTTGCGAGATTGTATTTGGGATATTGTAATTGTATGATTGCGATTGTATGATTGTAATTGTATGATTGTGATTGTATGATTGCGATTGTATGATTGTGATTGTATGATTGTGATGTATGATTGTAATTGTATGATTATGATTGTATGATTGTGATTGTATGATTGTGATTGTATGATTGTATTTGGGAGATTGTATTTGGGATATTGTAATTGTATGATTGCGATTGTATGATTGTGATTGTATGATTGTGATTGTATGATTGTGATTGTATGATTGTATTTGGGAGATTGTATTTGGGATATTGTAATTGTATGATTGCGATTGTATGATTGTGATTGTATGAGTGTGATGTATGATTGTAATTGTATGATTATGATTGTATGATTGTGATTGTATGATTGAGATTGTATGATTGTGATTGTATGCTTGCGATTGTATGATTGTGATTGTATGATTGTGATTCTTTGATTGTGATTGTATGATTGTGATTGTATGATTGTGATTGTATGATTGTGGTTGTATGATTGTGATTGTATGATTGAGATTGTATGATTGTGATTGTATGATTGTGATTGTCTGATTGTGATTGTATGATTGTGATTGTATGATTGTGATTGTATGATTGTGATTGTATGATTGTGATTGTATGATTGTGATAGTATGATTGTGATTGTATGATTGTGATTGTATGATTGTGATTGTATGATTGTGATACTATGATTGTGAAAGTATGATTGCGATTGTATGATTGTGATTGTATGATTGTGATTGTATGATTGTGATTGTATGATTGTGATTGTATGATTGTGATTGTATGATTGAAATTGTATGATTGTAATTGTATGATTGCGATTGTATGATTGTGATTGTATGATTGTGATTGTATGATTGTATTTGCGAGATTGTATTTGGGATATTGTAATTGTATGGTTGCGATTGTATGATTGTAATTGTATGATTATGATTGTATGATTGTGATTGTATGAATGCGATTGTATGATTGTGATTGTATGATTGTGATTGTATGATTGTAATTGCATGATTATGATTGTGTGATTGTGATTGTATGATTGCGATTGTATGATTGTGATTGTATGATTATGATTGTATTTTTGTGATTGTATGATTGTGATTGTATGATTGTGATTGTATGATTGTGATTGTATGACTGTGATTGTATGATTGTGATTGTATGATTGCTATTGTATGATTGTGATTGTATGATTGTGATTGTATGATTGTGATTGTATGATTGTGATTGTATGATTGTGATTGTACGATTGTATTTGGGAGATTGTATTTGGGATATTGTAATTGTATGATTGCGATTGTATGATTGTGATTGTATGATTGTGATTGTATGATTGAGATTGTATGATTGTGATTGTATGCTTGCGATTGTATGAATGTGATTGAATGATTGTAATTGTATGACTGTGATTGTATGATTGTGATTGTATGATTGTGATTGTATGATTGTGAAAGTATGATTGTGATTGTAAGATTGTGATTGTATGATTGTGATTGTATGAGTGTGATTGTGTGATTGTGGTTGTGCGATTGAGATTGTACGATTGTGATTGTACGATTGTGATTGAATGATTGTGATTGTATGATTATGATTGTATGATTGTGATTGCATGATTGTGATTGTATGATTGTGATTGTATGATTGTGATTGTATGATTGTGATTGTATGATTGTGATTGTATGATTGTGATTGTATGATTGTGATTGTATGATTGTGATAGTATGATTGTGATTGTATGATTGTGATTGTATGATTGTGATTGTATGATTGTATTTGGGAGATTGTATTTGGGATATTGTAATTGTATGATTGCGATTGTATGATTGTGATTGTATGAGTGTGATGTATGATTGTAATTGTATGATTATGATTGTATGATTGTGATTGTATGATTGAGATTGTATGATTGTGATTGTATGCTTGCGATTGTATGATTGTGATTTTATGATTGTGATTCTTTGATTGTGATTGTATGATTGTGATTGCATGATTGTGATTGTATGATTGTGATTGCATGATTTTGAATGTATGATTGTGATTGTATGATTGTGATTGTATGATTGTAATTGTATGATTATGATTGTATGATTGTGATTGTATGATTGTAATTGTATGATTATGATTGTATGATTGTGATTGTATGAATGCGATTGTATGATTGTGATTGTATGATTGTGATTGTATGATTGTAATTGCATGATTATGATTGTGTGATTGTGATTGTATGATTGCGATTGTATGATTGTGATTGTATGATTATGATTGTATTTTTGTG
This sequence comes from Megachile rotundata, assembly GCF_050947335.1. Taxonomy (NCBI): domain Eukaryota; kingdom Metazoa; phylum Arthropoda; class Insecta; order Hymenoptera; family Megachilidae; genus Megachile; species Megachile rotundata. The sequence goes on along the minus strand of NW_027473371.1, from coordinate 221,060 downwards.
ATTGTATGATTGTGATTGTATGATTGTGATTGTATGATTGTGATTGTATGATTGTGATTGTATGATTGTGATTGTATGACTGTGATTGTATGATTGTGATTGTATGATTGCGATTGTATGAATGCGATTGTATGTTTGTGATTGTATGATTGTGATTGTATGATTGTGATTGTACGATTGTGATAGTATGATTGTATTTGGGAGATTGTATTTGGGATATTGTAATTGTATGATTGCGATTGTATGATTGTTATTGTATGATTGTGATGTATGATTGTAATTGTATGATTATGATTGTTTGATTGTGATTGTATGATTGAGATTGTATGATTGTGATTGTATGCTTGCGATTGTATGAATCTGATTGTATGATTGTGATTGTATGACTGTGATTGTATGATTGTGATTGTATGATTGTGATTGTATGTTTGTGAAAGTATGATTGTGATTGTATGATTGTGATTGCATGATTTTGAACGTATGATTGTGATTGTATGATTGTGATTGTATGATTGTGATTGTATGATTGTGATTGTATGATTGTGAAAGTATGATTGTGATGGTATGATTGTGATTGTATGATTGTGATTGTATGATTGGGATTGTATGAGTGTGATTGTCTGATTGTGGTTGTGCGATTGTGATTGTACGATTGTGATTGTACGATTGTTATTGAATGATTGTGATTGTATGATTCTGATTGTATGATTGTGATTGCATGATTGTGATTGTATGATTGTGATTGCATGATTTTGAACGTATGATTGTGATTGTATGATTGTGATTGTATGATTGTGATTGTATGATTGTGATTGTATGATTGTGATTGTATGATTGTGATTGTATGATTGTGATTGTATGATTGTGATTGTATGATTGTGATTGTATGATTGTGATTGTATGATTGTGATTGTATGATTGTGATTGTATGATTGTGATTGTATGATTGTGATTGTATGATTGCGATTGTATGATTGTGATTGTATGATTGTGATTGCATGATTGTGATTGTATGATTGTGATTGTATGATTGTGATTCCATTATTGTGATTGTATGATTGTGATTGTATGATTGTGATTGTCTGATTGTGGTTGTATGATTGTGATTGTATGATTGTGATTGTATGATTGTGATTGTATGATTGTGATTGTATGATTGTGATTGTATGATTGTATTTGCGAGATTGTATTTGGGATATTGTAATTGTATGATTGCGATTGTATGATTGTAATTGTATGATTATGATTGTATGATTGTGATTGTATGAATGCGATTGTATGATTGTGATTGTATGATTGTGATTGTATGATTGTAATTGCATGATTATGATTGTGTGATTGTGATTGTATGATTGCGATTGTATGATTGTGATTGTATGATTATGATTGTATTTTTGTGATTGTATGATTGTGATTGTATGATTGTGATTGTATGATTGTGATTGCATGATTGTGATTGTATGATTGTGATTCTATGATTGTGATTGTATGATTGTGTTTGTATGATTGTGATTGTATGATTGTGATTGTATGATTGTGATAGTATGATTGTGATTGTATGATTGTGATTGTATGATTGTGATTGTATGATTGTGATTGTATGATTGTGATTGTATGATTGTGGTTGTATGATTGTGATTGTCTGATTGTGATTGTATGATTGTGATTGTATGATTGTGATTGTATGATTGTGAAAGTATGATTGTGATTGTATGATTGTGATTGTATGATTGTGATTGTATGAGTGTGATTGTGTGATTGTGGTTGTGCCATTGAGATTGTACGATTGTGATTGTACGATTGTGATTGAATGATTGTGATTGTATGATTATGATTGTATGATTGTAATTGCATGATTGTGATTGTATGATTGTGATTGTATGATTGTGATTGTATGATTGTGATTGTATGATTGTGATTGTATGATTGTGATTGTATGATTGTGATTGTATGATTGTGATTGTCTGATTGTGGTTGTATGATTGTGATTGTATGATTGTGATTGTATGATTGTGATAGTATGATTGTGATTGTATGATTGTGATTGTATGATTGTGATTGTATGATTGTGATTGTATGATTGTATTTGGGAGATTGTATTTGGGAGATTGTATTTGGGAGATTGTAATTGTATGATTGCGATTGTATGATTGTGATTGTATGATTGCGATTGTATGAATGCGATTGTATGATTGTGATTGCATAATTGTGATTGTATGATTGTGATTGTATGATTGTGATTGTCTGATTGTGGTTGTATGATTGTGATTGTATGATTGTGATTGTATGATTGTGATTGTATGATTGTGATTGTATGATTGTGATTGTATGATTGTATTTGCGAGATTGTATTTGGGATATTGTAATTGTATGATTGCGATTGTATGATTGTAATTGTATGATTGTGATTGTATGATTGCGATTGTATGATTGTGATTGTATGATTGTGATGTATGATTGTAATTGTATGATTATGATTGTATGATTGTGATTGTATGATTGTGATTGTATGATTGTATTTGGGAGATTGTATTTGGGATATTGTAATTGTATGATTGCGATTGTATGATTGTGATTGTATGATTGTGATTGTATGATTGTGATTGTATGATTGTATTTGGGAGATTGTATTTGGGATATTGTAATTGTATGATTGCGATTGTATGATTGTGATTGTATGAGTGTGATGTATGATTGTAATTGTATGATTATGATTGTATGATTGTGATTGTATGATTGAGATTGTATGATTGTGATTGTATGCTTGCGATTGTATGATTGTGATTGTATGATTGTGATTCTTTGATTGTGATTGTATGATTGTGATTGTATGATTGTGATTGTATGATTGTGGTTGTATGATTGTGATTGTATGATTGAGATTGTATGATTGTGATTGTATGATTGTGATTGTCTGATTGTGATTGTATGATTGTGATTGTATGATTGTGATTGTATGATTGTGATTGTATGATTGTGATTGTATGATTGTGATAGTATGATTGTGATTGTATGATTGTGATTGTATGATTGTGATTGTATGATTGTGATACTATGATTGTGAAAGTATGATTGCGATTGTATGATTGTGATTGTATGATTGTGATTGTATGATTGTGATTGTATGATTGTGATTGTATGATTGTGATTGTATGATTGAAATTGTATGATTGTAATTGTATGATTGCGATTGTATGATTGTGATTGTATGATTGTGATTGTATGATTGTATTTGCGAGATTGTATTTGGGATATTGTAATTGTATGATTGCGATTGTATGATTGTAATTGTATGATTATGATTGTATGATTGTGATTGTATGAATGCGATTGTATGATTGTGATTGTATGATTGTGATTGTATGATTGTAATTGCATGATTATGATTGTGTGATTGTGATTGTATGATTGCGATTGTATGATTGTGATTGTATGATTATGATTGTATTTTTGTGATTGTATGATTGTGATTGTATGATTGTGATTGTATGATTGTGATTGTATGATTGTGATTGTATGACTGTGATTGTATGATTGTGATTGTATGATTGCTATTGTATGATTGTGATTGTATGATTGTGATTGTATGATTGTGATTGTATGATTGTGATTGTATGATTGTGATTGTACGATTGTATTTGGGAGATTGTATTTGGGATATTGTAATTGTATGATTGCGATTGTATGATTGTGATTGTATGATTGTGATTGTATGATTGAGATTGTATGATTGTGATTGTATGCTTGCGATTGTATGAATGTGATTGAATGATTGTAATTGTATGACTGTGATTGTATGATTGTGATTGTATGATTGTGATTGTATGATTGTGAAAGTATGATTGTGATTGTAAGATTGTGATTGTATGATTGTGATTGTATGAGTGTGATTGTGTGATTGTGGTTGTGCGATTGAGATTGTACGATTGTGATTGTACGATTGTGATTGAATGATTGTGATTGTATGATTATGATTGTATGATTGTGATTGCATGATTGTGATTGTATGATTGTGATTGTATGATTGTGATTGTATGATTGTGATTGTATGATTGTGATTGTATGATTGTGATTGTATGATTGTGATTGTATGATTGTGATAGTATGATTGTGATTGTATGATTGTGATTGTATGATTGTGATTGTATGATTGTATTTGGGAGATTGTATTTGGGATATTGTAATTGTATGATTGCGATTGTATGATTGTGATTGTATGAGTGTGATGTATGATTGTAATTGTATGATTATGATTGTATGATTGTGATTGTATGATTGAGATTGTATGATTGTGATTGTATGCTTGCGATTGTATGATTGTGATTTTATGATTGTGATTCTTTGATTGTGATTGTATGATTGTGATTGCATGATTGTGATTGTATGATTGTGATTGCATGATTTTGAATGTATGATTGTGATTGTATGATTGTGATTGTATGATTGTAATTGTATGATTATGATTGTATGATTGTGATTGTATGATTGAGATTGTATGATTGTGATTGTATGCTTGCGATTGTATGATTGTGATTTTATGATTGTGATTCTTTGATTGTGATTGTATGATTGTGATTGCATGATTGTGATTGTATGATTGTGATTGCATGATTTTGAATGTATGATTGTGATTGTATGATTGTGATTGTATGATTGTATTTGGGAGATTGTATTTGGGAGATTGTATTTGGGAGATTGTAATTGTATGATTGCGATTGTATGATTGTGATTGTATGATTGCGATTGTATGATTGTGATTTTATGATTGTGATGTATGATTGTAATTGTATGATTATGATTGTATGATTGTGATTGTATGATTGTGATTGTATGATTGTATTTGGGAGATTGTATTTGGGATATTGTAATTGTATGATTGCGATTGTATGATTGTGATTGTATGATTGTGATTGTATGATTGTGATTGTATGATTGTGATTGTATGATTGTATTTGGGAGATTGTATTTGGGATATTGTAATTGTATGATTGTGGTTGTATGATTGTGATTGTATGAGTGTGATGTATGATTGTAATTGTATGATTATGATTGTATGATTGTGATTGTATGATTGAGATTGTATGATTGTGATTGTATGCTTGCGATTGTATGATTGTGATTGTATGATTGTGATTCTTTGATTGTGATTGTATGATTGTGATTGTATGATTGTGATTGTATGATTGTGATTGTATGATTGTGATTGTATGATTGTGATAGTATGATTGTGATTGTATGATTGTGATAGTATGACTGTGATTGTATGATTGTGATTGTATGATTGTGATTGTATGATTGTGAAAGTATGGTTGTGATTGTATGATTGTGATTGTATGATTGTGATTGTATGATTGTGATTGTATGATTGTGATTGACTGATTGTGGTTGTGCGATTGTGATAGTACGATTGTGATTGTACGATTGTGATTGTAGGATTGTGATTATATGATTATGATTGTATGATTGTGACTGCATGATTGTGATTGTATGATTGTGATTGCATGATTTTGAATGTATGATTGTGATTGTATGATTGTGATTGTATGATTGTGATTGTATGATTGTGATTGTATGATTGTGATTGTATGATTGTGATTGTATGATTGTGATTGTATGATTGTGATTGTATGATTGTGATTGTATGATTGTGATTGTCTGATTGTGATTGTATGATTGTGATTGTATGATTGTGAAAGTATGATTGTGATTGTATGATTGTTATTGTATGATTGTGATTGTATGATTGTGATTGTATGATTGTGATTGTATGAGTGTGATTGTGTGATTGAGGTTGTGCGATTGAGATTGTACGATTGTGATTATACGATTGTGATTGAATGATTGTGATTGTATGATTATGATTGTATGATTGTGATTGCATGATTGTAATTGTATGATTGTGGTTGTATGATTGTGATTGTATGAGTGTGATGTATGATTGTAATTGTATGATTATGATTGTATGATTGTGATTGTATGATTGAGATTGTATGATTGTGATTGTATGCTTGCGATTGTATGCTTGCGATTGTATGATTGTGATTGTATGATTGTGATTCTTTGATTGTGATTGTATGATTGTGATTGTATGATTGTGATTGTATGATTGTGATTGTATGATTGTGATTGTATGATTGTGATTGTATGATTGTGATAGTATGATTGTGATTGTATGATTGTGATTGTATGATTGTGATTGTATGATTGTGATACTATGATTGTGAAAGTATGATTGCGATTGTATGATTGTGATTGTATGATTGTGATTGTATGATTGTGATTGTATGATTGTGATTGTATGATTGTGATTGTATGATTGAAATTGTATGATTGTGATTGTATGATTGCGATTGTATGATTGTGATTGTATGATTGTGATTGTATGATTGTATTTGCGAGATTGTATTTGGGATATTGTAATTGTATGATTGCGATTGTATGATTGTAATTGTATGATTATGATTGTATGATTGTGATTGTATGAATGCGATTGTATGATTGTGATTGTATGATTGTGATTGTATGATTGTAATTGCATGATTATGATTGTGTGATTGTGATTGTATGATTGCGATTGTATGATTGTGATTGTATGATTATGATTGTATTTTTGTGATTGTATGATTGTGATTGTATGATTGTGATTGTATGATTGTGATTGTATGACTGTGATTGTATGATTGTGATTGTATGATTGCTATTGTATGATTGTGATTGTATGATTGTGATTGTATGATTGTGATTGTATGATTGTGATTGTATGATTGTGATTGTACGATTGTGATAGTATGATTGTATTTGGGAGATTGTATTTGGGATATTGTAATTGTTTGATTGCGATTGTATGATTGTGATTGTATGATTGTGATTGTATGATTGAGATTGTATGATTGTGATTGTATGCTTGCGATTGTATGAATGTGATTGAATGATTGTAATTGTATGACTGTGATTGTATGATTGTGATTGTATGATTGTGATTGTATGATTGTGAAAGTATGATAGTGATGGTATGATTGTGATTGTATGATTGTGATTGTATGATTGGGATTGTATGAGTGTGATTGTCTGATTGTGGTTGTGCGATTGTGATTGTACGATTGTGATTGTACGATTGTTATTGAATGATTGTGATTGTATGATTCTGATTGTATGATTGTGATTACATGATTGTGATTGTATGATTGTGATTGCATGATTTTGAACGTATGATTGTGATTGTATGATTGTGATTGTATGATTGTGATTGCATGATTGTGATTGTATGATTGTGATTGTATGATTGTGATTGTATGATTGTGATTGTATGATTGTGATTGTATGATTATGATTGTATGATTGCGATTGTATGATTGTGATTGTATGATTGTGATTGCATAATTGTGAGTGTATGATTGTGATTGTATGATTGTGATTGCATAATTGTGATTGTATGATTGTGATTGTATGATTGTGATTGTCTGATTGTGGTTGTATGATTGTGATTGTATGATTGTGATTGTATGATTGTGATTGTATGATTGTATTTGTGAGATTGTATTTGGGATATTGTAATTGTATGATTGCGATTGTATGATTGTAATTGTATGATTATGATTGTATGATTGTGATTGTATGATTGTAATTGTATGATTATGATTGTATGATTGTGATTGTATGAATGCGATTGTATGATTGTGATTGTATGATTGTGATTGTATGATTGTAATTGCATGATTATGATTGTGTGATTGTGATTGTATGATTGCGATTGTATGATTGTGATTGTATGATTATGATTGTATTTTTGTGATTGTATGATTGTGATTGTATGATTGTGATTGTATGATTGTGATTGTATGATTGTGATTGTATGATTGTGATTGTATGACTGTGATTGTATGATTGTGATTGTATGATTGCGATTGTATGAATGCGATTGTATGTTTGTGATTGTATGATTGTGATTGTATGATTGTGATTGTACGATTGTGATAGTATGATTGTATTTGGGAGATTGTATTTGGGATATTGTAATTGTATGATTGCGATTGTATGATTGTTATTGTATGATTGTGATGTATGATTGTAATTGTATGATTATGATTGTTTGATTGTGATTGTATGATTGAGATTGTATGATTGTGATTGTATGCTTGCGATTGTATGAATCTGATTGTATGATTGTGATTGTATGACTGTGATTGTATGATTGTGATTGTATGATTGTGATTGTATGTTTGTGAAAGTATGATTGTGATTGTATGATTGTGATTGCATGATTTTGAACGTATGATTGTGATTGTATGATTGTGATTGTATGATTGTGATTGTATGATTGTGATTGTATGATTGTGAAAGTATGATTGTGATGGTATGATTGTGATTGTATGATTGTGATTGTATGATTGGGATTGTATGAGTGTGATTGTCTGATTGTGGTTGTGCGATTGTGATTGTACGATTGTGATTGTACGATTGTTATTGAATGATTGTGATTGTATGATTCTGATTGTATGATTGTGATTGCATGATTGTGATTGTATGATTGTGATTGCATGATTTTGAACGTATGATTGTGATTGTATGATTGTGATTGTATGATTGTGATTGTATGATTGTGATTGTATGATTGTGATTGTATGATTGTGATTGTATGATTGTGATTGTATGATTGTGATTGTATGATTGTGATTGTATGATTGTGATTGTATGATTGTGATTGTATGATTGTGATTGTATGATTGTGATTGTATGATTGTGATTGTATGATTGCGATTGTATGATTGTGATTGTATGATTGTGATTGCATGATTGTGATTGTATGATTGTGATTGTATGATTGTGATTCCATTATTGTGATTGTATGATTGTGATTGTATGATTGTGATTGTCTGATTGTGGTTGTATGATTGTGATTGTATGATTGTGATTGTATGATTGTGATTGTATGATTGTGATTGTATGATTGTGATTGTATGATTGTATTTGCGAGATTGTATTTGGGATATTGTAATTGTATGATTGCGATTGTATGATTGTAATTGTATGATTATGATTGTATGATTGTGATTGTATGAATGCGATTGTATGATTGTGATTGTATGATTGTGATTGTATGATTGTAATTGCATGATTATGATTGTGTGATTGTGATTGTATGATTGCGATTGTATGATTGTGATTGTATGATTATGATTGTATTTTTGTGATTGTATGATTGTGATTGTATGATTGTGATTGTATGATTGTGATTGCATGATTGTGATTGTATGATTGTGATTCTATGATTGTGATTGTATGATTGTGTTTGTATGATTGTGATTGTATGATTGTGATAGTATGATTGTGATTGTATGATTGTGATTGTATGATTGTGATTGTATGATTGTGATTGTATGATTGTGATTGTATGATTGTGGTTGTATGATTGTGATTGTCTGATTGTGATTGTATGATTGTGATTGTATGATTGTGATTGTATGATTGTGAAAGTATGATTGTGATTGTATGATTGTGATTGTATGATTGTGATTGTATGAGTGTGATTGTGTGATTGTGGTTGTGCCATTGAGATTGTACGATTGTGATTGTACGATTGTGATTGAATGATTGTGATTGTATGATTATGATTGTATGATTGTAATTGCATGATTGTGATTGTATGATTGTGATTGTATGATTGTGATTGTATGATTGTGATTGTATGATTGTGATTGTATGATTGTGATTGTATGATTGTGATTGTATGATTGTGATTGTCTGATTGTGGTTGTATGATTGTGATTGTATGATTGTGATTGTATGATTGTGATAGTATAATTGTGATTGTATGATTGTGATTGTATGATTGTGATTGTATGATTGTGATTGTATGATTGTATTTGGGAGATTGTATTTGGGAGATTGTATTTGGGAGATTGTAATTGTATGATTGCGATTGTATGATTGTGATTGTATGATTGCGATTGTATGAATGCGATTGTATGATTGTGATTGCATAATTGTGATTGTATGATTGTGATTGTATGATTGTGATTGTCTGATTGTGGTTGTATGATTGTGATTGTATGATTGTGATTGTATGATTGTGATTGTATGATTGTGATTGTATGATTGTGATTGTATGATTGTATTTGCGAGATTGTATTTGGGATATTGTAATTGTATGATTGCGATTGTATGATTGTAATTGAATGATTGTGATTGTATGATTGCGATTGTATGATTGTGATTGTATGATTGTGATGTATGATTGTAATTGTATGATTATGATTGTATGATTGTGATTGTATGATTGTGATTGTATGATTGTATTTGGGAGATTGTATTTGGGATATTGTAATTGTATGATTGCGATTGTATGATTGTGATTGTATGATTGTGATTGTATGATTGTGATTGTATGATTGTATTTGGGAGATTGTATTTGGGATATTGTAATTGTATGATTGCGATTGTATGATTGTGATTGTATGAGTGTGATGTATGATTGTAATTGTATGATTATGATTGTATGATTGTGATTGTATGATTGAGATTGTATGATTGTGATTGTATGCTTGCGATTGTATGATTGTGATTGTATGATTGTGATTCTTTGATTGTGATAGTATGATTGTGATTGTATGATTGTGATTGTATGATTGTGGTTGTATGATTGTGATTGTATGATTGAGATTGTATGATTGTGATTGTATGATTGTGATTGTCTGATTGTGATTGTATGATTGTGATTGTATGATTGTGATTGTATGATTGTGATTGTATGATTGTGATTGTATGATTGTGATAGTATGATTGTGATTGTATGATTGTGATTGTATGATTGTGATTGTATGATTGTGATACTATGATTGTGAAAGTATGATTGCGATTGTATGAATGTGATTGTATGATTGTGATTGTATGATTGTGATTGTATGATTGTGATTGTATGATTGTGATTGTATGATTGAAATTGTATGATTGTAATTGTATGATTGTGATTGTATGATTGTGATTGTATGATTGTGATTGTATGATTGTGATTGTATGATTGTGATTGTATGATTGTGATTGTATGATTGTGATTGTATGATTGTGATTGTATGATTGCGATTGTATGATTGTGATTGTATGATTGTGATTGCATGATTGTGATTGTATGATTGTGATTGTATGATTGTGATTGTATGATTGTGATTCCATTATTGTGATTGTATGATTGTGATTGTATGATTGTGATTGTCTGATTGTGGTTGTATGATTGTGATTGTATGATTGTGATTGTATGATTGTGATTGTATGATTGTGATTGTATGATTGTGATTGTATGATTGTGATTGCATGATTGTGATTGTATGATTGTGATTCTATGATTGTGATTGTATGATTGTGTTTGTATGATTGTGATTGTATGATTGTGATTGTATGATTGTGATTGTATGATTGTGATTGTATGATTGTGATTGTATGATTGAAATTGTATGATTGTAATTGTATGATTGTGATTGTATGATTGTGATTGTATGATTGTGATTGTATGATTGTGATTGTATGATTGTGATTGTATGATTGTGATTGTATGATTGTGATTGTATGATTGTGTTTGTATGATTGTGATTGTATGATTGTGATTGTATGATTGTGATTGTATGATTGTGATTGTATGATTGTGATTGTATGATTGAAATTGTATGATTGTAATTGTATGATTGTGATTGTATGATTGTGATTGTATGATTGTGATTGTATGATTGTGATTGTATGATTGTGATTGTATGATTGTGATTGTATGATTGCGATTGTATGATTGTGATTGTATGATTGTGATTGCATGATTGTGATTGTATGATTGTGATTGTATGATTGTGATTCCATTATTGTGATTGTATGATTGTGATTGTATGATTGTGATTGTCTGATTGTGGTTGTATGATTGTGATTGTATGATTGTGATTGTATGATTGTGATTGTATGATTGTGATTGTATGATTGTGATTGTATGATTGTGATTGTATGATTGTATTTGCGAGATTGTATTTGGGATATTGTAATTGTATGATTGCGATTGTATGATTGTAATTGTATGATTGTGATTGTATGATTGCGATTGTATGATTGTGATTGTATGATTGTGATGTATGATTGTAATTGTATGATTATGATTGTATGATTGTGATTGTATGATTGTGATTGTATGATTGTATTTGGGAGATTGTATTTGGGATATTGTAATTGTATGATTGCGATTGTATGATTGTGATTGTATGATTGTGATTGTATGATTGTGATTGTATGATTGTATTTGGGAGATTGTATTTGGGATATTGTAATTGTATGATTGCGATTGTATGATTGTGATTGTATGAGTGTGATGTATGATTGTAATTGTATGATTATGATTGTATGATTGTGATTGTATGATTGAGATTGTATGATTGTGATTGTATGCTTGCGATTGTATGATTGTGATTGTATGATTGTGATTCTTTGATTGTGATTGTATGATTGTGATTGTATGATTGTGATTGTATGATTGTGGTTGTATGATTGTGATTGTATGATTGAGATTGTATGATTGTGATTGTATGATTGTGATTGTCTGATTGTGATTGTATGATTGTGATTGTATGATTGTGATTGTATGATTGTGATTGTATGATTGTGATTGTATGATTGTGATAGTATGATTGTGATTGTATGATTGTGATTGTATGATTGTGATTGTATGATTGTGATACTATGATTGTGAAAGTATGATTGCGATTGTATGATTGTGATTGTATGATTGTGATTGTATGATTGTGATTGTATGATTGTGATTGTATGATTGTGATTGTATGATTGAAATTGTATGATTGTAATTGTATGATTGTGATTGTATGATTGTGATTGTATGATTGTGATTGTATGATTGTGATTGTATGATTGTGATTGTATGATTGTGATTGTATGATTGTGATTGTATGATTGTGATTGTATGATTGCGATTGTATGATTGTGATTGTATGATTGTGATTGCATGATTGTGATTGTATGATTGTGATTGTATGATTGTGATTCCATTATTGTGATTGTATGATTGTGATTGTATGATTGTGATTGTCTGATTGTGGTTGTATGATTGTGATTGTATGATTGTGATTGTATGATTGTGATTGTATGATTGTGATTGTATGATTGTGATTGTATGATTGTATTTGCGAGATTGTATTTGGGATATTGTAATTGTATGATTGCGATTGTATGATTGTAATTTTATGATTATGATTGTATGATTGTGATTGTATGAATGCGATTGTATGATTGTGATTGTATGATTGTGATTGTATGATTGTAATTGCATGATTATGATTGTGTGATTGTGATTATATGATTGCGATTGTATGATTGTGATTGTATGATTATGATTGTATTTTTGTGATTGTATGATTGTGATTGTATGATTGTGATTGTATGATTGTGATTGCATGATTGTGATTGTATGATTGTGATTCTATGATTGTGATTGTATGATTGTGTTTGTATGATTGTGATTGTATGATTGTGATTGTATGATTGTGATAGTATGATTGTGATTGTATGATTGTGATTGTATGATTGTGATTGTATGATTGTGATTGTATGATTGTGATTGTATGATTGTGGTTGTATGATTGTGATTGTCTGATTGTGATTGTATGATTGTGATTGTATGATTGTGATTGTATGATTGTGAAAGTATGATCGTGATTGTATGATTGTGATTGTATGATTGTGATTGTATGAGTGTGATTGTGTGATTGTGGTTGTGCCATTGAGATTGTACGATTGTGATTGTACGATTGTGATTGAATGATTGTGATTGTATGATTATGATTGTATGATTGTGATTGCATGATTGTGATTGTATGATTGTGATTGTATGATTGTGATTGTATGATTGTGATTGTATGATTGTGATTGTATGATTGTGATTGTATGATTGTGATTGTCTGATTGTGGTTGTATGATTGTGATTGTATGATTGTGATTGTATGATTGTGATAGTATGATTGTGATTGTATGATTGTGATTGTATGATTGTGATTGTATGATTGTGATTGTATGATTGTATTTGGGAGATTGTATTTGGGAGATTGTATTTGGGAGATTGTAATTGTATGATTGCGATTGTATGATTGTGATTGTATGATTGCGATTGTATGAATGCGATTGTATGATTGTGATTGCATAATTGTGATTGTATGATTGTGATTGTATGATTGTGATTGTCTGATTGTGGTTGTATGATTGTGATTGTATGATTGTGATTGTATGATTGTGATTGTATGATTGTGATTGTATGATTGTGATTGTATGATTGTATTTGCGAGATTGTATTTGGGATATTGTAATTGTATGATTGCGATTGTATGATTGTAATTGTATGATTGTTATTGTATGATTGCGATTGTATGATTGTGATTGTATGATTGTGATGTATGATTGTAATTGTATGATTATGATTGTATGATTGTGATTGTATGATTGTGATTGTATGATTGTGATTGTATGATTGTGATTGTATGATTGTATCTGGGAGATTGTATTTGGGATATTGTAATTGTATGATTGCGATTGTATGATTGTGATTGTATGATTGCGATTGTATGATTGTGATTGTATGATTGTATTTAGGAGATTGTATTTGGGATATTGTAATTGTATGATTGCGATTGTATGATTGTGATTGTATGAGTGTGATGTATGATTGTAATAGTGTGATTATGATTGTATGATTGTGATTGTATGATTGAGATTGTATGATTGTGATTGTATGCTTGCGATTGTATGATTGTGATTGTATGATTGTGATTCTTTGATTGTGATTGTATGATTGTGATTGTATGATTGTGATTGTATGATTGTGATTGTATGATTGTGATTGTATGATTGTGAAAGTATGATAGTGATGGTATGATTGTGATTGTATGATTGTGATTGTATGATTGGGATTGTATGAGTGTGATTGTCTGATTGTGGTTGTGCGATTGTGATTGTACGATTGTGATTGTACGATTGTTATTGAATGATTGTGATTGTATGATTCTGATTGTATGATTGTGATTGCATGATTGTGATTGTATGATTGTGATTGCATAATTTTGAACGTATGATTGTGTTTGTATGATTGTGATTGTATGATTGTGATTGTATGATTGTGATTGTATGATTGTGATTGTATGATTGTGATTGTATGATTGTGATTGTATGATTGTGATTGTATGATTGTGATTGTATGATTGTGATTGTATGATTGTGATTGTATGATTGCGATTGTATGATTGTGATTGTATGATTGTGATTGCATGATTGTGATTGTATGATTGTGATTGTATGATTGTGATTCCATTATTGTGATTGTATGATTGTGATTGTATGATTGTGATTGTCTGATTGTGGTTGTATGATTGTGATTGTATGATTGTGATTGTATGATTGTGATTGTATGATTGTGATTGTATGATTGTGATTGTATGATTGTGATTGTATGATTGTATTTGCGAGATTGTATTTGGGATATTGTAATTGTATGATTGCGATTGTATGATTGTAATTGTATGATTATGATTGTATGATTGTGATTGTATGAATGCGATTGTATGATTGTGATTGTATGATTGTGATTGTATGATTGTAATTGCATGATTATGATTGTGTGATTGTGATTGTATGATTGCGATTGTATGATTGTGATTGTATGATTATGATTGTATTTTTGTGATTGTATGATTGTGATTGTATGATTGTGATTGTATGATTGTGATTGCATGATTGTGATTGTATGATTGTGATTCTATGATTGTGATTGTATGATTGTGTTTGTATGATTGTGATTGTATGATTGTGATTGTATGATTGTGATAGTATGATTGTGATTGTATGATTGTGATTGTATGATTGTGATTGTATGATTGTGATTGTATGATTGTGATTGTATGATTGTGGTTGTATGATTGTGATTGTCTGATTGTGATTGTATGATTGTGATTGTATGATTGTGATTGTATGATTGTGAAAGTATGATCGTGATTGTATGATTGTGATTGTATGATTGTGATTGTATGAGTGTGATTGTGTGATTGTGGTTGTGCCATTGAGATTGTACGATTGTGATTGTACGATTGTGATTGAATGATTGTGATTGTATGATTATGATTGTATGATTGTGATTGCATGATTGTGATTGTATGATTGTGATTGTATGATTGTGATTGTATGATTGTGATTGTATGATTGTGATTGTATGATTGTGATTGTATGATTGTGATTGTCTGATTGTGGTTGTATGATTGTGATTGTATGATTGTGATTGTATGATTGTGATAGTATGATTGTGATTGTATGATTGTGATTGTATGATTGTGATTGTATGATTGTGATTGTATGATTGTATTTGGGAGATTGTATTTGGGAGATTGTATTTGGGAGATTGTAATTGTATGATTGCGATTGTATGATTGTGATTGTATGATTGCGATTGTATGAATGCGATTGTATGATTGTGATTGCATAATTGTGATTGTATGATTGTGATTGTATGATTGTGATTGTCTGATTGTGGTTGTATGATTGTGATTGTATGATTGTGATTGTATGATTGTGATTGTATGATTGTGATTGTATGATTGTGATTGTATGATTGTATTTGCGAGATTGTATTTGGGATATTGTAATTGTATGATTGCGATTGTATGATTGTAATTGTATGATTGTTATTGTATGATTGCGATTGTATGATTGTGATTGTATGATTGTGATGTATGATTGTAATTGTATGATTATGATTGTATGATTGTGATTGTATGATTGTGATTGTATGATTGTGATTGTATGATTGTGATTGTATGATTGTATCTGGGAGATTGTATTTGGGATATTGTAATTGTATGATTGCGATTGTATGATTGTGATTGTATGATTGCGATTGTATGAATGCGATTGTATGATTGTGATTGCATAATTGTGATTGTATGATTGTGATTGTATGATTGTGATTGTCTGATTGTGGTTGTATGATTGTGATTGTATGATTGTGATTGTATGATTGTGATTGTATGATTGTGATTGTATGATTGTGATTGTATGATTGTATTTGCGAGATTGTATTTGGGATATTGTAATTGTATGATTGCGATTGTATGATTGTAATTGTATGATTGTTATTGTATGATTGCGATTGTATGATTGTGATTGTATGATTGTGATGTATGATTGTAATTGTATGATTATGATTGTATGATTGTGATTGTATGATTGTGATTGTATGATTGTGATTGTATGATTGTGATTGTATGATTGTATCTGGGAGATTGTATTTGGGATATTGTAATTGTATGATTGCGATTGTATGATTGTGATTGTATGATTGCGATTGTATGATTGTGATTGTATGATTGTGATTGTATGATTGTAATAGCATGATTATGATTGTGTGATTGTGATTGTATGATTGCGATTGTATGATTGTGGTTGTATGATTATGATTGTATTTTTGTGATTGTATGATTGTGATTGTATGATTGTGATTGTATGATTGTGATTGTATGACTGTGATTGTATGATTGTGATTGTATGATTGCGATTGTATGATTGTGATTGTATGATTGTGATTGTATGATTGTGATTGTATGATTGTGATTGTATGATTGTGATTGTACGATTGTGATAGTATGATTGTATTTGGGAGATTGTATTTGGGATATTGTAATTGTATGATTGCGATTGTATGATTGTGATTGTATGATTGTGATGTATGATTGTAATTGTATGATTATGATTGTTTGATTGTGATTGTATGATTGAGATTGTATGATTATGATTGTATGATTGTGATTGCATGATTGTGATTGTATGATTGTGATTGTATGATTGTTATTGTATGATTGTGATTGTATGATTGTGATTGTATGATTGTGATTGTATGAGTGTGATTGTGTGATTGAGGTTGTGCGATTGAGATTGTACGATTGTGATTGTACGATTGTGATTGAATGATTGTGATTGTATG
Source organism: Megachile rotundata (assembly GCF_050947335.1). Lineage (NCBI taxonomy): Eukaryota > Metazoa > Arthropoda > Insecta > Hymenoptera > Megachilidae > Megachile > Megachile rotundata. Next base: position 203,065 of record NW_027473371.1, on the reverse strand, counting down.
ATTATGATTGTATGATTGTGATTGCATGATTGTGATTGTATGATTGTGATTGTATGATTGTGATTGTATGATTGTGATTGTATGATTGTGATTGTATGATTGTGATTGTATGATTGTGATTGTATGATTGTGATTGTATGATTGTGATAGTATGATTGTGATTGTATGATTGTGATTGTATGATTGTGATTGTATGATTGTGATTGTATGATTGTATTTGCGAGATTGTATTTGGGATATTGTAATTGTATGATTGCGATTGTATGATTGTAATTGTATGATTGTGATTGTATGATTGCGATTGTATGATTGTGATTGTATGATTGTGATTCTTTGATTGTGATTGTATGATTGTGATTGTATGATTGTGATTGTATGATTGTGATTGTATGATTGTGATTGTATGATTGTGATTGTATGATTGTGATTGTATGATTGTGATTGTATGATTGTGATTGTATGATTGTGATTGTATGATTGTGATTGTATGACTGTGATTGTATGATTGTGATTGTATGATTGTGATTGTATGATTGTGATTGTATGATTGTGATTGTATGATTGTGATTGTCTGGTTGTGATTGTATGATTGTGATTGTATGATTGTGATTGTATGATTGTGAATGTATGATTGTGATTGTAAGATTGTGATTGTATGATTGTGATTGTATGGAGTGTGATTGTGTGATTGTGGTTGTGCGATTGAGATTGTACGATTGTGATTGTACGATTGTGATTGAATGATTGTGATTGTATGATTATGATTGTATGATTGTGATTGCATGATTGTGATTGTATGATTGTGATTGTATGATTGTGATTGTATGATTGTGATTGTATGATTGTGATTGTATGATTGTGATTGTATGATTGTGATAGTATGATTGTGATTGTATGATTGTGATTGTATGATTGTGATTGTATGATTGTGATTGTATGATTGTATTTGGGAGATTGTATTTGGGAGATTGTATTTGGGAGATTGTAATTGTATGATTGCGATTGTATGATTGTGATTGTATGATTGCGATTGTATGAATGCGATTGTATGATTGTGATTGCATAATTGTGATTGTATGATTGTGATTGTATGATTGTGATTGTCTGATTGTGGTTGTATGATTGTGATTGTATGATTGTGATTGTATGATTGTGATTGAATGATTGTGATTGTATGACTGTGATAGTATGATTGTATTTGCGAGATTGTATTTGGGATATTGTAATTGTATGATTGCGATTGTATGATTGTAATTGTATGATTGTGATTGTATGATTGCGATTGTATGATTGTGATTGTATGATTGTGATGTATGATTGTAATTGTATGATTATGATTGTATGATTGTGATTGTATGATTGTGATTGTATGATTGTATTTGGGAGATTGTATTTGGGATATTGTAATTGTATGATTGCGATTGTATGGTTGTGATTGTATGATTGTGATTGTATGATTGTGATTGTATGATTGTATTTGGGAGATTGTATTTGGGATATTGTAATTGTATGATTGCGATTGTATGATTGTGATTGTATGAGTGTGATGTATGATTGGAATTGTATGATTATGATTGTATGATTGTGATTGTATGATTGAGATTGTATGATTGTGATTGTATGCTTGCGATTCTATGATTGTGATTGTATGATTGTGATTGTATGATTGTGATTGTATGATTGTGATTGTATGATTGTATTTGGGAGATTGTATTTGGGAGATTGTATTTGGGAGATTGTAATTGTATGATTGCGATTGTATGATTGTGATTGTATGATTGCGATTGTATGATTGTGATTGTATGATTGTGATGTATGATTGTAATTGTATGATTATGATTGTATGATTGTGATTGTATGAATGTGATAGTATGATTGTATTTGCGAGATTGTATTTGGGATATTGTAATTGTATGATTGCGATTGTATGATTGTAATTGTATGATTGTGATTGTATGATTGCGATTGTATGATTGTGATTGTATGATTGTGATTCTTTGATTGTGATTGTATGATTGTGATTGTATGATTGTGATTGTATGATTGTGATTGTATGATTGTGATTGTATGATTGTGATTGTATGATTGCGATTGTATGATTGTAATTGCATGATTGTGATTGTATGATTGCGATTGTATGATTGTGATTGTATGATTGTGATGTATGATTGTAATTGTATGATTATGATTGTATGATTGTGATTGTATGATTGTGATTGTATGATTGTATTTGGGAGATTGTATTTGGGATATTGTAATTGTATGATTGCGATTGTATGATTGTGATTGTATGATTGTATTTGGGAGATTGTATTTGGGATATTGTAATTGTATGATTGCGATTGTATGATTGTGATTGTATGAGTGTGATGTATGAGTGTGATGTATGAGTGTGATTGTGTGATTGAGGTTGTGCGATTGAGATTGTACGATTGTGATTGTACGATTGTGATTGAATGATTGTGATTGTATGATTATGATTGTATGATTGTGATTGTATGATTGTGATTGTATGATTGTGATTGTATGATTGTGATTGTATGATTGTGATAGTATGATTGCGATTGTATGATTGTGATTGTATGATTGTGATTGTATGATTGTGATTGTATGATTGTATTTGCGAGATTGTATTTGGGATATTGTAATTGTATGATTGCGATTGTATGATTGTAATTGTATGATTGTGATTGTATGATTGCGATTGTATGATTGTGATTGTATGATTGTGATTCTTTGATTGTGATTGTATGATTGTGATTGTATGATTGTGATTGTATGATTGTGATTGTATGATTGTGATTGTATGATTGTGATTGTATGATTGTGATTGTATGATTGTGATTGTATGATTGTGATTGTATGATTGTGATTGTATGACTGTGATTGTATGATTGTGATTGTATGATTGTGATTGTATGATTGTGATTGTATGATTGTGATTGTATGATTGTGATTGTCTGGTTGTGATTGTATGATTGTGAATGTATGATTGTGATTGTATGATTGTGAATGTATGATTGTGATTGTAAGATTGTGATTGTATGATTGTGATTGTATGAGTGTGATTGTGTGATTGTGGTTGTGCGATTGAGATTGTACGATTGTGATTGTACGATTGTGATTGAATGATTGTGATTGTATGATTCTGATTGTATGATTGTGATTACATGATTGTGATTGTATGATTGTGATTGCATGATTTTGAACGTATGATTGTGATTGTATGATTGTGATTGTATGATTGTGATTGCATGATTGTGATTGTATGATTGTGATTGTATGATTGTGATTGTATGATTGTGATTGTATGATTGTGATTGTATGATTGCGATTGTATGATTGTGATTGTATGATTGTGATTGCATAATTGTGATTGTATGATTGTGATTGTATGATTGTGATTGCATAATTGTGATTGTATGATTGTGATTGTATGATTGTGATTGTCTGATTGTGGTTGTATGATTGTGATTGTATGATTGTGATTGTAAGATTGTGATTGTATGATTGTGATTGTATGATTGTGATTGTATGCTTGTATTTGCGAGATTGTATTTGGGATATTGTAATTGTATGATTGCGATTGTATGATTGTAATTGTATGATTATGATTGTATGATTGTGATTGTATGATTGTAATTGTATGATTGTAATTGTATGATTATGATTGTATGATTGTGATTGTATGAATGCGATTGTATGATTGTGATTGTATGATTGTGATTGTATGATTGTAATTGCATGATTATGATTGTGTGATTGTGATTGTATGATTGCGATTGTATGATTGTGATTGTATGATTATGATTGTATTTTTGTGATTGTATGATTGTGATTGTATGATTGTGATTGTATGATTGTGATTGTATGACTGTGATTGTATGATTGTGATTGTATGATTGCGATTGTATGAATGCGATTGTATGTTTGTGATTATATGATTGTGATTGTATGATTGTGATTGTACGATTGTGATAGTATGATTGTATTTGGGAGATTGTATTTGGGATATTGTAATTGTATGATTGCGATTGTATGATTGTGATTGTATGATTGTGATTGTACGATTGTGATAGTATGATTGTATTTGGGAGATTGTATTTGGGATATTGTAATTGTATGATTGCGATTGTATGATTGTGATTGTATGATTGTGATGTATGATTGTAATTGTATGATTATGATTGTTTGATTGTGATTGTATGATTGAGATTGTATGATTGTGATTGTATGCTTGCGATTGTATGAATCTGATTGTATGATTGTGATTGTATGACTGTGATTGTATGATTGTGATTGTATGATTGTGATTGTATGTTTGTGAAAGTATCATTGTGATTGTATGATTGTGATTGCATGATTTTGAACGTATGATTGTGATTGTATGATTGTGACTGTATGATTGTGATTGTATGATTGTGATTGTATGATTGTGAAAGTATGATTGTGATGGTATGATTGTGATTGTATGATTGTAATACTATGATTGTGAAAGTATGATTGTGATTGTATGATTGTGATTGTATGATTGCGATTGTATGATTGTAATTGTATGATTATGATTGTATGATTGTGATTGTATGATTGTAATTGTATGATTATGATTGTATGATTGTGATTGTATGAATGCGATTGTATGATTGTGATTGTATGATTCTGATTGTATGATTGTGATTGCATGATTGTGATTGTATGATTGTGATTGCATGATTTTGAACGTATGATTGTGATTGTATGATTGTGATTGTATGATTGTGATTGCATGATTGTGATTGTATGATTGTGATTGTATGATTGTGATTCCATTATTGTGATTGTATGATTGTGATTGTATGATTGTGATTGTATGATTGTGATTGTCTGATTGTGGTTGTATGATTGTGATTGTATGATTGTGATTGTATGATTGTGATTGTATGATTGTGATTGTATGATTGTATTTGCGAGATTGTATTTGGGATATTGTAATTGTATGATTGCGATTGTATGATTGTAATTATATGATTATGATTGTATGATTGTGATTGTATGAATGCGATTGTATGATTGTGATTGTATGATTGTGATTGTATGATTGTAATTGCATGATTATGATTGTGTGATTGTGATTGTATGATTGCGATTGTATGATTGTGATTGTATGATTATGATTGTATTTTTGTGATTGTATGATTGTGATTGTATGATTGTGATTGTATGATTGTGATTGCATGATTGTGATTGTATGATTGTGATTCTATGATTGTGATTGTATGATTGTGTTTGTATGATTGTGATTGTATGATTGTGATTGTATGATTGTGATAGTATGATTGTGATTGTATGATTGTGATTGTATGATTGTGATTGTATGATTGTGATTGTATGATTGTGATTGTATGATTGTGGTTGTATGATTGTGATTGTCTGATTGTGATTGTATGATTGTGATTGTATGATTGTGATTGTATGATTGTGAAAGTATGATTGTGATTGTATGATTGTGATTGTATGATTGTGATTGTATGAGTGTGATTGTGTGATTGTGGTTGTGCGATTGAGATTGTACGATTGTGATTGTACGATTGTGATTGAATGATTGTGATTGTATGATTATGATTGTATGATTGTGATTGCATGATTGTGATTGTATGATTGTGATTGTATGATTGTGATTGTATGATTGTGATTGTATGATTGTGATTGTATGATTGTGATTGTCTGATTGTGGTTGTATGATTGTGATTGTATGATTGTGGTTGTATGATTGTGATAGTATGATTGTGATTGTATGATTGTGATAGTATGATTGTGAAAGTATGATTGTGGTTGTATGATTGTGATTGTATGATTGTGATTGTATGATTGAGATTGTATGATTGTGATTGTATGATTGCGATTGTATGATTGTGATTGTATGATTGTGATTGTATGATTGTGATTGTATGGTTGTGATTGTATGATTGTGATTGTATGATTGTGATTGTATGATTGAAATTGTATGATTGTGATTGTATGATTGCGATTGTATGATTGTGATTGTATGATTGTGATTGTATGATTGTATTTGCGAGATTGTATTTGGGATATTGTAATTGTATGATTGCGATTGTATGATTGTAATTGTATGATTATGATTGTATGATTGTGATTGTATGAATGCGATTGTATGATTGTGATTGTATGATTGTGATTGTATGATTGTAATAGCATGATTATGATTGTGTGATTGTGATTGTATGATTGCGATTGTATGATTGTGGTTGTATGATTATGATTGTATTTTTGTGATTGTATGATTGTGATTGTATGATTGTGATTGTATGATTGTGATTGTATGACTGTGATTGTATGATTGTGATTGTATGATTGCGATTGTATGATTGTGATTGTATGATTGTGATTGTATGATTGTGATTGTATGATTGTGATTGTATGATTATGATTGTATGATTGTGATTGCATGATTGTGATTGTATGATTGTGATTGTATGATTGTGATTGTATGATTGTGATTGTATGATTGTGATTGTATGATTGTGATTTTATGATTGTGATTGTATGATTGTGATTGTATGATTGTATTTGGGAGATTGTATTTGGGAGATTGTATTTGGGAGATTGCAATTGTATGATTGCGATTGTATGATTGTGATTGTATGATTGCGATTGTATGAATGCGATTGTATGATTGTGATTGCATAATTGTGATTGTATGATTGTGATTGTATGATTGTGATTGTATGATTGTGATTGTATGATTGTGATTGTATGATTGTGATTGTATGATTGTGATTGTATGATTGTGATTGTATGACTGTGATTGTATGATTGTGATTGTATGATTGTGATTGTATGATTGTGATTGTATGATTGTGATTGTATGATTGTGATTGTCTGATTGTGATTGTATGATTGTGATTGTATGATTGTGATTGTATGATTGTGATTGTATGATTGTGAAAGTATGATTGTGATTGTAAGATTGTGATTGTATGATTGTGATTGTATGAGTGTGATTGTGTGATTGTATTTGGGAGATTGTATTTGGGATATTGTAATTGTATGATTGCGATTGTATGATTGTGATTGTATGATTGTGATTGTATGATTGTGATTGTATGATTGTATATGCGAGATTGTATTTGGGATATTGTAATTGTATGATTGCGATTGTATGATTGTAATTGTATGATTATGATTGTATGATTGTGATTGTATGAATGCGATTGTATGATTGTGATTGTATGATTGTGATTGTATGATTGTAATAGCATGATTATGATTGTGTGATTGTGATTGTATGATTGCGATTGTATGATTGTGGTTGTATGATTATGATTGTATTTTTGTGATTGTATGATTGTGATTGTATGATTGTGATTGTATGATTGTGATTGTATGATTGTGATTGTATGACTGTGATTGTATGATTGTGATTGTATGATTGCGATTGTATGATTGTGATTGTATGATTGTGATTGTATGATTGTGATTGTATGATTGTGATTGTATGATTATGATTGTATGATTGTGATTGCATGATTGTGATTGTATGATTGCGATTGTATGATTGTGATTGTATGATTGTGATGTATGATTGTAATTGTATGATTATGATTGTATGATTGTGATTGTATGATTGTGATTGTATGATTGTATTTGGGAGATTGTATTTGGGATATTGTAATTGTATGATTGCGATTGTATGATTGTGATTGTATGATTGTGATTGTATGATTGTGATTGTATGATTGTATTTGGGAGATTGTATTTGGGATATTGTAATTGTATGATTGCGATTGTATGATTGTGATTGTATGAGTGTGATGTATGATTGTAATTGTATGATTATGATTGTATGATTGTGATTGTATGATTGAGATTGTATGATTGTGATTGTATGCTTGCGATTCTATGATTGTGATTGTATGATTGTGATTGTATGATTGTGATTGTATGATTGTGATTGTATGATTGTGATTGTATGATTGTGATTGTATGACTGTGATTGTATGATTGTGATTGTATGATTGCGATTGTATGATTGTGATTGTATGATTGTGATTGTATGATTGTGATTGTATGATTGTATTTGGGAGATTGTATTTGGGAGATTGTATTTGGGAGATTGTAATTGTATGATTGCGATTGTATGATTGTGATTGTATGATTGCGATTGTATGATTGTGATTGTATGATTGTGATGTATGATTGTAATTGTATGATTATGATTGTATGATTGTGATTGTATGATTGTGATAGTATGATTGTATTTGCGAGATTGTATTTGGGATATTGTAATTGTATGATTGCGATTGTATGATTGTAATTGTATGATTGTGATTGTATGATTGCGATTGTATGATTGTGATTGTATGATTGTGATTCTTTGATTGTGATTGTATGATTGTGATTGTATGATTGTGATTGTATGATTGTGATTGTATGATTGTGATTGTATGATTGTGATTGTATGATTGTGATTGTATGATTGTGATTGTATGATTGTGATTGTATGATTGTGATTGTATGATTGTGATTGTATGATTGTGATTGTATGACTGTGATTGTATGATTGTGATTGTATGATTGTGATTGTATGATTGTGATTGTATGATTGTGATTGTATGATTGTGATTGTCTGATTGTGATTGTATGATTGTGATTGTATGATTGTGATTGTATGATTGTGATTGTATGATTGTGATTGTATAATTGTGATTGTATGATTGTGAAAGTATGATTGTGATTGTAAGATTGTGATTGTATGATTGTGATTGTATGAGTGTGATTGTGTGATTGTGGTTGTGCGATTGAGATTGTACGATTGTGATTGTACGATTGTGATTGAATGATTGTGATTGTATGATTATGATTGTATGATTGTGATTGCATGATTGTGATTGTATGATTGTGATTGTATGATTGTGATTGTATGATTGTGATTGTATGATTGTGATTGTATGATTGTGATTGTATGATTGTGATTGTATGATTGTGATAGTATGATTGTGATTGTATGATTGTGATTGTATGATTGTGATTGTATGATTGTGATTGTATGATTGTATTTGGGAGATTGTATTTGGGAGATTGTATTTGGGAGATTGTAATTGTATGATTGCGATTGTATGATTGTGATTGTATGATTGCGATTGTATGAATGCGATTGTATGATTGTGATTGCATAATTGTGATTGTATGATTGTGATTGTATGATTGTGATTGTCTGATTGTGGTTGTATGATTGTGATTGTATGATTGTGATTGTATGATTGTGATTGTATGATTGTGATTGTATGATTGTGATTGTATGATTGTGATTGTATGATTGTATTTGCGAGATTGTATTTGGGATACTGTAATTGTATGATTGCGATTGTATGATTGCAATTGTATGATTGTGATTGTATGATTGCGATTGTATGATTGTGATTGTATGATTGTGATGTATGATTGTAATTGTATGATTATGATTGTATGATTGTGATTGTATGATTGTGATTGTATGATTGTATTTGGGAGATTGTATTTGGGATATTGTAATTGTATGATTGCGATTGTATGATTGTGATTGTATGATTGTGATTGTATGATTGTGATTGTATGATTGTATTTGGGAGATTGTATTTGGGATATTGTAATTGTATGATTGCGATTGTATGATTGTGATTGTATGAGTGTGATGTATGATTGTAATTGTATGATTATGATTGTATGATTGTGATTGTATGATTGAGATTGTATGATTGTGATTGTATGCTTGCGATTGTATGATTGTGATTGTATGATTGTGATTCTTTGATTGTGATTGTATGATTGTGATTGTATGATTGTGATTGTATGATTGTGGTTGTATGATTGTGATTGTATGATTGAGATTGTATGATTGTGATTGTATGATTGTGATTGTCTGATTGTGATTGTATGATTGTGATTGTATGATTGTGATTGTATGATTGTGATTGTATGATTGTGATTGTCTGATTGTGGTTGTATGATTATGATTGTATGATTGTGATTGTATGATTGTGATAGTATGATTGTGATTGTATGATTGTGATTGTATGATTGTGATTGTATGATTGTGATTGTATGATTGTATTTGGGAGATTGTATTTGGGAGATTGTATTTGGGAGATTGTAATTGTATGATTGCGATTGTATGATTGTGATTGTATGATTGCGATTGTATGAATGCGATTGTATGATTGTGATTGCATAATTGTGATTGTATGATTGTGATTGTATGATTGTGATTGTCTGATTGTGGTTGTATGATTGTGATTGTATGATTGTGATTGTATGATTGTGATTGTATGATTGTGATTGTATGATTGTGATTGTATGATTGTGATTGTATGATTGTGATTGTATGATTGTGATTGTATGATTGTGATTGTATGATTGTATTTGCGAGATTGTATTTGGGATATTGTAATTGTATGATTGCGATTGTATGATTGTAATTGTATGATTGTTATTGTATGATTGCGATTGTATGATTGTGATTGTATGATTGTGATGTATGATTGTAATTGTATGATTATGATTGTATGATTGTGATTGTATGATTGTGATTGTATGATTGTGATTGTATGATTGTATTTGGGAGATTGTATTTGGGATATTGTAATTGTATGATTGCGATTGTATGATTGTGATTGTATGATTGCGGTTGTATGAATGCGATTGTATGATTGTGATTGCATAATTGTGATTGTATGATTGTGATTGTATGATTGTGATTGTATGATTGTGATTGTCTGATTGTGGTTGTATGATTGTGATTGTATGATTGTGATTGTATGATTGTGATTGTATGATTGTGATTGTATGATTGTGATTGTATGATTGTATTTGCGAGATTGTATTTGGGATATTGTAATTGTATGAATGCGATTGTATGATTGTGATTGCATAATTGTGATTGTATGATTGTGATTGTATGATTGTGATTGTCTGATTGTGGTTGTATGATTGTGATTGTATGATTGTGATTGTATGATTGTGATTGTATGATTGTGATTGTATGATTGTGATTGTATGATTGTATTTGCGAGATTGTATTTAGGATATTGTAATTGTATGATTGCGATTGTATGATTGTAATTGTATGATTGTTATTGTATGATTGCGATTGTATGATTGTGATTGTATGATTGTGATGTATGATTGTAATTGTATGATTATCATTGTATGATTGTGATTGTATGATTGTGATAGTATGATTGTTATTGTATGATTGCGATTGTATGATTGTGATTGTATGATTGTGATGTATGATTGTAATTGTATGATTATGATTGTATGATTGTGATTGTATGATTGTGATTGTATGATTGTGATTGTATGATTGTGGTTGTATGATTGTGATTGTATGATTGAGATTGTATGATTGTGATTGTATGATTGTGATTGTCTGATTGTGATTGTATGATTGTGATTGTATGATTGTGATAGTATGATTGTGAAAGTATGATTGTGATTGTATGATTGTGATTGTATGATTGTGATTGTATGATTGAGATTGTATGATTGTGATTGTATGATTGCGATTGTATGATTGTGATTGTATGATTGTGATTGTATGATTGTGATTGTATGGTTGTGATTGTATGATTGTGATTGTATGATTGCGATTGTATGATTGAAATTGTATGATTGTGATTGTATGATTGCGATTGTATGATTGTGATTGTATGATTGTGATTGTATGATTGTATTTGCGAGATTGTATTTGGGATATTGTAATTGTATGATTGCGATTGTATTATTGTAATTGTATGATTATGATTGTATGATTGTGATTGTATGAATGCGATTGTATGATTGTGATTGTATGATTGTGATTGTATGATTGTAATAGCATGATTATGATTGTGTGATTGTGATTGTATGATTGCGATTGTATGATTGTGGTTGTATGATTATGATTGTATTTTTGTGATTGTATGATTGTGATTGTATGATTGTGATTGTATGATTGTGATTGTATGATTGTGATTGTATGACTGTGATTGTATGATTGTGATTGTATGATTGCGATTGTATGATTGTGATTGTATGATTGTGATTGTATGATTGTGATTGTGTGATTGTGATTGTACGATTGTGATAGTATGATTGTATTTGGGAGATTGTATTTGGGATATTGTAATTGTATGATTGCGATTGTATGATTGTGATTGTATGATTGGGATTGTATGAGTGTGATTGTCTGATTGTGGTTGTGCGATTGTGATTGTACGATTGTGATTGTACGATTGTTATTGAATGATTGTGATTGTATGATTCTGATTGTATGACTGTGATTGTATGATTGTGATTGTATGATTGCGATTGTATGATTGTGGTTGTATGATTATGATTGTATTTTTGTGATTGTATGATTGTGATTGTATGATTGTGATTGTATGATTGTGATTGTATGACTGTGATTGTATGATTGTGATTGCATGATTTTGAACGTATGATTGTGATTGTATGATTGTGATTGTATGATTGTGATTGCATGATTGTGATTGTATGATTGTGATTGTATGATTGTGATTGTATGATTGTGATTGTATGATTGCGATTGTATGATTGTGATTGTATGATTGTGATGTATGATTGTAATTGTATGATTATGATTGTATGATTGTGATGTATGATTGTAATTGTATGATTATGATTGTATGATTGTGATTGTATGATTGTGATTGTATGATTGTGATTGTATGATTGTATTTGGGAGATTGTATTTGGGATATTGTAATTGTATGATTGCGATTGTATGATTGTGATTGTATGATTGTGATTGCATGATTGTGATTGTATGATTGTGATTGTATGATTGTGATTGTATGATTGTGATTGTATGATTGTGATTGTATGATTGTGATTGTATGATTGTGATTGTATGATTGTGATAGTATGATTGTATTTGCGAGATTGTATTTGGGATATTGTAATTGTATGATTGCGATTGTATGATTGTAATTGTATGATTGTGATTGTATGATTGCGATTGTATGATTGTGATTGTATCATTGTGATGTATGATTGTAATTGTATGATTGTGATTGTATGATTGTGATTGTATGATTGTGATAGTATGATTGTGATTGTATGATTGTGATTGTATGATTGTGATTGTATGATTGTGATTGTCGGATTGTGGTTGTATGATTGTGATTGTATGATTGTGATTGTATGAGTGTGATTGTGTGATTGTGGTTGTGCGATTGAGATTGTACGATTGTGATTGTACGATTGTGATTGAATGATTGTGATTGTATGATTATGATTGTATGATTGTGATTGCATGATCGTGATTGTATGATCGTGATTGTATGATTGTGATTGTATGATTGTGATTGTATGATTGTGATTGTATGATTGTGATTGTATGATTGTGATAGTATGATTGTGATTGTATGATTGTGATTGTATGATTGTGATTGTATGATTGTGATTGTATGATTGTATTTGGGAGATTGTATTTGGGAGATTGTATTTGGGAGATTGTAATTGTATGATTGCGATTGTATGATTGTGATTGTATGATTGCGATTGTATGAATGCGATTGTATGATTGTGATTGCATAATTGTGATTGTATGATTGTGATTGTATGATTGTGATTGTCTGATCGTGGTTGTATGATTGTGATTGTATGATTGTGATTGTATGATTGTGATTGTATGATTGTGATTGTATGATTGTGATAGTATGATTGTATTTGCGAGATTGTATTTGGGATATTGTAATTGTATGATTGCGATTGTATGATTGTAATTGTATGATTGTGATTGTATGATTGCGATTGTATGATTGTGATTGTATGATTGTGATGTATGATTGTAATTGTATGATTATGATTGTATGATTGTGATTGTATGATTGTGATTGTATGATTGTATTTGGGAGATTGTATTTGGGATATTGTAATTGTATGATTGCGATTGTATGATTGTGATTGTATGATTGTGATTGTATGACTGTGATTGTATGATTGTATTTGGGAGATTGTATTTGGGATATTGTAATTGTATGATTGCGATTGTATGATTGTGATTGTATGAGTGTGATGTATGATTGTAATTGTATGATTATGATTGTATGATTGTGATTGTATGATTGAGATTGTATGATTGTGATTGTATGCTTGCGATTCTATGATTGTGATTGTATGATTGTGATTGTATGATTGTGATTGTATGATTGTGATTGTATGATTGTGATTGTATGATTGTGATTGTATGACTGTGATTGTATGATTGTGATTGTATGATTGCGATTGTATGATTGTGATTGTATGATTGTGATTGTATGATTGTGATTGTATGATTGTATTTGGGAGATTGTATTTGGGAGATTGTATTTGGGAGATTGTAATTGTATGATTGCGATTGTATGATTGTGATTGTATGATTGCGATTGTATGATTGTGATTGTATGATTGTGATGTATGATTGTAATTGTATGATTATGATTGTATGATTGTGATTGTATGATTGTGATAGTATGATTGTATTTGCGAGATTATATTTGGGATATTGTAATTGTATGATTGCGATTGTATGATTGTAATTGTATGATTGTGATTGTATGATTGCGATTGTATGATTGTGATTGTATGATTGTGATTCTTTGATTGTGATTGTATGATTGTGATTGTATGATTGTGATTGTATGATTGTGATTGTATGATTGTGATTGTATGATTGTGATTGTATGATTGTGATTGTATGATTGTGATTGTATGATTGTGATTGTATGATTGTGATTGTATGATTGTGATTGTATGACTGTGATTGTATGATTGTGATTGTATGATTGTGATTGTATGATTGTGATTGTATGATTGTGATTGTATGATTGTGATTGTCTGATTGTGATTGTATGATTGTGATTGTATGATTGTGATTGTATGATTGTGAAAGTATGATTGTGATTGTAAGATTGTGATTGTATGATTGTGATTGTATGAGTGTGATTGTGTGATTGTGGTTGTGCGATTGAGATTGTACGATTGTGATTGTACGATTGTGATTGAATGATTGTGATTGTATGATTATGATTGTATGATTGTGATTGCATGATTGTGATTGTATGATTGTGATTGTATGATTGTGATTGTATGATTGTGATTGTATGATTGTGATTGTATGATTGTGATTGTATGATTGTGATTGTATGATTGTGATAGTATGATTGTGATTGTATGATTGTGATTGTATGATTGTGATTGTATGATTGTGATTGTATGATTGTGATTGTATGATTGTATTTGGGAGATTGTATTTGGGATATTGTAATTGTATGAATGCGATTGTATGATTGTGATTGCATAATTGTGATTGTATGATTGTGATTGTATGATTGTGATTGTATGATTGTGATTGTATGATTGTGATAGTATGATTGTGATTGTATGATTGTGATTGTATGATTGTGATTGTATGATTGTGATTGTATGATTGTGATTGTATGATTGTATTTGCGAGATTGTATTTGGGATATTGTAATTGTATGAATGCGATTGTATGATTGTGATTGCATAATTGTGATTGTATGATTGTGATTGTATGATTGTGATTGTCTGATTGTGGTTGTATGATTGTGATTGTATGATTGTGATTGTATGATTGTGATTGTATGATTGTGATTGTATGATTGTGATTGTATGATTGTATTTGCGAGATTGTATTTAGGATATTGTAATTGTATGATTGCGATTGTATGATTGTAATTGTATGATTGTTATTGTATGATTGCGATTGTATGATTGTGATTGTATGATTGTGATGTATGATTGTAATTGTATGATTATCATTGTATGATTGTGATTGTATGATTGTGATAGTATGATTGTTATTGTATGATTGCGATTGTATGATTGTGATTGTATGATTGTGATGTATGATTGTAATTGTATGATTATGATTGTATGATTGTGATTGTATGATTGTGATTGTATGATTGTGATTGTATGATTGTGGTTGTATGATTGTGATTGTATGATTGAGATTGTATGATTGTGATTGTATGATTGTGATTGTCTGATTGTGATTGTATGATTGTGATTGTATGATTGTGATAGTATGATTGTGAAAGTATGATTGTGATTGTATGATTGTGATTGTATGATTGTGATTGTATGATTGAGATTGTATGATTGTGATTGTATGATTGCGATTGTATGATTGTGATTGTATGATTGTGATTGTATGATTGTGATTGTATGGTTGTGATTGTATGATTGTGATTGTATGATTGCGATTGTATGATTGAAATTGTATGATTGTGATTGTATGATTGCGATTGTATGATTGTGATTGTATGATTGTGATTGTATGATTGTATTTGCGAGATTGTATTTGGGATATTGTAATTGTATGATTGCGATTGTATTATTGTAATTGTATGATTATGATTGTATGATTGTGATTGTATGAATGCGATTGTATGATTGTGATTGTATGATTGTGATTGTATGATTGTAATAGCATGATTATGATTGTGTGATTGTGATTGTATGATTGCGATTGTATGATTGTGGTTGTATGATTATGATTGTATTTTTGTGATTGTATGATTGTGATTGTATGATTGTGATTGTATGATTGTGATTGTATGACTGTGATTGTATGATTGTGATTGTATGATTGCGATTGTATGATTGTGATTGTATGATTGTGATTGTATGATTGTGATTGTGTGATTGTGATTGTACGATTGTGATAGTATGATTGTATTTGGGAGATTGTATTTGGGATATTGTAATTGTATGATTGCGATTGTATGATTGTGATTGTATGATTGGGATTGTATGAGTGTGATTGTCTGATTGTGGTTGTGCGATTGTGATTGTACGATTGTGATTGTACGATTGTTATTGAATGATTGTGATTGTATGATTCTGATTGTATGACTGTGATTGTATGATTGTGATTGTATGATTGCGATTGTATGATTGTGGTTGTATGATTATGATTGTATTTTTGTGATTGTATGATTGTGATTGTATGATTGTGATTGTATGATTGTGATTGTATGACTGTGATTGTATGATTGTGATTGCATGATTTTGAACGTATGATTGTGATTGTATGATTGTGATTGTATGATTGTGATTGCATGATTGTGATTGTATGATTGTGATTGTATGATTGTGATTGTATGATTGTGATTGTATGATTGCGATTGTATGATTGTGATTGTATGATTGTGATGTATGATTGTAATTGTATGATTATGATTGTATGATTGTGATGTATGATTGTAATTGTATGATTATGATTGTATGATTGTGATTGTATGATTGTGATTGTATGATTGTGATTGTATGATTGTGATTGTATGATTGTATTTGGGAGATTGTATTTGGGATATTGTAATTGTATGATTGCGATTGTATGATTGTGATTGTATGATTGTGATTGCATGATTGTGATTGTATGATTGTGATTGTATGATTGTGATTGTATGATTGTGATTGTATGATTGTGATTGTATGATTGTGATTGTATGATTGTGATTGTATGATTGTGATAGTATGATTGTATTTGCGAGATTGTATTTGGGATATTGTAATTGTATGATTGCGATTGTATGATTGTAATTGTATGATTGTGATTGTATGATTGCGATTGTATGATTGTGATTGTATCATTGTGATGTATGATTGTAATTGTATGATTGTGATTGTATGATTGTGATTGTATGATTGTGATAGTATGATTGTGATTGTATGATTGTGATTGTATGATTGTGATTGTATGATTGTGATTGTCGGATTGTGGTTGTATGATTGTGATTGTATGATTGTGATTGTATGAGTGTGATTGTGTGATTGTGGTTGTGCGATTGAGATTGTACGATTGTGATTGTACGATTGTGATTGAATGATTGTGATTGTATGATTATGATTGTATGATTGTGATTGCATGATCGTGATTGTATGATTGTGATTGTATGATTGTGATTGTATGATTGTGATTGTATGATTGTGATTGTATGATTGTGATTGTATGATTGTGATAGTATGATTGTGATTGTATGATTGTGATTGTATGATTGTGATTGTATGATTGTGATTGTATGATTGTATTTGGGAGATTGTATTTGGGAGATTGTATTTGGGAGATTGTAATTGTATGATTGCGATTGTATGATTGTGATTGTATGATTGCGATTGTATGAATGCGATTGTATGATTGTGATTGCATAATTGTGATTGTATGATTGTGATTGTATGATTGTGATTGTCTGATCGTGGTTGTATGATTGTGATTGTATGATTGTGATTGTATGATTGTGATTGTATGATTGTGATTGTATGATTGTGATAGTATGATTGTATTTGCGAGATTGTATTTGGGATATTGTAATTGTATGATTGCGATTGTATGATTGTAATTGTATGATTGTGATTGTATGATTGCGATTGTATGATTGTGATTGTATGATTGTGATGTATGATTGTAATTGTATGATTATGATTGTATGATTGTGATTGTATGATTGTGATTGTATGATTGTATTTGGGAGATTGTATTTGGGATATTGTAATTGTATGATTGCGATTGTATGATTGTGATTGTATGATTGTGATTGTATGACTGTGATTGTATGATTGTATTTGGGAGATTGTATTTGGGATATTGTAATTGTATGATTGCGATTGTATGATTGTGATTGTATGAGTGTGATGTATGATTGTAATTGTATGATTATGATTGTATGATTGTGATTGTATGATTGAGATTGTATGATTGTGATTGTATGCTTGCGATTCTATGATTGTGATTGTATGATTGTGATTGTATGATTGTGATTGTATGATTGTGATTGTATGATTGTGATTGTATGATTGTGATTGTATGACTGTGATTGTATGATTGTGATTGTATGATTGCGATTGTATGATTGTGATTGTATGATTGTGATTGTATGATTGTGATTGTATGATTGTATTTGGGAGATTGTATTTGGGAGATTGTATTTGGGAGATTGTAATTGTATGATTGCGATTGTATGATTGTGATTGTATGATTGCGATTGTATGATTGTGATTGTATGATTGTGATGTATGATTGTAATTGTATGATTATGATTGTATGATTGTGATTGTATGATTGTGATAGTATGATTGTATTTGCGAGATTATATTTGGGATATTGTAATTGTATGATTGCGATTGTATGATTGTAATTGTATGATTGTGATTGTATGATTGCGATTGTATGATTGTGATTGTATGATTGTGATTCTTTGATTGTGATTGTATGATTGTGATTGTATGATTGTGATTGTATGATTGTGATTGTATGATTGTGATTGTATGATTGTGATTGTATGATTGTGATTGTATGATTGTGATTGTATGATTGTGATTGTATGATTGTGATTGTATGATTGTGATTGTATGACTGTGATTGTATGATTGTGATTGTATGATTGTGATTGTATGATTGTGATTGTATGATTGTGATTGTATGATTGTGATTGTCTGATTGTGATTGTATGATTGTGATTGTATGATTGTGATTGTATGATTGTGAAAGTATGATTGTGATTGTAAGATTGTGATTGTATGATTGTGATTGTATGAGTGTGATTGTGTGATTGTGGTTGTGCGATTGAGATTGTACGATTGTGATTGTACGATTGTGATTGAATGATTGTGATTGTATGATTATGATTGTATGATTGTGATTGCATGATTGTGATTGTATGATTGTGATTGTATGATTGTGATTGTATGATTGTGATTGTATGATTGTGATTGTATGATTGTGATTGTATGATTGTGATTGTATGATTGTGATAGTATGATTGTGATTGTATGATTGTGATTGTATGATTGTGATTGTATGATTGTGATTGTATGATTGTGATTGTATGATTGTATTTGGGAGATTGTATTTGGGAGATTGTATTTGGGAGATTGTAATTGTATGATTGCGATTGTATGATTGTGATTGTATGATTGCGATTGTATGAATGCGATTGTATGATTGTGATTGCATAATTGTGATTGTATGATTGTGATTGTATGATTGTGATTGTCTGATTGTGGTTGTATGATTGTGATTGTATGATTGTGCTTGTATGATTGTGATTGTATGATTGTGATTGTATGATTGTGATTGTATGATTGTGATTGTATGATTGTATTTGCGAGATTGTATT
This sequence comes from Megachile rotundata, assembly GCF_050947335.1. Classification (NCBI taxonomy): domain Eukaryota; kingdom Metazoa; phylum Arthropoda; class Insecta; order Hymenoptera; family Megachilidae; genus Megachile; species Megachile rotundata. The sequence goes on along the minus strand of NW_027473371.1, from coordinate 182,897 downwards.
TGGGATATTGTAATTGTATGATTGCGATTGTATGATTGTAATTGTATGATTGTGATTGTATGATTGCGATTGTATGATTGTGATTGTATGATTGTGATGTATGATTGTAATTGTATGATTATGATTGTATGATTGTGATTGTATGATTGTGATTGTATGATTGTATTTGGGAGATTGTATTTGGGATATTGTAATTGTATGATTGCGATTGTATGATTGTGATTGTATGATTGTGATTGTATGATTGTGATTGTATGATTGTATTTGGGAGATTGTATTTGGGATATTGTAATTGTATGATTGCGATTGTATGATTGTGATTGTATGAGTGTGATGTATGATTGTAATTGTATGATTATGATTGTATGATTGTGATTGTATGATTGAGATTGTATGATTGTGATTGTATGCTTGCGATTGTATGATTGTGATTGTATGATTGTGATTCTTTGATTGTGATTGTATGATTGTGATTGTATGATTGTGATTGTATGATTGTGGTTGTATGATTGTGATTGTATGATTGAGATTGTATGATTGTGATTGTATGATTGTGATTGTCTGATTGTGATTGTATGATTGTGATGCTATGATTGTGATTGTATGATTGTGATTGTATGATTGTGATTGTATGATTGTGATTGTATGATTCTGATAGTATGATTGTGATTGTATGATTGTGATTGTATGATTGTGATTGTATGATTGTGATACTATGATTGTGAAAGTATGATTGTGATTGTATGATTGTGATTGTATGATTGTGATTGTATGATTGTGATTGTATGATTGCGATTGTATGATTGCGATTGTATGATTGTGATTGTATGATTGTGATAGTGTGATTGTGATTGTATGATTGTGATTGTATGATTGTGATTGTATGATTGTGATACTATGATTGTGAAAGTATGATTGTGATTGTATGATTGTGATTGTATGATTGTGATTGTATGATTGAGATTGTATGATTGTGATTGTATGATTGTGATTGTCTGATTGTGATTGTATGAGTGTGACTGTGTGATTGTGGTTGTGCGATTGAGATTGTACGATTGTGATTGTACGATTGTGATTGAATGATTGTGATTGTATGATTATGATTGTATGATTGTGATTGCATGATTGTGATTGTATGATTGTGATTGTATGATTGTGATTGTATGATTGTGATTGTATGATTGTGGTTGTATGATTGTGATTGTCTGATTGTGGTTGTATGATTGTGATTGTATGATTGTGGTTGTATGATTGTGATAGTATGATTGTGATTGTATGATTGTGATTGTATGATTGTGATTGTATGATTGTGATTGTATGATTGTATTTGGGAGATTGTATTTGGGAGATTGTATTTGGGAGATTGTAATTGTATGATTGCGATTGTATGATTGTGATTGTATGATTGCGATTGTATGAATGCGATTGTATGATTGTGATTGCATAATTGTGATTGTATGATTGTGATTGTAAGATTGTGATTGTCTGATTGTGGTTGTATGATTGTGATTGTATGATTGTGATTGTATGATTGTGATTGTATGATTGTGATTGTATGATTGTGATTGTATGATTGTGATTGTATGATTGTATTTGCGAGATTGTATTTGGGATATTGTAATTGTATGATTGCGATTGTATGATTGTAATTGTATGATTGTTATTGTATGATTGCGATTGTATGATTGTGATTGTATGATTGTGATGTATGATTGTAATTGTATGATTATGATTGTATGATTGTGATTGTATGATTGTGATTGTATGATTGTATTTGGGAGATTGTATTTGGGATATTGTAATTGTATGATTGCGATTGTATGATTGTGATTGTATGATTGCGATTGTATGAATGCGATTGTATGATTGTGATTGCATAATTGTGATTGTATGATTGTGATCGTATGATTGTGATTGTCTGATTGTGGTTGTATGATTGTGATTGTATGATTGTGATTGTATGATTGTGATTGTATGATTGTGATTGTATGATTGTGATTGTATGATTGTGATTGTATGATTGTATTTGCGAGATTGTATTCTGGATATTGTAATTGTATGATTGCGATTGTATGATTGTAATTGTATGATTGTTATTGTATGATTGCGATTGTATGATTGTGATTGTATGATTGTGATGTATGATTGTAATTGTATGATTATGATTGTATGATTGTGATTGTATGATTGTGATTGTATGATTGTATTTGGGAGATTGTATTTGGGATATTGTAATTGTATGATTGCGATTGTATGATTGTGATTGTATGATTGTGATTGTATGATTGTGATTGTCTGATTGTATTTAGGAGATTGTATTTGGGATATTGTAATTGTATGATTGCGATTGTATGATTGTGATTGTATGAGTGTGATGTATGATTGTAATTGTATGATTATGATTGTATGATTGTGATTGTATGATTGAGATTGTATGATTGTGATTGTATGCTTGCGATTGTATGATTGTGATTGTATGATTGTGATTCTTTGATTGTGATTGTATGATTGTGATTGTATGATTGTGATTGTATGATTGTGGTTGTATGATTGTGATTGTATGATTGAGATTGTATGATTGTGATTGTATGATTGTGATTGTCTGATTGTGATTGTATGATTGTGATTGTATGATTGTGATAGTATGATTGTGAAAGTATGATTGTGGTTGTATGATTGTGATTGTATGATTGTGATTGTATGATTGAGATTGTATGATTGTGATTGTATGATTGCGATTGTATGATTGTGATTGTATGATTGTGATTGTATGATTGTGATTGTATGGTTGTGATTGTATGATTGTGATTGTATGATTGTGATTGTATGATTGAAATTGTATGATTGTGATTGTATGATTGCGATTGTATGATTGTGATTGTATGATTGTGATTGTATGATTGTATTTGCGAGATTGTATTTGGGATATTGTAATTGTATGATTGCGATTGTCTGATTGTAATTGTATGATTATGATTGTATGATTGTGATTGTATGAATGCGATTGTATGATTGTGATTGTATGATTGTGATTGTATGATTGTAATAGCATGATTATGATTGTGTGATTGTGATTGTATGATTGCGATTGTATGATTGTGGTTGTATGATTATGATTGTATTTTTGTGATTGTATGATTGTGATTGTATGATTGTGATTGTATGATTGTGATTGTCGGATTGTGGTTGTATGATTGTGATTGCATGATTTTGAACGTATGATTGTGATTGTATGATTGTGATTGTATGATTGTGATTGCATGATTGTGATTGTATGATTGTGATTGTATGATTGTGATTGTATGATTGTGATTGTATGATTGCGATTGTATGATTGTGATTGTATGATTGTGATGTATGATTGTAATTGTATGATTATGATTGTATGATTGTGATGTATGATTGTAATTGTATGATTATGATTGTATGATTGTGATTGTATGATTGTGATTGTATGATTGTATTTGGGAGATTGTATTTGGGATATTGTAATTGTATGATTGCGATTGTATGATTGTGATTGTATGATTGTGATTGTATGATTGTGATTGTATGATTGTGATTGTATGATTGTGATAGTATGATTGTATTTGCGAGATTGTATTTGGGATATTGTAATTGTATGATTGCGATTGTATGATTGTAATTGTATGATTGTGATTGTATGATTGCGATTGTATGATTGTGATTGTATCATTGTGATGTATGATTGTAATTGTATGATTGTGATTGTATGATTGTGATTGTATGATTGTGATAGTATGATTGTGATTGTATGATTGTGATTGTATGATTGTGATTGTATGATTGTGATTGTCGGATTGTGGTTGTATGATTGTGATTGTATGATTGTGATTGTATGAGTGTGATTGTGTGATTGTGGTTGTGCGATTGAGATTGTACGATTGTGATTGTACGATTGTGATTGAATGATTGTGATTGTATGATTATGATTGTATGATTGTGATTGCATGATTGTGATTGTATGATTGTGATTGTATGATTGTGATTGTATGATTGTGATTGTATGACTGTGATTGTATGATTGTGATTGTATGATTGTGATTGTATGATTGTGATAGTATGATTGTGATTGTATGATTGTGATTGTATGATTGTGATTGTATGATTGTGATTGTATGATTGTATTTGGGAGATTGTATTTGGGAAATTGTATTTGGGAGATTGTAATTGTATGATTGCGATTGTATGATTGTGATTGTATGATTGCGATTGTATGAATGCGATTGTATGATTGTGATTGCATAATTGTGATTGTATGATTGTGATTGTATGATTGTGATTGTCTGATTGTGGTTGTATGATTGTGATTGTATGATTGTGATTGTATGATTGTGATTGTATGATTGTGATTGTATCATTGTGATTGTATGATTGTGATAGTATGATTGTATTTGCGAGATTGTATTTGGGATATTGTAATTGTATGATTGCGATTGTATGATTGTAATTGTATGATTGTGATTGTATGATTGTATTTGGGAGATTGTATTTGGGATATTGTAATTGTATGATTGCGATTGTATGATTGTAATTGTATGATTGTGATTGTATGATTGCGATTGTATGATTGTATTTGGGAGATTGTATTTGGGATATTGTAATTGTATGATTGCGATTGTATGATTGTGATTGTATGAGTGTGATGTATGATTGTAATTGTATGATTATGATTGTATGATTGTGATTGTATGATTGAGATTGTATGATTGTGATTGTATGCTTGCGATTCTATGATTGTGATTGTATGATTGTGATTGTATGATTGTGATTGTATGATTGTGATTGTATGATTGTGATTGTATGATTGTGATTGTATGACTGTGATTGTATGATTGTGATTGTATGATTGCGATTGTATGATTGTGATTGTATGATTGTGATTGTATGATTGTGATTGTATGATTGTATTTGGGAGATTGTATTTGGGAGATTGTATTTGGGAGATTGTAATTGTATGATTGCGATTGTATGATTGTGATTGTATGATTGCGATTGTATGATTGTGATTGTATGATTGTGATGTATGATTGTAATTGTATGATTATGATTGTATGATTGTGATTGTATGATTGTGATAGTATGATTGTATTTGCGAGATTGTATTTGGGATATTGTAATTGTATGATTGCGATTGTATGATTGTAATTGTATGATTGTGATTGTATGATTGCGATTGTATGATTGTGATTGTGTGATTGTGATTCTTTGATTGTGATTGTATGATTGTGATTGTATGATTGTGATTGTATGATTGTGATTGTATGATTGTGATTGTATGATTGTGATTGTATGATTGTGATTGTATGATTGTGATTGTATGATTGTGATTGTATGATTGTGATTGTATGATTGTGATTGTATGACTGTGATTGTATGATTGTGATTGTATGATTGTGATTGTATGATTGTGATTGTATGATTGTGATTGTATGATTGTGATTGTCTGATTGTGATTGTATGATTGTGATTGTATGATTGTGATTGTATGATTGTGAAAGTATGATTGTGATTGTAAGATTGTGATTGTATGATTGTGATTGTATGAGTGTGATTGTGTGATTGTGGTTGTGCGATTGAGATTGTACGATTGTGATTGTACGATTGTGATTGAATGATTGTGATAGTATGATTATGATTGTATGATTGTGATTGCATGATTGTGATTGTATGATTGTGATTGTATGATTGTGATTGTATGATTGTGATTGTATGATTGTGATTGTATGATTGTGATTGTATGATTGTGATTGTATGATTGTGATTGTATGATTGTGATTGTATGATTGTGATTGTATGATTGTGATTGTATGATTGTGATACTATGATTGTGAAAGTATGATTGTGATTGTATGATTGTGATTGTATGATTGCGATTGTATGATTGTGATTGTATGATTGTGATGTATGATTGTAATTGTATGATTATGATTGTATGATTGTGATTGTATGATTGTGATTGTATGATTGTATTTGGGAGATTGTATTTGGGATATTGTAATTGTATGATTGCGATTGTATGATTGTGATTGTATGATTGTGATTGTATGATTGTGATTGTATGATTGTATTTGGGAGATTGTATTTGGGATATTGTAATTGTATGATTGCGATTGTATGATTGTGATTGTATGAGTGTGATGTATGATTGTAATTGTATGATTATGATTGTATGATTGTGATTGTATGATTGAGATTGTATGATTGTGATTGTATGCTTGCGATTGTATGATTGTGATTGTATGATTGTGATTCTTTGATTGTGATTGTATGATTGTGATTGTATGATTGTGATTGTATGATTGTGGTTGTATGATTGTGATTGTATGATTGAGATTGTATGATTGTGATTGTATGATTGTGATTGTCTGATTGTGATTGTATGATTGTGATTGTATGATTGTGATTGTATGATTGTGATTGTATGATTGTGATTGTATGATTGTGATTGTATGATTGTGATAGTATGATTGTGATTGTATGATTGTGATTGTATGATTGTAATTGTATGATTGTGATACTATGATTGTGAAAGTATGATTGTGATTGTATGATTGTGATTGTATGATTGTGATTGTATGATTGTGATTGTATGATTGCGATTGTATGATTGCGATTGTATGATTGTGATTGTATGATTGTGATAGTATGATTGTGATTGTATGATTGTGATTGTATGATTGTGATTGTATGATTGTGATACTATGATTGTGAAAGTATGATTGTGATTGTATGATTGTGATTGTATGATTGTGATTGTATGATTGAGATTGTATGATTGTGATTGTATGATTGTGATTGTGTGATTGTGATTGTATGAGTGTGATTGTGTGATTGTGGTTGTGCGATTGAGATTGTACGATTGTGATTGTACGATTGTGATTGAATGATTGTGATTGTATGATTATGATTGTATGATTGTGATTGCATGATTGTGATTGTATGATTGTGATTGTATGATTGTGATTGTATGATTGTGATTGTATGATTGTGATTGTATGATTGTGATTGTCTGATTGTGGTTGTATGATTGTGATTGTATGATTGTGGTTGTATGATTGTGATAGTATGATTGTGATTGTATGATTGTGATTGTATGATTGTGGTTGTATGATTGTGATTGTATGATTGTGATTGTATGATTGTGATTGTATGATTGTGATTGTATGATTGTGATTGTATGATTGTGATTGTATGATTGTATTTGCGAGATTGTATTTGGGATATTGTAATTGTATGATTGCGATTGTATGATTGTAATTGTATGATTGTTATTGTATGATTGCGATTGTATGATTGTGATTGTATGATTGTGATGTATGATTGTAATTGTATGATTATGATTGTATGATTGTGATTGTATGATTGTATTTGGGAGATTGTATTTGGGATATTGTAATTGTATGATTGCGATTGTATGATTGTGATTGTATGATTGTGATTGTATGATTGTGATTGTATGATTGTATTTAGGAGATTGTATTTGGGATATTGTAATTGTATGATTGCGATTGTATGATTGTGATTGTATGAGTGTGATGTATGATTGTAATTGTATGATTATGATTGTATGATTGTGATTGTATGATTGAGATTGTATGATTGTGATTGTATGCTTGCGATTGTATGATTGTGATTGTATGATTGTGATTCTTTGATTGTGATTGTATGATTGTGATTGTATGATTGTGATTGTATGATTGTGGTTGTATGATTGTGATTGTATGATTGAGATTGTATGAAAGTGATTGTATGATTGTGATTGTCTGATTGTGATTGTATGATTGTGATTGTATGATTGTGATAGTATGATTGTGAAAGTATGATTGTGGTTGTATGATTGTGATTGTATGATTGTGATTGTATGATTGAGATTGTATGATTGTGATTGTATGATTGCGATTGTATGATTGTGATTGTATGATTGTGATTGTATGATTGTGATTGTATGGTTGTGATTGTATGATTGTGATTGTATGATTGTGATTGTATGATTGAAATTGTATGATTGTGATTGTATGATTGCGATTGTATGATTGTGATTGTATGATTGTGATTGTATGATTGTATTTGCGAGATTGTATTTGGGATATTGTAATTGTATGATTGCGATTGTCTGATTGTAATTGTATGATTATGATTGTATGATTGTGATTGTATGAATGCGATTGTATGATTGTGATTGTATGATTGTGATTGTATGATTGTAATAGCATGATTATGATTGTGTGATTGTGATTGTATGATTGCGATTGTATGATTGTGGTTGTATGATTATGATTGTATTTTTGTGATTGTATGATTGTGATTGTATGATTGTGATTGTATGATTGTGATTGTATGATTGTGATTGTATGACTGTGATTGTATGATTGTGATTGTATGATTGCGATTGTATGATTGTGATTGTATGATTGTGATTGTATGATTGTGATTGTATGATTGTGATTGTATGATTGTGATTGTACGATTGTGATAGTATGATTGTATTTGGGAGATTGTATTTGGGATATTGTAATTGTATGATTGCGATTGTATGATTGTGATTGTATGATTGGGATTGTATGAGTGTGATTGTCTGATTGTGGTTGTGCGATTGTGATTGTACGATTGTGATTGTACGATTGTTATTGAATGATTGTGATTGTATGATTCTGATTGTATGATTGTGATTACATGATTGTGATTGTATGATTGTGATTGCATGATTTTGAACGTATGATTGTGATTGTATGATTGTGATTGTATGATTGTGATTGCATGATTGTGATTGTATGATTGTGATTGTATGATTGTGATTGTATGATTGTGATTGTATGATTGCGATTGTATGATTGTGATTGTATGATTGTGATGTATGATTGTAATTGTATGATTATGATTGTATGATTGTGATGTATGATTGTAATTGTATGATTATGATTGTATGATTGTGATTGTATGATTGTGATTGTATGATTGTATTTGGGACATTGTAATTGTATGATTGCGATTGTATGATTGTGATTGTATGATTGTGATTGTATGATTGTGATTGTATGATTGTGATTGTATGATTGTGATTGTATGATTGTGATTGTATGATTGTGATTGTATGATTGTGATTGTATGATTGTGATAGTATGATTGTATTTGCGAGATTGTATTTGGGATATTGTAATTGTATGATTGCGATTGTATGATTGTAATTGTATGATTGTGATTGTATGATTGCGATTGTATGATTGCGATTGTATGATTGTGATGTATGATTGTAATTGTATGATTGTGATTGTATGATTGTGATTGTATGATTGTGATAGTATGATTGTGATTGTATGATTGTGATTGTATGATTGTGATTGTATGATTGTGATTGTCTGATTGTGGTTGTATGATTGTGATTGTATGATTGTGATTGTATGAGTGTGATTGTGTGATTGTGGTTGTGCGATTGAGATTGTACGTATGTGATTGTACGATTGTGATTGAATGATTGTGATTGTATGATTATGATTGTATGATTGTGATTGCATGATTGTGATTGTATGATTGTGATTGTATGACTGTGATTGTATGATTGTGATTGTATGATTGTGATTGTATGATTGTGATTGTATGATTGTGATTGTATGATTGTGATTGTATGATTGTGATTGTATGATTGTGATTGTATGATTGTGATTGTATGATTGTATTTGGGAGATTGTATTTGGGTGATTGTATTTGGGAGATTGTAATTGTATGATTGCGATTGTATGATTGTGATTGTACGATTGTGATTGAATGATTGTGATTGTATGATTATGATTGTATGATTGTGATTGCATGATTGTGATTGTATGATTGTGATTGTATGATTGTGATTGTATGATTGTGATTGTATGATTGTGATTGTATGATTGTGATTGTATGATTGTGATTGTATGATTGTGATTGTATGATTGTGATTGTATGATTGTATTTGGGAGATTGTATTTGGGATATTGTAATTGTATGATTGCGATTGTATGATTGTGATTGTATGATTGTGATTGTATGATTGTGATTGTATGATTGTGATTGTATGATTGTATTTGGGAGATTGTATTTGGGATATTGTAATTGTATGATTGCGATTGTATGATTGTGATTGTATGAGTGTGATGTATGATTGTAATTGTATGATTATGATTGTATGATTGTGATTGTATGATTGAGATTGTATGATTGTGATTGTATGCTTGCGATTCTATGATTGTGATTGTATGATTGTGATTGTATGATTGTGATTGTATGATTGTGATTGTATGATTGTGATTGTATGATTGTGATTGTATGATTGTGATTGTATGATTGTGATTGTATGATTGTGATTGTATGATTGTGATAGTATGATTGTGATTGTATGATTGTGATTGTATGATTGTGATTGTATGATTGTGATTGTCTGATTGTGGTTGTATGATTGTGATTGTATGATTGTGATTGTATGAGTGTGATTGTGTGATTGTGGTTGTGCGATTGAGATTGTACGTATGTGATTGTACGATTGTGATTGAATGATTGTGATTGTATGATTATGATTGTATGATTGTGATTGCATGATTGTGATTGTATGATTGTGATTGTATGATTGTGATTGTATGATTGTGATTGTATGATTGTGATTGTATGATTGTGATTGTATGATTGTGATTGTATGATTGTGATTGTATGATTGTGATTGTATGATTGTGATTGTATGATTGTATTTGGGAGATTGTATTTGGGAGATTGTATTTGGGAGATTGTAATTGTATGATTGCGATTGTATGATTGTGATTGTACGATTGTGATTGAATGATTGTGATTGTATGATTATGATTGTATGATTGTGATTGCATGATTGTGATTGTATGATTGTGATTGTATGATTGTGATTGTATGATTGTGATTGTATGATTGTGATTGTATGATTGTGATTGTATGATTGTGATTGTATGATTGTATTTGGGAGATTGTATTTGGGATATTGTAATTGTATGATTGCGATTGTGTGATTGTGATTGTATGATTGTGATTGTATGATTGTGATTGTATGATTGTATTTGGGAGATTGTATTTGGGATATTGTAATTGTATGATTGCGATTGTATGATTGTGATTGTATGAGTGTGATGTATGATTGTAATTGTATGATTATGATTGTATGATTGTGATTGTATGATTGAGATTGTATGATTGTGATTGTATGCTTGCGATTCTATGATTGTGATTGTATGATTGTGATTGTATGATTGTGATTGTATGATTGTGATTGTATGATTGTGATTGTATGATTGTGATTGTATGATTGTGATTGTATGATTGTGATTGTATGATTGTGATTGTATGACTGTGATTGTATGATTGTGATTGTATGATTGCGATTGTATGATTGTGATTGTATGATTGTGATTGTATGATTGTGATTGTATGATTGTGATTGTATGATTGTATTTGGGAGATTGTATTTGGGAGATTGTATTTGGGAGATTGTAATTGTATGATTGCGATTGTATGATTGTGATTGTATGATTGCGATTGTATGATTGTGATTGTATGATTGTGATGTATGATTGTAATTGTATGATTATGATTGTATGATTGTGATTGTATGATTGTGATAGTATGATTGTATTTGCGAGATTGTATTTGGGATATTGTAATTGTATGATTGCGATTGTATGATTGTAATTGTATGATTGTGATTGTATGATTGCGATTGTATGATTGTGATTGTATGATTGTGATTCTTTGATTGTGATTGTATGATTGTGATTGTATGATTGTGATTGTATGATTGTGATTGTATGATTGTGATTGTATGATTGTGATTGTATGATTGTGATTGTATGATTGTGATTGTATGATTGTGATTGTATGACTGTGATTGTATGATTGTGATTGTATGATTGTGATTGTATGATTGTGATTGTCTGATTGTGGTTGTATGATTGTGATTGTATGATTGTGGTTGTATGATTGTGATAGTATGATTGTGATTGTATGATTGTGATTGTATGATTGTGGTTGTATGATTGTGATTGTATGATTGTGATTGTATGATTGTGATTGTATGATTGTGATTGTATGATTGTGATTGTATGATTGTGATTGTATGATTGTATTTGCGAGATTGTATTTGGGATATTGTAATTGTATGATTGCGATTGTATGATTGTAATTGTATGATTGTTATTGTATGATTGCGATTGTATGATTGTGATTGTATGATTGTGATGTATGATTGTAATTGTATGATTATGATTGTATGATTGTGATTGTATGATTGTATTTGGGAGATTGTATTTGGGATATTGTAATTGTATGATTGCGATTGTATGATTGTGATTGTATGATTGTGATTGTATGATTGTGATTGTATGATTGTATTTAGGAGATTGTATTTGGGATATTGTAATTGTATGATTGCGATTGTATGATTGTGATTGTATGAGTGTGATGTATGATTGTAATTGTATGATTATGATTGTATGATTGTGATTGTATGATTGAGATTGTATGATTGTGATTGTATGCTTGCGATTGTATGATTGTGATTGTATGATTGTGATTCTTTGATTGATTGTATGATTGTGATTGTATGATTGTGATTGTATGATTGTGGTTGTATGATTGTGATTGTATGATTGAGATTGTATGAAAGTGATTGTATGATTGTGATTGTCTGATTGTGATTGTATGATTGTGATTGTATGATTGTGATAGTATGATTGTGAAAGTATGATTGTGGTTGTATGATTGTGATTGTATGATTGTGATTGTATGATTGAGATTGTATGATTGTGATTGTATGATTGCGATTGTATGATTGTGATTGTATGATTGTGATTGTATGATTGTGATTGTATGGTTGTGATTGTATGATTGTGATTGTATGATTGTGATTGTATGATTGAAATTGTATGATTGTGATTGTATGATTGCGATTGTATGATTGTGATTGTATGATTGTGATTGTATGATTGTATTTGCGAGATTGTATTTGGGATATTGTAATTGTATGATTGCGATTGTCTGATTGTAATTGTATGATTATGATTGTATGATTGTGATTGTATGAATGCGATTGTATGATTGTGATTGTATGATTGTGATTGTATGATTGTAATAGCATGATTATGATTGTGTGATTGTGATTGTATGATTGCGATTGTATGATTGTGGTTGTATGATTATGATTGTATTTTTGTGATTGTATGATTGTGATTGTATGATTGTGATTGTATGATTGTGATTGTATGATTGTGATTGTATGACTGTGATTGTATGATTGTGATTGTATGATTGCGATTGTATGATTGTGATTGTATGATTGTGATTGTATGATTGTGATTGTATGATTGTGATTGTATGATTGTGATTGTACGATTGTGATAGTATGATTGTATTTGGGAGATTGTATTTGGGATATTGTAATTGTATGATTGCGATTGTATGATTGTGATTGTATGATTGGGATTGTATGAGTGTGATTGTCTGATTGTGGTTGTGCGATTGTGATTGTACGATTGTGATTGTACGATTGTTATTGAATGATTGTGATTGTATGATTCTGATTGTATGATTGTGATTACATGATTGTGATTGTATGATTGTGATTGCATGATTTTGAACGTATGATTGTGATTGTATGATTGTGATTGTATGATTGTGATTGCATGATTGTGATTGTATGATTGTGATTGTATGATTGTGATTGTATGATTGTGATTGTATGATTGCGATTGTATGATTGTGATTGTATGATTGTGATGTATGATTGTAATTGTATGATTATGATTGTATGATTGTGATGTATGATTGTAATTGTATGATTATGATTGTATGATTGTGATTGTATGATTGTGATTGTATGATTGTATTTGGGACATTGTAATTGTATGATTGCGATTGTATGATTGTGATTGTATGATTGTGATTGTATGATTGTGATTGTATGATTGTGATTGTATGATTGTGATTGTATGATTGTGATTGTATGATTGTGATAGTATGATTGTATTTGCGAGATTGTATTTGGGATATTGTAATTGTATGATTGCGATTGTATGATTGTAATTGTATGATTGTGATTGTATGATTGCGATTGTATGATTGCGATTGTATGATTGTGATGTATGATTGTAATTGTATGATTGTGATTGTATGATTGTGATTGTATGATTGTGATAGTATGATTGTGATTGTATGATTGTGATTGTATGATTGTGATTGTATGATTGTGATTGTCTGATTGTGGTTGTATGATTGTGATTGTATGATTGTGATTGTATGAGTGTGATTGTGTGATTGTGGTTGTGCGATTGAGATTGTACGTATGTGATTGTACGATTGTGATTGAATGATTGTGATTGTATGATTATGATTGTATGATTGTGATTGCATGATTGTGATTGTATGATTGTGATTGTATGATTGTGATTGTATGATTGTGATTGTATGATTGTGATTGTATGATTGTGATTGTATGATTGTGATTGTATGATTGTGATTGTATGATTGTGATTGTATGATTGTGATTGTATGATTGTGATTGTATGATTGTATTTGGGAGATTGTATTTGGGAGATTGTATTTGGGAGATTGTAATTGTATGATTGCGATTGTATGATTGTGATTGTACGATTGTGATTGAATGATTGTGATTGTATGATTATGATTGTATGATTGTGATTGCATGATTGTGATTGTATGATTGTGATTGTATGATTGTGATTGTATGATTGTGATTGTATGATTGTGATTGTATGATTGTGATTGTATGATTGTGATTGTATGATTGTGATTGTATGATTGTGATTGTATGATTGTATTTGGGAGATTGTATTTGGGATATTGTAATTGTATGATTGCGATTGTATGATTGTGATTGTATGATTGTGATTGTATGATTGTGATTGTATGATTGTATTTGGGAGATTGTATTTGGGATATTGTAATTGTATGATTGCGATTGTATGATTGTGATTGTATGAGTGTGATGTATGATTGTAATTGTATGATTATGATTGTATGATTGTGATTGTATGATTGAGATTGTATGATTGTGATTGTATGCTTGCGATTCTATGATTGTGATTGTATGATTGTGATTGTATGATTGTGATTGTATGATTGTGATTGTATGATTGTGATTGTATGATTGTGATTGTATGATTGTGATTGTATGATTGTGATTGTATGATTGTGATTGTATGATTGTGATAGTATGATTGTGATTGTATGATTGTGATTGTATGATTGTGATTGTATGATTGTGATTGTCTGATTGTGGTTGTATGATTGTGATTGTATGATTGTGATTGTATGAGTGTGATTGTGCGATTGTGGTTGTGCGATTGAGATTGTACGTATGTGATTGTACGATTGTGATTGAATGATTGCGATTGTATGATTATGATTGTATGATTGTGATTGCATGATTGTGATTGTATGATTGTGATTGTATGATTGTGATTGTATGATTGTGATTGTATGATTGTGATTGTATGATTGTGATTGTATGATTGTGATTGTATGATTGTGATTGTATGATTGTGATTGTATGATTGTGATTGTATGATTGTGATTGTATGATTGTATTTGGGAGATTGTATTTGGGAGATTGTATTTGGGAGATTGTAATTGTATGATTGCGATTGTATGATTGTGATTGTACGATTGTGATTGAATGATTGTGATTGTATGATTATGATTGTATGATTGTGATTGCATGATTGTGATTGTATGATTGTGATTGTATGATTGTGATTGTATGATTGTGATTGTATGATTGTGATTGTATGATTGTGATTGTATGATTGTGATTGTATGATTGTGATTGTATGATTGTATTTGGGAGATTGTATTTGGGATATTGTAATTGTATGATTGCGATTGTGTGATTGTGATTGTATGATTGTGATTGTATGATTGTGATTGTATGATTGTATTTGGGAGATTGTATTTGGGATATTGTAATTGTATGATTGCGATTGTATGATTGTGATTGTATGAGTGTGATGTATGATTGTAATTGTATGATTATGATTGTATGATTGTGATTGTATGATTGAGATTGTATGATTGTGATTGTATGCTTGCGATTCTATGATTGTGATTGTATGATTGTGATTGTATGATTGTGATTGTATGATTGTGATTGTATGATTGTGATTGTATGATTGTGATTGTATGATTGTGATTGTATGATTGTGATTGTATGACTGTGATTGTATGATTGTGATTGTATGATTGCGATTGTATGATTGTGATTGTATGATTGTGATTGTATGATTGTGATTGTATGATTGTATTTGGGAGATTGTATTTGGGAGATTGTATTTGGGAGATTGTAATTGTATGATTGCGATTGTATGATTGTGATTGTATGATTGCGATTGTATGATTGTGATTGTATGATTGTGATGTATGATTGTAATTGTATGATTATGATTGTATGATTGTGATTGTATGATTGTGATAGTATGATTGTATTGGCGAGATTGTATTTGGGATATTGTAATTGTATGATTGCGATTGTATGATTGTAATTGTATGATTGTGATTGTATGATTGCGATTGTATGATTGTGATTGTATGATTGTGATTCTTTGATTGTGATTGTATGATTGTGATTGTATGATTGTGATTGTATGATTGTGATTGTATGATTGTGATTGTATGATTGTGATTGTATGATTGTGATTGTATGATTGTGATTGTATGATTGTGATTGTATGATTGTGATTGTATGACTGTGATTGTATGATTGTGATTGTATGATTGTGATTGTATGATTGTGATTGTATGATTGTGATTGTATGATTGTGATTGTCTGATTGTGATTGTATGATTGTGATTGTATGATTGTGATTGTATGATTGTGATTGTATGATTGTGAAAGTATGATTGTGATTGTAGGATTGTGATTGTATGATTGTGATTGTATGAGTGTGATTGTGTGATTGTGGTTGTGCGATTGAGATTGTACGATTGTGATTGTACGATTGTGATTGAATGATTGTGATTGTATGATTATGATTGTATGATTGTGATTGCATGATTGTGATTGTATGATTGTGATTGTATGATTGTGATTGTATGATTGTGATTGTATGATTGTGATTGTATGATTGTGATTGTATGATTGTGATTGTATGATTGTGATAGTATGATTGTGATTGTATGATTGTGATTGTATGATTGTGATTGTATGATTGTGATTGTATGATTGTATTTGGGAGATTGTATTTGGGAGATTGTATTTGGGAGATTGTAATTGTATGATTGCGATTGTATGATTGTGATTGTATGATTGCGATTGTATGAATGCGATTGTATGATTGTGATTGCATAATTGTGATTGTATGATTGTGATTGTATGATTGTGATTGTCTGATTGTGGTTGTATGATTGTGATTGTATGATTGTGATTGTATGATTGTGATTGTATGATTGTGATTCTATGATTGTGATTGTATGATTGTGATTGTATGATTGTATTTGCGAGATTGTATTTGGGATATTGTAATTGTATGATTGCGATTGTATGATTGCAATTGTATGATTGTGATTGTATGATTGCGATTGTATGATTGTGATTGTATGATTGTGATGTATGATTGTAATTGTATGATTATGATTGTATGATTGTGATTGTATGATTGTGATTGTATGATTGTATTTGGGAGATTGTATTTGGGATATTGTAATTGTATGATTGCGATTGTATGATTGTGATTGTATGATTGTGATTGTATGATTGTGATTGTATGATTGTATTTGGGAGATTGTATTTGGGATATTGTAATTGTATGATTGCGATTGTATGATTGTGATTGTATGAGTGTGATGTATGATTGTAATTGTATGATTATGATTGTATGATTGTGATTGTATGATTGAGATTGTATGATTGTGATTGTATGCTTGCGATTGTATGATTGTGATTGTATGATTGTGATTCTTTGATTGTGATTGTATGATTGTGATTGTATGATTGTGATTGTATGATTGTGGTTGTATGATTGTGATTGTATGATTGAGATTGTATGATTGTGATTGTATGATTGTGATTGTCTGATTGTGATTGTATGATTGTGATTGTATGATTGTGATTGTATGATTGTGATTGTATGATTGTGATTGTATGATTGTGATAGTATGATTGTGATTGTATGATTGTGATTGTATGATTGTGATTGTATGATTGTGATACTATGATTGTGAAAGTATGATTGTGATTGTATGATTGTGATTGTATGATTGCGATTGTATTATTGTAATTGTATGATTATGATTGTATGATTGTGATTGTATGAATGCGATTGTATGATTGTGATTGTATGATTGTGATTGTATGATTGTAATAGCATGATTATGATTGTGTGATTGTGATTGTATGATTGCGATTGTATGATTGTGGTTGTATGATTATGATTGTTTTTTTGTGATTGTATGATTGTGATTGTATGATTGTGATTGTATGATTGTGATTGTATGATTGTGATTGTATGACTGTGATTGTATGATTGTGATTGTATGATTGCGATTGTATGATTGTGATTGTATGATTGTGATTGTATGATTGTGATTGTATGATTGTGATTGTACGATTGTGATAGTATGATTGTATTTGGGAGATTGTATTTGGGATATTGTAATTGTATGATTGCGATTGTATGATTGTGATTGTATGATTGGGATTGTATGAGTGTGATTGTCTGATTGTGGTTGTGCGATTGTGATTGTACGATTGTGATTGTACGATTGTTATTGAATGATTGTGATTGTATGATTCTGATTGTATGACTGTGATTGTATGATTGTGATTGTATGATTGCGATTGTATGATTGTGGTTGTATGATTATGATTGTATTTTTGTGATTGTATGATTGTGATTGTATGATTGTGATTGTATGATTGTGATTGTATGACTGTGATTGTATGATTGTGATTGCATGATTTTGAACGTATGATTGTGATTGTATGATTGTGATTGTATGATTGTGATTGCATGATTGTGATTGTATGATTGTGATTGTATGATTGTGATTGTATGATTGTGATTGTATGATTGCGATTGTATGATTGTGATTGTATGATTGTGATGTATGATTGTAATTGTATGATTATGATTGTATGATTGTGATGTATGATTGTAATTGTATGATTATGATTGTATGATTGTGATTGTATGATTGTGATTGTATGATTGTATTTGGGAGATTGTATTTGGGATATTGTAATTGTATGATTGCGATTGTATGATTGTGATTGTATGATTGTGATTGTATGATTGTGATTGTATGATTGTGATTGTATGATTGTGATAGTATGATTGTATTTGCGAGATTGTATTTGGGATATTGTAATTGTATGATTGCGATTGTATGATTGTAATTGTATGATTGTGATTGTATGATTGCGATTGTATGATTGTGATTGTATCATTGTGATGTATGATTGTAATTGTATGATTGTGATAGTATGATAGTGATTGTATGATTGTGATTGTATGATTGTGATTGTATGATTGTGATTGTCGGATTGTGGTTGTATGATTGTGATTGCATGATTTTGAACGTATGATTGTGATTGTATGATTGTGATTGTATGATTGTGATTGCATGATTGTGATTGTATGATTGTGATTGTATGATTGTGATTGTATGATTGTGATTGTATGATTGCGATTGTATGATTGTGATTGTATGATTGTGATGTATGATTGTAATTGTATGATTATGATTGTATGATTGTGATGTATGATTGTAATTGTATGATTATGATTGTATGATTGTGATTGTATGATTGTGATTGTATGATTGTATTTGGGAGATTGTATTTGGGATATTGTAATTGTATGATTGCGATTGTATGATTGTGATTGTATGATTGTGATTGTATGATTGTGATTGTATGATTGTGATTGTATGATTGTGATAGTATGATTGTATTTGCGAGATTGTATTTGGGATATTGTAATTGTATGATTGCGATTGTATGATTGTAATTGTATGATTGTGATTGTATGATTGCGATTGTATGATTGTGATTGTATCATTGTGATGTATGATTGTAATTGTATGATTGTGATTGTATGATTGTGATTGTATGATTGTGATAGTATGATTGTGATTGTATGATTGTGATTGTATGATTGTGATTGTATGATTGTGATTGTCGGATTGTGGTTGTATGATTGTGATTGTATGATTGTGATTGTATGAGTGTGATTGTGTGATTGTGGTTGTGCGATTGAGATTGTACGATTGTGATTGTACGATTGTGATTGAATGATTGTGATTGTATGATTATGATTGTATGATTGTGATTGCATGATCGTGATTGTATGATTGTGATTGTATGATTGTGATTGTATGATTGTGATTGTATGATTGTGATTGTATGATTGTGATTGTATGATTGTGATTGTATGATTGTGATAGTATGATTGTGATTGTATGATTGTGATTGTATGATTGTGATTGTATGATTGTGATTGTATGATTGTGATTGTATGATTGTGATTGTATGATTGTATTTGGGAGATTGTATTTGGGAGATTGTAATTGTATGATTGCGATTGTATGATTGTGATTGTATGATTGCGATTGTATGAATGCGATTGTATGATTGTGATTGCATAATTGTGATTGTATGATTGTGATTGTATGATTGTGATTGTCTGATTGTGGTTGTATGATTGTGATTGTATGATTGTGATTGTATGATTGTGATTGTATGATTGTGATTGTATGATTGTGATAGTATGATTGTATTTGCGAGATTGTATTTGGGATATTGTAATTGTATGATTGCGATTGTATGATTGTGATGTATGATTGTAATTGTATGATTATGATTGTATGATTGTGATTGTATGATTGTGATTGTATGATTGTATTTGGGAGATTGTACTTGGGATATTGTAATTGTATGATTGCGATTGTATGATTGTGATTGTATGATTGTGATTGTATGACTGTGATTGTATGATTGTATTTGGGAGATTGTATTTGGGATATTGTAATTGTATGATTGCGATTGTATGATTGTGATTGTATGAGTGTGATGTATGATTGTAATTGTATGATTATGATTGTATGATTGTGATTGTATGATTGAGATTGTATGATTGTGATTGTATGCTTGCGATTCTATGATTGTGATTGTATGATTGTGATTGTATGATTGTGATTGTATGATTGTGATTGTATGATTGTGATTGTATGATTGTGATTGTATGACTGTGATTGTATGATTGTGATTGTATGATTGCGATTGTATGATTGTGATTGTATGATTGTGATTGTATGATTGTGATTGTATGATTGTATTTGGGAGATTGTATTTGGGAGATTGTATTTGGGAGATTGTAATTGTATGATTGCGATTGTATGATTGTGATTCTATGATTGCGATTGTATGATTGTGATTGTATGATTGTGATGTATGATTGTAATTGTATGATTATGATTGTATGATTGTGATTGTATGATTGTGATAGTATGATTGTATTTGCGAGATTGTATTTGGGATATTGTAATTGTATGATTGCGATTGTATGATTGTAATTGTATGATTGTGATTGTATGATTGCGATTGTATGATTGTGATTGTATGATTGTGATTCTTTGATTGTGATTGTATGATTGTGATTGTATGATTGTGATTGTATGATTGTGATTGTATGATTGTGATTGTATGATTGTGATTGTATGATTGTGATTGTATGATTGTGATTGTATGATTGTGATTGTATGATTGTGATTGTATGATTGTGATTGTATGATTGTGATTGTATGACTGTGATTGTATGATTGTGATTGTATGATTGTGATTGTATGATTGTGATTGTATGATTGTGATTGTATGATTGTGATTGTCTGATTGTGACTGTATGATTGTGATTGTATGATTGTGATTGTATGATTGTGAAAGTATGATTGTGATTGTAAGATTGTGATTGTATGATTGTGATTGTATGAGTGTGATTGTGTGATTGTGGTTGTGCGATTGAGATTGTACGATTGTGATTGTACGATTGTGATTGAATGATTGTGATTGTATGATTATGATTATATGATTGTGATTGCATGATTGTGATTGTATGATTGTGATTGTATGATTGTGATTGTATGATTGTGATTGTATGATTGTGATTGTATGATTGTGATTGTATGATTGTGATTGTATGATTGTGATAGTATGATTGTGATTGTATGATTGTGATTGTATGATTGTGATTGTATGATTGTGATTGTATGATTGTGATTGTATGATTGTATTTGGGAGATTGTATTTGGGAGATTGTATTTGGGAGATTGTAATTGTATGATTGCGATTGTATGATTGTGATTGTATGATTGCGATTGTATGAATGCGATTGTATGATTGTGATTGCATAATTGTGATTGTATGATTGTGATTGTATGATTGTGATTGTCTGATTGTGGTTGTATGATTGTGATTGTATGATTGTGCTTGTATGATTGTGATTGTATGATTGTGATTGTATGATTGTGATTGTATGATTGTATTTGCGAGATTGTATTTGGGATATTGTAATTGTATGATTGCGATTGTATGATTGTAATTGTATGATTGTGATTGTATGATTGCGATTGTATGATTGTGATTGTATGATTGTGATGTATGATTGTAATTGTATGATTATGATTGTATGATTGTGATTGTATGATTGTGATTGTATGATTGTATTTGGGAGATTGTATTTGGGATATTGTAATTGTATGATTGCGATTGTATGATTGTGAATGTATGATTGTGATTGTATGATTGTGATTGTATGATTGTATTTGGGAGATTGTATTTGGGATATTGTAATTGTATGATTGCGATTGTATGATTGTGATTGTATGAGTGTGATGTATGATTGTAATTGTATGATTATGATTGTATGATTGTGATTGTATGATTGAGATTGTATGATTGTGATTGTATGCTTGCGATTGTATGATTGTGATTGTATGATTGTGATTCTTTGATTGTGATTGTATGATTGTGATTGTATGATTGTGATTGTATGATTGTGGTTGTATGATTGTGATTGTATGATTGAGATTGTATGATTGTGATTGTATGATTGTGATTGTCTGATTGTGATTGTATGATTGTGATTGTATGATTGTGATTGTATGATTGTGATTGTATGATTGTGATTGTATGATTGTGATTGTATGATTGTGATTGTATGATTGTGATAGTATGATTGTGATTGTATGATTGTGATTGTATGATTGTGATTGTATGATTGTGATACTATGATTGTGAAAGTATGATTGTGATTGTATGATTGTGATTGTATGATTGTGATTGTATGATTGTGATTGTATGATTGCGATTGTATGATTGCGATTGTATGATTGTGATTGTATGATTGTGATAGTATGATTGTGATTGTATGATTGTGATTGTATGATTGTGATTGTATGATTGTGATACTATGATTGTGCAAGTATGATTGTGATTGTATGATTGTGATTGTATGATTGTGATTGTATGATTGAGATTGTATGATTGTGATTGTATGATTGTGATTGTCTGATTGTGATTGTATGAGTGTGATTGTGTGATTGTGGTTGTGCGATTGAGATTGTACGATTGTGATTGTACGATTGTGATTGAATGATTGTGATTGTATGATTATGATTGTATGATTGTGATTGCATGATTGTGATTGTATGATTGTGATTGTATGATTGTGATTGTATGATTGTGATTGTATGATTGTGATTGTATGATTGTGATTGTCTGATTGTGGTTGTATGATTGTGATTGTATGATTGTGGTTGTATGATTGTGATAGTATGATTGTGATTGTATGATTGTGATTGTATGATTGTGATTGTATGATTGTGATTGTATGATTGTATTTGGGAGATTGTATTTGGGAGATTGTATTTGGGAGATTGTAATTGTATGATTGCGATTGTATGATTGTGATTGTATGATTGCGATTGTATGAATGCGATTGTATGATTGTGACTGCATAATTGTGATTGTATGATTGTGATTGTATGATTGTGATTGTCTGATTGTGGTTGTATGATTGTGATTGTATGATTGTGATTGTATGATTGTGATTGTATGATTGTGATTGTATGATTGTGATTGTATGATTGTGATTGTATGATTGTATTTGCGAGATTGTATTTGGGATATTGTAATTGTATGATTGCGATTGTATGATTGTAATTGTATGATTGTTATTGTATGATTGCGATTGTATGATTGTGATTGTATGATTGTGATGTATGATTGTAATTGTATGATTATGATTGTATGATTGTGATTGTATGATTGTGATTGTATGATTGTATTTGGGAGATTGTATTTGGGATATTGTAATTGTATGATTGCGATTGTATGATTGTGATTGTATGATTGCGATTGTATGAATGCGATTGTATGATTGTGATTGCATAATTGTGATTGTATGATTGTGATTGTATGATTGTGATTGTCTGATTGTGGTTGTATGATTGTGATTGTATGATTGTGATTGTATGATTGTGATTGTATGATTGTGATTGTATGATTGTGATTGTATGATTGTGATTGTATGATTGTGATTGTATGATTGTATTTGCGAGATTGTATTCTGGATATTGTAATTGTATGATTGCGATTGTATGATTGTAATTGTATGATTGTTATTGTATGATTGCGATTGTATGATTGTGATTGTATGATTGTGATGTATGATTGTAATTGTATGATTATGATTGTATGATTGTGATTGTATGATTGTGATTGTATGATTGTATTTGGGAGATTGTATTTGGGATATTGTAATTGTATGATTGCGATTGTATGATTGTGATTGTATGATTGTGATTGTATGATTGTGATTGTATGATTGTATTTAGGAGATTGTATTTGGGATATTGTAATTGTATGATTGCGATTGTATGATTGTGATTGTATGAGTGTGATGTATGATTGTAATTGTATGATTATGATTGTATGATTGTGATTGTATGATTGAGATTGTATGATTGTGATTGTATGCTTGCGATTGTATGATTGTGATTGTATGATTGTGATTCTTTGATTGTGATTGTATGATTGTGATTGTATGATTGTGATTGTATGATTGTGGTTGTATGATTGTGATTGTATGATTGAGATTGTATGATTGTGATTGTATGATTGTGATTGTCTGATTGTGATTGTATGATTGTGATTGTATGATTGTGATAGTATGATTGTGAAAGTATGATTGTGGTTGTATGATTGTGATTGTATGATTGTGATTGTATGATCGAGATTGTATGATTGTGATTGTATGATTGCGATTGTATGATTGTGATTGTATGATTGTGATTGTATGATTGTGATTGTATGGTTGTGATTGTATGATTGTGATTGTATGATTGTGATTGTATGATTGAAATTGTATGATTGTGATTGTATGATTGTATTTGCGAGATTGTATTTGGGATATTGTAATTGTATGATTGCGATTGTCTGATTGTAATTGTATGATTATGATTGTATGATTGTGATTGTATGAATGCGATTGTATGATTGTGATTGTATGATTGTGATTGTATGATTGTAATAGCATGATTATGATTGTGTGATTGTGATTGTATGATTGCGATTGTATGATTGTGGTTGTATGATTATGATTGTATTTTTGTGATTGTATGATTGTGATTGTATGATTGTGATTGTATGATTGTGATTGTCGGATTGTGGTTGTATGATTGTGATTGCATGATTTTGAACGTATGATTGTGATTGTATGATTGTGATTGTATGATTGTGATTGCATGATTGTGATTGTATGATTGTGATTGTATGATTGTGATTGTATGATTGTGATTGTATGATTGCGATTGTATGATTGTGATTGTATGATTGTGATGTATGATTGTAATTGTATGATTATGATTGTATGATTGTGATGTATGATTGTAATTGTATGATTATGATTGTATGATTGTGATTGTATGATTGTGATTGTATGATTGTATTTGGGAGATTGTATTTGGGATATTGTAATTGTATGATTGCGATTGTATGATTGTGATTGTATGATTGTGATTGTATGATTGTGATTGTATGATTGTGATTGTATGATTGTGATAGTATGATTGTATTTGCGAGATTGTATTTGGGATATTGTAATTGTATGATTGCGATTGTATGATTGTAATTGTATGATTGTGATTGTATGATTGCGATTGTATGATTGTGATTGTATCATTGTGATGTATGATTGTAATTGTATGATTGTGATTGTATGATTGTGATTGTATGATTGTGATAGTATGATTGTGATTGTATGATTGTGATTGTATGATTGTGATTGTATGATTGTGATTGTCGGATTGTGGTTGTATGATTGTGATTGTATGATTGTGATTGTATGAGTGTGATTGTGTGATTGTGGTTGTGCGATTGAGATTGTACGATTGTGATTGTACGATTGTGATTGAATGATTGTGATTGTATGATTATGATTGTATGATTGTGATTGCATGATTGTGATTGTAT
This sequence comes from Megachile rotundata, assembly GCF_050947335.1. NCBI lineage: Eukaryota > Metazoa > Arthropoda > Insecta > Hymenoptera > Megachilidae > Megachile > Megachile rotundata. The sequence goes on along the minus strand of NW_027473371.1, from coordinate 156,355 downwards.
GATTGTGATTGTATGATTGTGATTGTATGATTGTGATTGTATGACTGTGATTGTATGATTGTGATTGTATGATTGTGATTGTATGATTGTGAAGGTATGATTGTGATTGTATGATTGTGATTGTATGATTGTGATTGTATGATTGTGATTGTATGATTGTGATTGTATGATTGTATTTGGGAGATTGTATTTGGGAAATTGTATTTGGGAGATTGTAATTGTATGATTGCGATTGTATGATTGTGATTGTATGATTGCGATTGTATGAATGCGATTGTATGATTGTGATTGCATAATTGTGATTGTATGATTGTGATTGTATGATTGTGATTGTCTGATTGTGGTTGTATGATTGTGATTGTATGATTGTGATTGTATGATTGTGATTGTATGATTGTGATTGTATGATTGTGATAGTATGATTGTATTTGCGAGATTGTATTTGGGATATTGTAATTGTATGATTGCGATTGTATGATTGTAATTGTATGATTGTGATTGTATGATTGTATTTGGGAGATTGTATTTGGGATATTGTAATTGTATGATTGCGATTGTATGATTGTAATTGTATGATTGTGATTGTATGATTGCGATTGTATGATTGTATTTGGGAGATTGTATTTGGGATATTGTAATTGTATGATTGCGATTGTATGATTGTGATTGTATGATTGTGATTGTATGATTGTGATTGTATGATTGTGATTGTATGATTGTATTTGGGAGATTGTATTTGGGAGATTGTATTTGGGAGATTGTAATTGTATGATTGTGATTGTATGATTGTGATTGTATGATTGTGATTGTATGATTGCGATTGTATGATTGTGATTGTATGATTGTGATGTATGATTGTAATTGTATGATTATGATTGTATGATTGTGATGTATGATTGTAATTGTATGATTATGATTGTATGATTGTGATTGTATGATTGTGATTGTATGATTGTATTTGGGAGATTGTATTTGGGATATTGTAATTGTATGATTGCGATTGTATGATTGTGATTGTATGATTGTGATTGTATGATTGTGATTGTATGATTGTGATTGTATGATTGTGATAGTATGATTGTATTTGCGAGATTGTATTTGGGATATTGTAATTGTATGATTGCGATTGTATGATTGTAATTGTATGATTGTGATTGTATGATTGCGATTGTATGATTGTGATTGTATCATTGTGATGTATGATTGTAATTGTATGATTGTGATTGTATGATTGTGATTGTATGATTGTGATAGTATGATTGTGATTGTATGATTGTGATTGTATGATTGTGATTGTATGATTGTGATTGTCGGATTGTGGTTGTATGATTGTGATTGTATGATTGTGATTGTATGAGTGTGATTGTGTGATTGTGGTTGTGCGATTGAGATTGTACGATTGTGATTGTACGATTGTGATTGAATGATTGTGATTGTATGATTATGATTGTATGATTGTGATTGCATGATTGTGATTGTATGATTGTGATTGTATGATTGTGATTGTATGATTGTGATTGTATGACTGTGATTGTATGATTGTGATTGTATGATTGTGATTGTATGATTGTGAAGGTATGATTGTGATTGTATGATTGTGATTGTATGATTGTGATTGCATAATTGTGATTGTATGATTGTGATTGTATGATTGTGATTGTCTGATTGTGGTTGTATGATTGTGATTGTATGATTGTGATTGTATGATTGTGATTGTATGATTGTGATTGTATGATTGTGATAGTATGATTGTATTTGCGAGATTGTATTTGGGATATTGTAATTGTATGATTGCGATTGTATGATTGTAATTGTATGATTGTGATTGTATGATTGTATTTGGGAGATTGTATTTGGGATATTGTAATTGTATGATTGCGATTGTATGATTGTAATTGTATGATTGTGATTGTATGATTGCGATTGTATGATTGTATTTGGGAGATTGTATTTGGGATATTGTAATTGTATGATTGCGATTGTATGATTGTGATTGTATGAGTGTGATGTATGATTGTAATTGTATGATTATGATTGTATGATTGTGATTGTATGATTGAGATTGTATGATTGTGATTGTATGCTTGCGATTCTATGATTGTGATTGTATGATTGTGATTGTATGATTGTGATTGTATGATTGTGATTGTATGATTGTGATTGTATGATTGTGATTGTATGACTGTGATTGTATGATTGTGATTGTATGATTGCGATTGTATGATTGTGATTGTATGATTGTGATTGTATGATTGTGATTGTATGATTGTATTTGGGAGATTGTATTTGGGAGATTGTATTTGGGAGATTGTAATTGTATGATTGCGATTGTATGATTGTGATTGTATGATTGCGATTGTATGATTGTGATTGTATGATTGTGATGTATGATTGTAATTGTATGATTATGATTGTATGATTGTGATTGTATGATTGTGATAGTATGATTGTATTTGCGAGATTGTATTTGGGATATTGTAATTGTATGATTGCGATTGTATGATTGTAATTGTATGATTGTGATTGTATGATTGCGATTGTATGATTGTGATTGTGTGATTGTGATTCTTTGATTGTGATTGTATGATTGTGATTGTATGATTGTGATTGTATGATTGTGATTGTATGATTGTGATTGTATGATTGTGATTGTATGATTGTGATTGTATGATTGTGATTGTATGATTGTGATTGTATGATTGTGATTGTATGATTGTGATTGTATGATTGTGATTGTATGACTGTGATTGTATGATTGTGATTGTATGATTGTGATTGTATGATTGTGATTGTATGATTGTGATTGTATGATTGTGATTGTCTGATTGTGATTGTATGATTGTGATTGTATGATTGTGATTGTATGATTGTGAAAGTATGATTGTGATTGTAAGATTGTGATTGTATGATTGTGATTGTATGAGTGTGATTGTGTGATTGTGGTTGTGCGATTGAGATTGTACGATTGTGATTGTACGATTGTGATTGAATGATTGTTATAGTATGATTATGATTGTATGATTGTGATTGCATGATTGTGATTGTATGATTGTGATTGTATGATTGTGATTGTATGATTGTGATTGTATGATTGTGATTGTATGATTGTGATTGTATGATTGTGATTGTATGATTGTATTTGGGAGATTGTATTTGGGATATTGTAATTGTATGATTGCGATTGTATGATTGTGATTGTATGAGTGTGATGTATGATTGTAATTGTATGATTATGATTGTATGATTGTGATTGTATGATTGAGATTGTATGATTGTGATTGTATGCTTGCGATTGTATGATTGTGATTGTATGATTGTGATTCTTTGATTGTGATTGTATGATTGTGATTGTATGATTGTGATTGTATGATTGTGGTTGTATGATTGTGATTGTATGATTGAGATTGTATGATTGTGATTGTATGATTGTGATTGTCTGATTGTGATTGTATGATTGTGATTGTATGATTGTGATTGTATGATTGTGATTGTATGATTGTGATTGTATGATTGTGATTGTATGATTGTGATAGTATGATTGTGGTTGTATGATTGTGATTGTATGATTGTGATTGTATGATTGTGATACTATGATTGTGAAAGTATGATTGTGATTGTATGATTGTGATTGTATGATTGTGATTGTATGATTGTGATTGTATGATTGCGATTGTATGATTGCGATTGTATGATTGTGATTGTATGATTGTGATAGTATGATTGTGATTGTATGATTGTGATTGTATGATTGTGATTGTATGATTGTGATACTATGATTGTGAAAGTATGATTGTGATTGTATGATTGTGATTGTATGATTGTGATTGTATGATTGAGATTGTATGATTGTGATTGTATGATTGTGATTGTCTGATTGTGATTGTATGAGTGTGATTGTGTGATTGTGGTTGTGCGATTGAGATTGTACGATTGTGATTGTACGATTGTGATTGAATGATTGTGATTGTATGATTATGATTGTATGATTGTGATTGCATGATTGTGATTGTATGATTGTGATTGTATGATTGTGATTGTATGATTGTGATTGTATGATTGTGATTGTATGATTGTGATTGTCTGATTGTGGTTGTATGACTGTGATTGTATGATTGTGGTTGTATGATTGTGATAGTATGATTGTGATTGTATGATTGTGATTGTATGATTGTGATTGTATGATTGTGATTGTATGATTGTATTTGGGAGATTGTATTTGGGAGATTGTATTTGGGAGATTGTAATTGTATGATTGCGATTGTATGATTGTGATTGTATGATTGCGATTGTATGAATGCGATTGTATGATTGTGATTGCATAATTGTGATTGTATGATTGTGATTGTATGATTGTGATTGTCTGATTGTGGTTGTATGATTGTGATTGTATGATTGTGATTGTATGATTGTGATTGTATGATTGTGATTGTATGATTGTGATTGTATGATTGTGATTGTATGATTGTGATTGTATGACTGTGATTGTATGATTGTGATTGCATGATTTTGAACGTATGATTGTGATTGTATGATTGTGATTGTATGATTGTGATTGCATGATTGTGATTGTATGATTGTGATTGTATGATTGTGATTGTATGATTGTGATTGTATGATTGCGATTGTATGATTGTGATTGTATGATTGTGATGTATGATTGTAATTGTATGATTATGATTGTATGATTGTGATGTATGATTGTAATTGTATGATTATGATTGTATGATTGTGATTGTATGATTGTGATTGTATGATTGTATTTGGGAGATTGTATTTGGGATATTGTAATTGTATGATTGCGATTGTATGATTGTGATTGTATGATTGTGATTGTATGATTGTGATTGTATGATTGTGATTGTATGATTGTGATAGTATGATTGTATTTGCGAGATTGTATTTGGGATATTGTAATTGTATGATTGCGATTGTATGATTGTAATTGTATGATTGTGATTGTATGATTGCGATTGTATGATTGTGATTGTATCATTGTGATGTATGATTGTAATTGTATGATTGTGATAGTATGATAGTGATTGTATGATTGTGATTGTATGATTGTGATTGTATGATTGTGATTGTCGGATTGTGGTTGTATGATTGTGATTGCATGATTTTGAACGTATGATTGTGATTGTATGATTGTGATTGTATGATTGTGATTGCATGATTGTGATTGTATGATTGTGATTGTATGATTGTGATTGTATGATTGTGATTGTATGATTGCGATTGTATGATTGTGATTGTATGATTGTGATGTATGATTGTAATTGTATGATTATGATTGTATGATTGCGATGTATGATTGTAATTGTATGATTATGATTGTATGATTGTGATTGTATGATTGTGATTGTATGATTGTATTTGGGAGATTGTATTTGGGATATTGTAATTGTATGATTGCGATTGTATGATTGTGATTGTATGATTGTGATTGTATGATTGTGATTGTATGATTGTGATTGTATGATTGTGATAGTATGATTGTATTTGCGAGATTGTATTTGGGATATTGTAATTGTATGATTGCGATTGTATGATTGTAATTGTATGATTGTGATTGTATGATTGTGATTGTATGATTGTGATTGCATGATTGTGATTGTATGATTGTGATTGTATGATTGTGATTGTATGATTGTGATTGTATGATTGCGATTGTATGATTGTGATTGTATGATTGTGATGTATGATTGTAATTGTATGATTATGATTGTATGATTGCGATGTATGATTGTAATTGTATGATTATGATTGTATGATTGTGATTGTATGATTGTGATTGTATGATTGTATTTGGGAGATTGTATTTGGGATATTGTAATTGTATGATTGCGATTGTATGATTGTGATTGTATGATTGTGATTGTATGATTGTGATTGTATGATTGTGATTGTATGATTGTGATTGTATGATTGTGATAGTATGATTGTATTTGCGAGATTGTATTTGGGATATTGTAATTGTATGATTGCGATTGTATGATTGTAATTGTATGATTGTGATTGTATGATTGCGATTGTATGATTGTGATTGTATCATTGTGATGTATGATTGTAATTGTATGATTGTGATTGTATGATTGTGATTGTATGATTGTGATAGTATGATTGTGATTGTATGATTGTGATTGTATGATTGTGATTGTATGATTGTGATTGTCGGATTGTGGTTGTATGATTGTGATTGTATGATTGTGATTGTATGAGTGTGATTGTGTGATTGTGGTTGTGCGATTGAGATTGTACGATTGTGATTGTACGATTGTGATTGAATGATTGTGATTGTATGATTATGATTGTATGATTGTGATTGTATGATTGTGATTGTCTGATTGTGGTTGTATGATTGTGATTGTCTGATTGTGGTTGTATGATTGTGATTGTATGATTGTGGTTGTATGATTGTGATAGTATGATTGTGATTGTATGATTGTGATTGTATGATTGTGATTGTATGATTGTGATTGTATGATTGTGATTGTATGATTGTATTTGGGAGATTGTATTTGGGAGATTGTATTTGGGAGATTGTAATTGTATGATTGCGATTGTATGATTGTGATTGTATGATTGCGATTGTATGAATGCGATTGTATGATTGTGACTGCATAATTGTGATTGTATGATTGTGATTGTATGATTGTGATTGTCTGATTGTGGTTGTATGATTGTGATTGTATGATTGTGATTGTATGATTGTGATTGTATGATTGTGATTGTATGATTGTGATTGTATGATTGTGATTGTATGATTGTATTTGCGAGATTGTATTTGGGATATTGTAATTGTATGATTGCGATTGTATGATTGTAATTGTATGATTGTTATTGTATGATTGCGATTGTATGATTGTGATTGTATGATTGTGATGTATGATTGTAATTGTATGATTATGATTGTATGATTGTGATTGTATGATTGTGATTGTATGATTGTATTTGGGAGATTGTATTTGGGATATTGTAATTGTATGATTGCGATTGTATGATTGTGATTGTATGATTGCGATTGTATGAATGCGATTGTATGATTGTGATTGCATAATTGTGATTGTATGATTGTGATTGTATGATTGTGATTGTCTGATTGTGGTTGTATGATTGTGATTGTATGATTGTGATTGTATGATTGTGATTGTATGATTGTGATTGTATGATTGTGATTGTATGATTGTGATTGTATGATTGTGATTGTATGATTGTATTTGCGAGATTGTATTCTGGATATTGTAATTGTATGATTGCGATTGTATGATTGTAATTGTATGATTGTTATTGTATGATTGCGATTGTATGATTGTGATTGTATGATTGTGATGTATGATTGTAATTGTATGATTATGATTGTATGATTGTGATTGTATGATTGTGATTGTATGATTGTATTTGGGAGATTGTATTTGGGATATTGTAATTGTATGATTGCGATTGTATGATTGTGATTGTATGATTGTGATTGTATGATTGTGATTGTATGATTGTATTTAGGAGATTGTATTTGGGATATTGTAATTGTATGATTGCGATTGTATGATTGTGATTGTATGAGTGTGATGTATGATTGTAATTGTATGATTATGATTGTATGATTGTGATTGTATGATTGAGATTGTATGATTGTGATTGTATGCTTGCGATTGTATGATTGTGATTGTATGATTGTGATTCTTTGATTGTGATTGTATGATTGTGATTGTATGATTGTGATTGTATGATTGTGGTTGTATGATTGTGATTGTATGATTGAGATTGTATGATTGTGATTGTATGATTGTGATTGTCTGATTGTGATTGTATGATTGTGATTGTATGATTGTGATAGTATGATTGTGAAAGTATGATTGTGGTTGTATGATTGTGATTGTATGATTGTGATTGTATGATCGAGATTGTATGATTGTGATTGTATGATTGCGATTGTATGATTGTGATTGTATGATTGTGATTGTATGATTGTGATTGTATGGTTGTGATTGTATGATTGTGCTTGTATGATTGTGATTGTATGATTGAAATTGTATGATTGTGATTGTATGATTGCGATTGTATGATTGTGATTGTATGATTGTGATTGTATGATTGTATTTGCGAGATTGTATTTGGGATATTGTAATTGTATGATTGCGATTGTCTGATTGTAATTGTATGATTATGATTGTATGATTGTGATTGTATGAATGCGATTGTATGATTGTGATTGTATGATTGTGATTGTATGATTGTAATAGCATGATTATGATTGTGTGATTGTGATTGTATGATTGCGATTGTATGATTGTGGTTGTATGATTATGATTGTATTTTTGTGATTGTATGATTGTGATTGTATGATTGTGATTGTATGATTGTGATTGTCGGATTGTGGTTGTATGATTGTGATTGCATGATTTTGAACGTATGATTGTGATTGTATGATTGTGATTGTATGATTGTGATTGCATGATTGTGATTGTATGATTGTGATTGTATGATTGTGATTGTATGATTGTGATTGTATGATTGCGATTGTATGATTGTGATTGTATGATTGTGATGTATGATTGTAATTGTATGATTATGATTGTATGATTGTGATGTATGATTGTAATTGTATGATTATGATTGTATGATTGTGATTGTATGATTGTGATTGTATGATTGTATTTGGGAGATTGTATTTGGGATATTGTAATTGTATGATTGCGATTGTATGATTGTGATTGTATGATTGTGATTGTATGATTGTGATTGTATGATTGTGATTGTATGATTGTGATAGTATGATTGTATTTGCGAGATTGTATTTGGGATATTGTAATTGTATGATTGCGATTGTATGATTGTAATTGTATGATTGTGATTGTATGATTGCGATTGTATGATTGTGATTGTATCATTGTGATGTATGATTGTAATTGTATGATTGTGATTGTATGATTGTGATTGTATGATTGTGATAGTATGATTGTGATTGTATGATTGTGATTGTATGATTGTGATTGTATGATTGTGATTGTCGGATTGTGGTTGTATGATTGTGATTGTATGATTGTGATTGTATGAGTGTGATTGTGTGATTGTGGTTGTGCGATTGAGATTGTACGATTGTGATTGTACGATTGTGATTGAATGATTGTGATTGTATGATTATGATTGTATGATTGTGATTGCATGATTGTGATTGTATGATTGTGATTGTATGATTGTGATTGTATGATTGTGATTGTATGACTGTGATTGTATGATTGTGATTGTATGATTGTGATTGTATGATTGTGAAGGTATGATTGTGATTGTATGATTGTGATTGTATGATTGTGATTGTATGATTGTGATTGTATGATTGTATTTGGGAGATTGTATTTGGGAAATTGTATTTGGGAGATTGTAATTGTATGATTGCGATTGTATGATTGTGATTGTATGATTGCGATTGTATGAATGCGATTGTATGATTGTGATTGCATAATTGTGATTGTATGATTGTGATTGTATGATTGTGATTGTCTGATTGTGATTGTATGATTGTGATAGTATGATTGTGATTGTATGATTGTGATTGTATGATTGTGATTGTATGAGTGTGATTGTGTGATTGTGGTTGTGCGATTGAGATTGTACGATTGTGATTGTACGATTGTGATTGAATGATTGTGATTGTATGATTATGATTGTATGATTGTGATTGCATGATTGTGATTGTATGATTGTGATTGTATGATTGTGATTGTATGATTGTGATTGTATGATTGTGATTGTATGATTGTGATTGTCTGATTGTGGTTGTATGACTGTGATTGTATGATTGTGGTTGTATGATTGTGATAGTATGATTGTGATTGTATGATTGTGATTGTATGATTGTGATTGTATGATTGTGATTGTATGATTGTATTTGGGAGATTGTATTTGGGAGATTGTATTTGGGAGATTGTAATTGTATGATTGCGATTGTATGATTGTGATTGTATGATTGCGATTGTATGAATGCGATTGTATGATTGTGATTGCATAATTGTGATTGTATGATTGTGATTGTATGATTGTGATTGTCTGATTGTGGTTGTATGATTGTGATTGTATGATTGTGATTGTATGATTGTGATTGTATGATTGTGATTGTATGATTGTGATTGTATGATTGTGATTGTATGATTGTGATTGTATGACTGTGATTGTATGATTGTGATTGCATGATTTTGAACGTATGATTGTGATTGTATGATTGTGATTGTATGATTGTGATTGCATGATTGTGATTGTATGATTGTGATTGTATGATTGTGATTGTATGATTGTGATTGTATGATTGCGATTGTATGATTGTGATTGTATGATTGTGATGTATGATTGTAATTGTATGATTATGATTGTATGATTGTGATGTATGATTGTAATTGTATGATTATGATTGTATGATTGTGATTGTATGATTGTGATTGTATGATTGTATTTGGGAGATTGTATTTGGGATATTGTAATTGTATGATTGCGATTGTATGATTGTGATTGTATGATTGTGATTGTATGATTGTGATTGTATGATTGTGATTGTATGATTGTGATAGTATGATTGTATTTGCGAGATTGTATTTGGGATATTGTAATTGTATGATTGCGATTGTATGATTGTAATTGTATGATTGTGATTGTATGATTGCGATTGTATGATTGTGATTGTATCATTGTGATGTATGATTGTAATTGTATGATTGTGATAGTATGATAGTGATTGTATGATTGTGATTGTATGATTGTGATTGTATGATTGTGATTGTCGGATTGTGGTTGTATGATTGTGATTGCATGATTTTGAACGTATGATTGTGATTGTATGATTGTGATTGTATGATTGTGATTGCATGATTGTGATTGTATGATTGTGATTGTATGATTGTGATTGTATGATTGTGATTGTATGATTGCGATTGTATGATTGTGATTGTATGATTGTGATGTATGATTGTAATTGTATGATTATGATTGTATGATTGCGATGTATGATTGTAATTGTATGATTATGATTGTATGATTGTGATTGTATGATTGTGATTGTATGATTGTATTTGGGAGATTGTATTTGGGATATTGTAATTGTATGATTGCGATTGTATGATTGTGATTGTATGATTGTGATTGTATGATTGTGATTGTATGATTGTGATTGTATGATTGTGATAGTATGATTGTATTTGCGAGATTGTATTTGGGATATTGTAATTGTATGATTGCGATTGTATGATTGTAATTGTATGATTGTGATTGTATGATTGCGATTGTATGATTGTGATTGTATCATTGTGATGTATGATTGTAATTGTATGATTGTGATTGTATGATTGTGATTGTATGATTGTGATAGTATGATTGTGATTGTATGATTGTGATTGTATGATTGTGATTGTATGATTGTGATTGTCGGATTGTGGTTGTATGATTGTGATTGTATGATTGTGATTGTATGAGTGTGATTGTGTGATTGTGGTTGTGCGATTGAGATTGTACGATTGTGATTGTACGATTGTGATTGAATGATTGTGATTGTATGATTATGATTGTATGATTGTGATTGTATGATTGTGATTGTCTGATTGTGGTTGTATGATTGTGATTGTCTGATTGTGGTTGTATGATTGTGATTGTATGATTGTGGTTGTATGATTGTGATAGTATGATTGTGATTGTATGATTGTGATTGTATGATTGTGATTGTATGATTGTGATTGTATGATTGTATTTGGGAGATTGTATTTGGGAGATTGTATTTGGGAGATTGTAATTGTATGATTGCGATTGTATGATTGTGATTGTATGATTGCGATTGTATGAATGCGATTGTATGATTGTGACTGCATAATTGTGATTGTATGATTGTGATTGTATGATTGTGATTGTCTGATTGTGGTTGTATGATTGTGATTGTATGATTGTGATTGTATGATTGTGATTGTATGATTGTGATTGTATGATTGTGATTGTATGATTGTGATTGTATGATTGTATTTGCGAGATTGTATTTGGGATATTGTAATTGTATGATTGCGATTGTATGATTGTAATTGTATGATTGTTATTGTATGATTGCGATTGTATGATTGTGATTGTATGATTGTGATGTATGATTGTAATTGTATGATTATGATTGTATGATTGTGATTGTATGATTGTGATTGTATGATTGTATTTGGGAGATTGTATTTGGGATATTGTAATTGTATGATTGCGATTGTATGATTGTGATTGTATGATTGCGATTGTATGAATGCGATTGTATGATTGTGATTGCATAATTGTGATTGTATGATTGTGATTGTATGATTGTGATTGTCTGATTGTGGTTGTATGATTGTGATTGTATGATTGTGATTGTATGATTGTGATTGTATGATTGTGATTGTATGATTGTGATTGTATGATTGTGATTGTATGATTGTGATTGTATGATTGTATTTGCGAGATTGTATTCTGGATATTGTAATTGTATGATTGCGATTGTATGATTGTAATTGTATGATTGTTATTGTATGATTGCGATTGTATGATTGTGATTGTATGATTGTGATGTATGATTGTAATTGTATGATTATGATTGTATGATTGTGATTGTATGATTGTGATTGTATGATTGTATTTGGGAGATTGTATTTGGGATATTGTAATTGTATGATTGCGATTGTATGATTGTGATTGTATGATTGTGATTGTATGATTGTGATTGTATGATTGTATTTAGGAGATTGTATTTGGGATATTGTAATTGTATGATTGCGATTGTATGATTGTGATTGTATGAGTGTGATGTATGATTGTAATTGTATGATTATGATTGTATGATTGTGATTGTATGATTGAGATTGTATGATTGTGATTGTATGCTTGCGATTGTATGATTGTGATTGTATGATTGTGATTCTTTGATTGTGATTGTATGATTGTGATTGTATGATTGTGATTGTATGATTGTGGTTGTATGATTGTGATTGTATGATTGAGATTGTATGATTGTGATTGTATGATTGTGATTGTCTGATTGTGATTGTATGATTGTGATTGTATGATTGTGATAGTATGATTGTGAAAGTATGATTGTGGTTGTATGATTGTGATTGTATGATTGTGATTGTATGATCGAGATTGTATGATTGTGATTGTATGATTGCGATTGTATGATTGTGATTGTATGATTGTGATTGTATGATTGTGATTGTATGGTTGTGATTGTATGATTGTGCTTGTATGATTGTGATTGTATGATTGAAATTGTATGATTGTGATTGTATGATTGCGATTGTATGATTGTGATTGTATGATTGTGATTGTATGATTGTATTTGCGAGATTGTATTTGGGATATTGTAATTGTATGATTGCGATTGTCTGATTGTAATTGTATGATTATGATTGTATGATTGTGATTGTATGAATGCGATTGTATGATTGTGATTGTATGATTGTGATTGTATGATTGTAATAGCATGATTATGATTGTGTGATTGTGATTGTATGATTGCGATTGTATGATTGTGGTTGTATGATTATGATTGTATTTTTGTGATTGTATGATTGTGATTGTATGATTGTGATTGTATGATTGTGATTGTCGGATTGTGGTTGTATGATTGTGATTGCATGATTTTGAACGTATGATTGTGATTGTATGATTGTGATTGTATGATTGTGATTGCATGATTGTGATTGTATGATTGTGATTGTATGATTGTGATTGTATGATTGTGATTGTATGATTGCGATTGTATGATTGTGATTGTATGATTGTGATGTATGATTGTAATTGTATGATTATGATTGTATGATTGTGATGTATGATTGTAATTGTATGATTATGATTGTATGATTGTGATTGTATGATTGTGATTGTATGATTGTATTTGGGAGATTGTATTTGGGATATTGTAATTGTATGATTGCGATTGTATGATTGTGATTGTATGATTGTGATTGTATGATTGTGATTGTATGATTGTGATTGTATGATTGTGATAGTATGATTGTATTTGCGAGATTGTATTTGGGATATTGTAATTGTATGATTGCGATTGTATGATTGTAATTGTATGATTGTGATTGTATGATTGCGATTGTATGATTGTGATTGTATCATTGTGATGTATGATTGTAATTGTATGATTGTGATTGTATGATTGTGATTGTATGATTGTGATAGTATGATTGTGATTGTATGATTGTGATTGTATGATTGTGATTGTATGATTGTGATTGTCGGATTGTGGTTGGATGATTGTGATTGTATGATTGTGATTGTATGAGTGTGATTGTGTGATTGTGGTTGTGCGATTGAGATTGTACGATTGTGATTGTACGATTGTGATTGAATGATTGTGATTGTATGATTATGATTGTATGATTGTGATTGCATGATTGTGATTGTATGATTGTGATTGTATGATTGTGATTGTATGATTGTGATTGTATGACTGTGATTGTATGATTGTGATTGTATGATTGTGATTGTATGATTGTGAAGGTATGATTGTGATTGTATGATTGTGATTGTATGATTGTGATTGTATGATTGTGATTGTATGATTGTATTTGGGAGATTGTATTTGGGAAATTGTATTTGGGAGATTGTAATTGTATGATTGCGATTGTATGATTGTGATTGTATGATTGCGATTGTATGAATGCGATTGTATGATTGTGATTGCATAATTGTGATTGTATGATTGTGATTGTATGATTGTGATTGTCTGATTGTGGTTGTATGATTGTGATTGTATGATTGTGATTGTATGATTGTGATTGTATGATTGTGATTGTATGATTGTGATTGTATGATTGTGATAGTATGATTGTATTTGCGAGATTGTATTTGGGATATTGTAATTGTATGATTGCGATTGTATGATTGTAATTGTATGATTGTGATTGTATGATTGTATTTGGGAGATTGTATTTGGGATATTGTAATTGTATGATTGCGATTGTATGATTGTAATTGTATGATTGTGATTGTATGATTGCGATTGTATGATTGTATTTGGGAGATTGTATTTGGGATATTGTAATTGTATGATTGCGATTGTATGATTGTGATTGTATGAGTGTGATGTATGATTGTAATTGTATGATTATGATTGTATGATTGTGATTGTATGATTGAGATTGTATGATTGTGATTGTATGCTTGCGATTCTATGATTGTGATTGTATGATTGTGATTGTATGATTGTGATTGTATGATTGTGATTGTATGATTGTGATTGTATGATTGTGATTGTATGACTGTGATTGTATGATTGTGATTGTATGATTGCGATTGTATGATTGTGATTGTATGATTGTGATTGTATGATTGTGATTGTATGATTGTATTTGGGAGATTGTATTTGGGAGATTGTATTTGGGAGATTGTAATTGTATGATTGCGATTGTATGATTGTGATTGTATGATTGCGATTGTATGATTGTGATTGTATGATTGTGATGTATGATTGTAATTGTATGATTATGATTGTATGATTGTGATTGTATGATTGTGATAGTATGATTGTATTTGCGAGATTGTATTTGGGATATTGTAATTGTATGATTGCGATTGTATGATTGTAATTGTATGATTGTGATTGTATGATTGCGATTGTATGATTGTGATTGTGTGATTGTGATTCTTTGATTGTGATTGTATGATTGTGATTGTATGATTGTGATTGTATGATTGTGATTGTATGATTGTGATTGTATGATTGTGATTGTATGATTGTGATTGTATGATTGTGATTGTATGATTGTGATTGTATGATTGTGATTGTATGATTGTGATTGTATGACTGTGATTGTATGATTGTGATTGTATGATTGTGATTGTATGATTGTGATTGTATGATTGTGATTGTATGATTGTGATTGTCTGATTGTGATTGTATGATTGTGATTGTATGATTGTGATTGTATGATTGTGAAAGTATGATTGTGATTGTAAGATTGTGATTGTATGATTGTGATTGTATGAGTGTGATTGTGTGATTGTGGTTGTGCGATTGAGATTGTACGATTGTGATTGTACGATTGTGATTGAATGATTGTGATAGTATGATTATGATTGTATGATTGTGATTGCATGATTGTGATTGTATGATTGTGATTGTATGATTGTGATTGTATGATTGTGATTGTATGATTGTGATTGTATGATTGTGATTGTATGATTGTGATTGTATGATTGTGATAGTATGATTGTGATTGTATGATTGTGATTGTATGATTGTGATTGTATGATTGTGATACTATGATTGTGAAAGTATGATTGTGATTGTATGATTGTGATTGTATGATTGCGATTGTATGATTGTGATTGTATGATTGTGATGTATGATTGTAATTGTATGATTATGATTGTATGATTGTGATTGTATGATTGTGATTGTATGATTGTATTTGGGAGATTGTATTTGGGATATTGTAATTGTATGATTGCGATTGTATGATTGTGATTGTATGATTGTGATTGTATGATTGTGATTGTATGATTGTATTTGGGAGATTGTATTTGGGATATTGTAATTGTATGATTGCGATTGTATGATTGTGATTGTATGAGTGTGATGTATGATTGTAATTGTATGATTATGATTGTATGATTGTGATTGTATGATTGAGATTGTATGATTGTGATTGTATGCTTGCGATTGTATGATTGTGATTGTATGATTGTGATTCTTTGATTGTGATTGTATGATTGTGATTGTATGATTGTGATTGTATGATTGTGGTTGTATGATTGTGATTGTATGATTGAGATTGTATGATTGTGATTGTATGATTGTGATTGTCTGATTGTGATTGTATGATTGTGATTGTATGATTGTGATTGTATGATTGTGATTGTATGATTGTGATTGTATGATTGTGATTGTATGATTGTGATAGTATGATTGTGATTGTATGATTGTGATTGTATGATTGTGATTGTATGATTGTGATACTATGATTGTGAAAGTATGATTGTGATTGTATGATTGTGATTGTATGATTGTGATTGTATGATTGTGATTGTATGATTGCGATTGTATGATTGCGATTGTATGATTGTGATTGTATGATTGTGATAGTATGATTGTGATTGTATGATTGTGATTGTATGATTGTGATTGTATGATTGTGATACTATGATTGTGAAAGTATGATTGTGATTGTATGATTGTGATTGTATGATTGTGATTGTATGATTGAGATTGTATGATTGTGATTGTATGATTGTGATTGTCTGATTGTGATTGTATGAGTGTGATTGTGTGATTGTGGTTGTGCGATTGAGATTGTACGATTGTGATTGTACGATTGTGATTGAATGATTGTGATTGTATGATTATGATTGTATGATTGTGATTGCATGATTGTGATTGTATGATTGTGATTGTATGATTGTGATTGTATGATTGTGATTGTATGATTGTGATTGTATGATTGTGATTGTCTGATTGTGGTTGTATGACTGTGATTGTATGATTGTGGTTGTATGATTGTGATAGTATGATTGTGATTGTATGATTGTGATTGTATGATTGTGATTGTATGATTGTGATTGTATGATTGTATTTGGGAGATTGTATTTGGGAGATTGTATTTGGGAGATTGTAATTGTATGATTGCGATTGTATGATTGTGATTGTATGATTGCGATTGTATGAATGCGATTGTATGATTGTGATTGCATAATTGTGATTGTATGATTGTGATTGTATGATTGTGATTGTCTGATTGTGGTTGTATGATTGTGATTGTATGATTGTGATTGTATGATTGTGATTGTATGATTGTGATTGTATGATTGTGATTGTATGATTGTGATTGTATGATTGTATTTGCGAGATTGTATTTGGGATATTGTAATTGTATGATTGCGATTGTATGATTGTAATTGTATGATTGTTATTGTATGATTGCGATTGTATGATTGTGATTGTATGATTGTGATGTATGATTGTAATTGTATGATTATGATTGTATGATTGTGATTGTATGATTGTGATTGTATGATTGTATTTGGGAGATTGTATTTGGGATATTGTAATTGTATGATTGCGATTGTATGATTGTGATTGTATGATTGTGATTGTATGATTGTATTTAGGAGATTGTATTTGGGATATTGTAATTGTATGATTGCGATTGTATGATTGTGATTGTATGAGTGTGATGTATGATTGTAATTGTATGATTATGATTGTATGATTGTGATTGTATGATTGAGATTGTATGATTGTGATTGTATGCTTGCGATTGTATGATTGTGATTGTATGATTGTGATTCTTTGATTGTGATTGTATGATTGTGATTGTATGATTGTGATTGTATGATTGTGGTTGTATGATTGTGATTGTATGATTGAGATTGTATGATTGTGATTGTATGATTGTGATTGTCTGATTGTGATTGTATGATTGTGATTGTATGATTGTGATAGTATGATTGTGAAAGTATGATTGTGATACTATGATTGTGAAAGTATGATTGTGATTGTATGATTGTGATTGTATGATTGTGATTGTATGATTGTGATTGTATGATTGCGATTGTATGATTGCGATTGTATGATTGTGATTGTATGATTGTGATAGTATGATTGTGATTGTATGATTGTGATTGTATGATTGTGATTGTATGATTGTGATACTATGATTGTGAAAGTATGATTGTGATTGTATGATTGTGATTGTATGATTGTGATTGTATGATTGAGATTGTATGATTGTGATTGTATGATTGTGATTGTCTGATTGTGATTGTATGAGTGTGATTGTGTGATTGTGGTTGTGCGATTGAGATTGTACGATTGTGATTGTACGATTGTGATTGAATGATTGTGATTGTATGATTATGATTGTATGATTGTGATTGCATGATTGTGATTGTATGATTGTGATTGTATGATTGTGATTGTATGATTGTGATTGTATGATTGTGATTGTATGATTGTGATTGTATGATTGTGATTGTCTGATTGTGGTTGTATGACTGTGATTGTATGATTGTGGTTGTATGATTGTGATAGTATGATTGTGATTGTATGATTGTGATTGTATGATTGTGATTGTATGATTGTGATTGTATGATTGTATTTGGGAGATTGTATTTGGGAGATTGTATTTGGGAGATTGTAATTGTATGATTGCGATTGTATGATTGTGATTGTATGATTGCGATTGTATGAATGCGATTGTATGATTGTGATTGCATAATTGTGATTGTATGATTGTGATTGTATGATTGTGATTGTCTGATTGTGGTTGTATGATTGTGATTGTATGATTGTGATTGTATGATTGTGATTGTATGATTGTGATTGTATGATTGTGATTGTATGATTGTGATTGTATGATTGTATTTGCGAGATTGTATTTGGGATATTGTAATTGTATGATTGCGATTGTATGATTGTAATTGTATGATTGTTATTGTATGATTGCGATTGTATAATTGTGATTGTATGATTGTGATGTATGATTGTAATTGTATGATTATGATTGTATGATTGTGATTGTATGATTGTGATTGTATGATTGTATTTGGGAGATTGTATTTGGGATATTGTAATTGTATGATTGCGATTGTATGATTGTGATTGTATGATTGTGATTGTATGATTGTATTTAGGAGATTGTATTTGGGATATTGTAATTGTATGATTGCGATTGTATGATTGTGATTGTATGAGTGTGATGTATGATTGTAATTGTATGATTATGATTGTATGATTGTGATTGTATGATTGAGATTGTATGATTGTGATTGTATGCTTGCGATTGTATGATTGTGATTGTATGATTGTGATTCTTTGATTGTGATTGTATGATTGTGATTGTATGATTGTGATTGTATGATTGTGGTTGTATGATTGTGATTGTATGATTGAGATTGTATGATTGTGATTGTATGATTGTGATTGTCTGATTGTGATTGTATGATTGTGATTGTATGATTGTGATAGTATGATTGTGAAAGTATGATTGTGGTTGTATGATTGTGATTGTATGATTGTGATTGTATGATTGAGATTGTATGATTGTGATTGTATGATTGCGATTGTATGATTGTGATTGTATGATTGTGATTGTATGATTGTGATTGTATGGTTGTGATTGTATGATTGTGATTGTATGATTGTGATTGTATGATTGAAATTGTATGATTGTGATTGTATGATTGCGATTGTATGATTGTGATTGTATGATTGTGATTGTATGATTGTATTTGCGAGATTGTATTTGGGATATTGTAATTGTATGATTGCGATTGTCTGATTGTAATTGTATGATTATGATTGTATGATTGTGATTGTATGAATGCGATTGTATGATTGTGATTGTATGATTGTGATTGTATGATTGTAATAGCATGATTATGATTGTGTGATTGTGATTGTATGATTGCGATTGTATGATTGTGGTTGTATGATTATGATTGTATTTTTGTGATTGTATGATTGTGATTGTATGATTGTGATTGTATGATTGTGATTGTATGATTGTGATTGTATGATTGTGATTGTATGACTGTGATTGTATGATTGTGATTGTATGATTGCGATTGTATGATTGTGATTGTATGATTGTGATTGTATGATTGTGATTGTATGATTGTGATTGTATGATTGTGATTGTACGATTGTGATAGTATGATTGTATTTGGGAGATTGTATTTGGGATATTGTAATTGTATGATTCCGATTGTATGATTGTGATTGTATGATTGGGATTGTATGAGTGTGATTGTCTGATTGTGGTTGTGCGATTGTGATTGTACGATTGTGATTGTACGATTGTTATTGAATGATTGTGATTGTATGATTCTGATTGTATGATTGTGATTACATGATTGTGATTGTATGATTGTGATTGCATGATTTTGAACGTATGATTGTGATTGTATGATTGTGATTGTATGATTGTGATTGCATGATTGTGATTGTATGATTGTGATTGTATGATTGTGATTGTATGATTGTGATTGTATGATTGCGATTGTATGATTGTGATTGTATGATTGTGATGTATGATTGTAATTGTATGATTATGATTGTATGATTGTGATGTATGATTGTAATTGTATGATTATGATTGTATGATTGTGATTGTATGATTGTGATTGTATGATTGTATTTGGGAGATTGTATTTGGGATATTGTAATTGTATGATTGCGATTGTATGATTGTGATTGTATGATTGTGATTGTATGATTGTGATTGTATGATTGTATTTGGGAGATTGTATTTGGGAGATTGTATTTGGGAGATTGTAATTGTATGATTGCGATTGTATGATTGTGATTGTATGATTGCGATTGTATGATTGTGATTGTATGATTGTGATGTATGATTGTAATTGTATGATTATGATTGTATGATTGTGATTGTATGATTGTGATAGTATGATTGTATTTGCGAGATTGTATTTGGGATATTGTAATTGTATGATTGCGATTGTATGATTGTAATTGTATGATTGTGATTGTATGATTGCGATTGTATGATTGTGATTGTATGATTGTGATTCTTTGATTGTGATTGTATGATTGTGATTGTATGATTGTGATTGTATGATTGTGATTGTATGATTGTGATTGTATGATTGTGATTGTATGATTGTGATTGTATGATTGTGATTGTATGATTGTGATTGTATGATTGTGATTGTATGACTGTGATTGTATGATTGTGATTGTATGATTGTGATTGTATGATTGTGATTGTATGATTGTGATTGTATGATTGTGATTGTCTGATTGTGATTGTATGATTGTGATTGTATGATTGTGATTGTATGATTGTGATTGTATGATTGTGAAAGTATGATTGTGATTGTAGGATTGTGATTGTATGATTGTGATTGTATGAGTGTGATTGTGTGATTGTGGTTGTGCGATTGAGATTGTACGATTGTGATTGTACGATTGTGATTGAATGATTGTGATTGTATGATTATGATTGTATGATTGTGATTGCATGATTGTGATTGTATGATTGTGATTGTATGATTGTGATTGTATGATTGTCATTGTATGATTGTGATTGTATGATTGTGATTGTATGATTGTGATTGTATGATTGTGATAGTATGATTGTGATTGTATGATTGTGATTGTATGATTGTGATTGTATGATTGTGATTGTATGATTGTATTTGGGAGATTGTATTTGGGAGATTGTATTTGGGAGATTGTAATTGTATGATTGCGATTGTATGATTGTGATTGTATGATTGCGATTGTATGAATGCGATTGTATGATTGTGATTGCATAATTGTGATTGTATGATTGTGATTGTATGATTGTGATTGTCTGATTGTGGTTGTATGATTGTGATTGTATGATTGTGATTGTATGATTGTGATTGTATGATTGTGATTGTATGATTGTGATTGTATGATTGTATTTGCGAGATTGTATTTGGGATATTGTAATTGTATGATTGCGATTGTATGATTGCAATTGTATGATTGTGATTGTATGATTGCGATTGTATGATTGTGATTGTATGATTGTGATGTATGATTGTAATTGTATGATTATGATTGTATGATTGTGATTGTATGATTGTGAATGTATGATTGTATTTGGGATATTGTAATTGTATGATTGCGATTGTATGATTGTGATTGTATGATTGTGATTGTATGATTGTGATTGTATGATTGTATTTGGGAGATTGTATTTGGGATATTGTAATTGTATGATTGCGATTGTATGATTGTGATTGTATGAGTGTGATGTATGATTGTAATTGTATGATTATGATTGTATGATTGTGATTGTATGATTGAGATTGTATGATTGTGATTGTATGCTTGCGATTGTATGATTGTGATTGTATGATTGTGATTCTTTGATTGTGATTGTATGATTGTGATTGTATGATTGTGATTGTATGATTGTGGTTGTATGATTGTGATTGTATGATTGAGATTGTATGATTGTGATTGTATGATTGTGATTGTCTGATTGTGATTGTATGATTGTGATTGTATGATTGTGATTGTATGATTGTGATTGTATGATTGTGATTGTATGATTGTGATAGTATGATTGTGATTGTATGATTGTGATTGTATGATTGTGATTGTATGATTGTGATACTATGATTGTGAAAGTATGATTGTGATTGTATGATTGTGATTGTATGATTGTGATTGTATGATTGCGATTGTATGATTGCGATTGTATGATTGTGATTGTATGATTGTGATTGTATGATTGTGATTGTATGATTGTGATTGTATGATTGTGATTGTATGATTGAAATTGAGTGATTGTGATTGTATGATTGCGATTGTATGATTGTGATTGTATGATTGTGATTGTATGATTGTATTTGCGAGATTGTATTTGGGATATTGTAATTGTATGATTGCGATTGTATGATTGTAATTGTATGATTGTGGTTGTATGATTGTGATTGTATGATTGAGATTGTATGATTGTGATTGTATGATTGTGATTGTCTGATTGTGATTGTATGATTGTGATTGTATGATTGTGATTGTATGATTGTGATTGTATGATTGTGATTGTATGATTGTGATTGTATGATTGAGATTGTATGATTGTGATTGTATGATTGTGATTGTATGATTGTGGTTGTATGATTGTGATTGTATGATTGAGATTGTATGATTGTGATTGTATGATTGTGATTGTCTGATTGTGATTGTATGATTGTGATTGTATGATTGTGATTGTATGATTGTGATTGTATGATTGTGATTGTATGATTGTGATAGTATGATTGTGATTGTATGATTGTGATTGTATGATTGTGATTGTATGATTGTGATTGTATGATTGTGATAGTATGATTGTGATTGTCTGATTGTGATTGTATGATTGTGATAGTATGATTGTGATTGTATGATTGTGATTGTATGAATGCGATTGTATGATTGTGATTGTATGATTGTGATTGTATGATTGTAATTGCATGATTATGATTGTGTGATTGTGATTGTATGATTGCGATTGTATGATTGTGATTGTATGATTATGATTGTATTTTTGTGATTGTATGATTGTGATTGTATGATTGTGATTGTATGATTGTGATTGTATGACTGTGATTGTATGATTGTGATTGTATGATTGCTATTGTATGATTGTGATTGTATGATTGTGATTGTATGATTGTGATTGTATGATTGTGAAAGTATGATAGTGATGGTATGATTGTGATTGTATGATTGTGATTGTATGATTGGGATTGTATGAGTGTGATTGTCTGATTGTGGTTGTGCGATTGTGATTGTACGATTGTGATTGTACGATTGTTATTGAATGATTGTGATTGTATGATTCTGATTGTATGATTGTGATTACATGATTGTGATTGTATGATTGTGATTGTATGATTGTGATTGTATGATTGTGATTGTATGATTGCGATTGTATGATTGTGATTGTATGATTGTGATGTATGATTGTAATTGTATGATTATGATTGTATGATTGTGATGTATGATTGTAATTGTATGATTATGATTGTATGATTGTGATTGTATGATTGTGATTGTATGATTGTATTTGGGAGATTGTATTTGGGATATTGTAATTGTATGATTGCGATTGTATGATTGTGATTGTATGATTGTGATTGTATGATTGTGATTGTATGATTGTGATTGTATGATTGTGATAGTATGATTGTATTTGCGAGATTGTATTTGGGATATTGTAATTGTATGATTGCGATTGTATGATTGTAATTGTATGATTGTGATTGTATGATTGCGATTGTATGATTGTGATTGTATGATTGTGATGTATGATTGTAATTGTATGATTGTGATTGTATGATTGTGATTGTATGATTGTGATAGTATGATTGTGATTGTATGATTGTGATTGTATGATTGTGATTGTATGATTGTGATTGTCTGATTGTGGTTGTATGATTGTGATTGTATGATTGTGATTGTATGAGTGTGATTGTGTGATTGTGGTTGTGCGATTGAGATTGTACGTATGTGATTGTACGATTGTGATTGAATGATTGTGATTGTATGATTATGATTGTATGATTGTGATTGCATGATTGTGATTGTATGATTGTGATTGTATGATTGTGATTGTATGATTGTGATTGTATGATTGTGATTGTATGATTGTGATTGTATGATTGTGATTGTATGATTGTGATTGTATGATTGTGATTGTATGATTGTGATTGTATGATTGTATTTGGGAGATTGTATTTGGGAGATTGTATTTGGGAGATTGTAATTGTATGATTGCGATTGTATGATTGTGATTGTACGATTGTGATTGAATGATTGTGATTGTATGATTATGATTGTATGATTGTGATTGCATGATTGTGATTGTATGATTGTGATTGTATGATTGTGATTGTATGATTGTGATTGTATGATTGTGATTGTATGATTGTGATTGTATGATTGTGATTGTATGATTGTGATTGTATGATTGTGATTGTCTGATTGTGGTTGTATGATTGTGATTGTATGATTGTGATTGTATGAGTGTGATTGTGTGATTGTGGTTGTGCGATTGAGATTGTACGTATGTGATTGTACGATTGTGATTGAATGATTGTGATTGTATGATTGTGATTGTATGATTGTGATTGTATGACTGTGATTGTATGATTGTGATTGTATGATTGCGATTGTATGATTGTGATTGTATGATTGTGATTGTATGATTGTGATTGTATGATTGTATTTGGGAGATTGTATTTGGGAGATTGTATTTGGGAGATTGTAA
Source organism: Megachile rotundata (assembly GCF_050947335.1). Taxonomy (NCBI): domain Eukaryota; kingdom Metazoa; phylum Arthropoda; class Insecta; order Hymenoptera; family Megachilidae; genus Megachile; species Megachile rotundata. The sequence goes on along the minus strand of NW_027473371.1, from coordinate 130,607 downwards.
TTGTATGATTGCGATTGTATGATTGTGATTGTATGATTGCGATTGTATGATTGTGATTGTATGATTGTGATGTATGATTGTAATTGTATGATTATGATTGTATGATTGTGATTGTATGATTGTGATAGTATGATTGTATTTGCGAGATTGTATTTGGGATATTGTAATTGTATGATTGCGATTGTATGATTGTAATTGTATGATTGTGATTGTATGATTGCGATTGTATGATTGTGATTGTATGATTGTGATTCTTTGATTGTGATTGTATGATTGTGATTGTATGATTGTGATTGTATGATTGTGATTGTATGATTGTGATTGTATGATTGTGATTGTATGATTGTGATTGTATGATTGTGATTGTATGATTGTGATTGTATGATTGTGATTGTATGACTGTGATTGTATGATTGTGATTGTATGATTGTGATTGTATGATTGTGATTGTATGATTGTGATTGTATGATTGTGATTGTCTGATTGTGATTGTATGATTGTGATTGTATGATTGTGATTGTATGATTGTGATTGTATGATTGTGAAAGTATGATTGTGATTGTAGGATTGTGATTGTATGATTGTGATTGTATGAGTGTGATTGTGTGATTGTGGTTGTGCGATTGAGATTGTACGATTGTGATTGTACGATTGTGATTGAATGATTGTGATTGTATGATTATGATTGTATGATTGTGATTGCATGATTGTGATTGTATGATTGTGATTGTATGATTGTGATTGTATGATTGTGATTGTATGATTGTGATTGTATGATTGTGATTGTATGATTGTGATTGTATGATTGTGATTGTATGATTGTGATTGTATGATTGTGATTGTATGATTGTGATTGTATGATTGTGATTGTCTGATTGTGATTGTATGATTGTGATTGTATGATTGTGATTGTATGATTGTGATTGTATGATTGTGAAAGTATGATTGTGATTGTAGGATTGTGATTGTATGATTGTGATTGTATGAGTGTGATTGTGTGATTGTGGTTGTGCGATTGAGATTGTACGATTGTGATTGTACGATTGTGATTGAATGATTGTGATTGTATGATTATGATTGTATGATTGTGATTGCATGATTGTGATTGTATGATTGTGATTGTATGATTGTGATTGTATGATTGTCATTGTATGATTGTCATTGTATGATTGTGATTGTATGATTGTGATTGTATGATTGTGATAGTATGATTGTGATTGTATGATTGTGATTGTATGATTGTGATTGTATGATTGTGATTGTATGATTGTATTTTGGAGATTGTATTTGGGAGATTGTATTTGGGAGATTGTAATTGTATGATTGCGATTGTATGATTGTGATTGTATGATTGCGATTGTATGAATGCGATTGTATGATTGTGATTGCATAATTGTGATTGTATGATTGTGATTGTATGATTGTGATTGTCTGATTGTGGTTGTATGATTGTGATTGTATGATTGTGATTGTATGATTGTGATTGTATGATTGTGATTGTATGATTGTGATTGTATGATTGTATTTGCGAGATTGTATTTGGGATATTGTAATTGTATGATTGCGATTGTATGATTGCAATTGTATGATTGTGATTGTATGATTGCGATTGTATGATTGTGATTGTATGATTGTGATGTATGATTGTAATTGTATGATTATGATTGTATGATTGTGATTGTATGATTGTGAATGTATGATTGTATTTGGGAGATTGTATTTGGGATATTGTAATTGTATGATTGCGATTGTATGATTGTGATTGTATGATTGTGATTGTATGATTGTGATTGTATGATTGTATTTGGGAGATTGTATTTGGGATATTGTAATTGTATGATTGCGATTGTATGATTGTGATTGTATGAGTGTGATGTATGATTGTAATTGTATGATTATGATTGTATGATTGTGATTGTATGATTGAGATTGTATGATTGTGATTGTATGCTTGCGATTGTATGATTGTGATTGTATGATTGTGATTCTTTGATTGTGATTGTATGATTGTGATTGTATGATTGTGATTGTATGATTGTGGTTGTATGATTGTGATTGTATGATTGAGATTGTATGATTGTGATTGTATGATTGTGATTGTCTGATTGTGATTGTATGATTGTGATTGTATGATTGTGATTGTATGATTGTGATTGTATGATTGTGATTGTATGATTGTGATAGTATGATTGTGATTGTATGATTGTGATTGTATGATTGTGATTGTATGATTGTGATACTATGATTGTGAAAGTATGATTGTGATTGTATGATTGTGATTGTATGATTGTGATTGTATGATTGCGATTGTATGATTGCGATTGTATGATTGTGATTGTATGATTGTGATTGTATGATTGTGATTGTATGATTGTGATTGTATGATTGAAATTGAGTGATTGTGATTGTATGATTGCGATTGTATGATTGTGATTGTATGATTGTGATTGTATGATTGTATTTGCGAGATTGTATTTGGGATATTGTAATTGTATGATTGCGATTGTATGATTGTAATTGTATGATTATGATTGTATGATTGTGATTGTATGAATGCGATTGTATGATTGTGATTGTATGATTGTGATTGTATGATTGTAATTGCATGATTATGATTGTGTGATTGTGATTGTATGATTGCGATTGTATGATTGTGATTGTATGATTATGATTGTATTTTTGTGATTGTATGATTGTGATTGTATGATTGTGATTGTATGATTGTGATTGTATGACTGTGATTGTATGATTGTGATTGTATGATTGCTATTGTATGATTGTGATTGTATGATTGTGATTGTATGATTGTGATTGTATGATTGTGATTGTATGATTGTGATTGTATGATTGTGATTGTACGATTGTGATAGTATGATTGTATTTGGGAGATTGTATTTGGGATATTGTAATTGTATGATTGCGATTGTATGATTGTGATTGTATGATTGTGATTGTATGATTGAGATTGTATGATTGTGATTGTATGCTTGCGATTGTATGAATGTGATTGTATGATTGTGATTGTATGACTGTGATTGTATGATTGTGATTGTATGATTGTGATTGTATGATTGTGAAAGTATGATAGTGATGGTATGATTGTGATTGTATGATTGTGATTGTATGATTGGGATTGTATGAGTGTGATTGTCTGATTGTGGTTGTGCGATTGTGATTGTACGATTGTGATTGTACGATTGTTATTGAATGATTGTGATTGTATGATTCTGATTGTATGATTGTGATTACATGATTGTGATTGTATGATTGTGATTGTATGATTGTGATTGTATGATTGTGATTGTATGATTGCGATTGTATGATTGTGATTGTATGATTGTGATGTATGATTGTAATTGTATGATTATGATTGTATGATTGTGATGTATGATTGTAATTGTATGATTATGATTGTATGATTGTGATTGTATGATTGTGATTGTATGATTGTATTTGGGAGATTGTATTTGGGATATTGTAATTGTATGATTGCGATTGTATGATTGTGATTGTATGATTGTGATTGTATGATTGTGATTGTATGATTGTGATTGTATGATTGTGATAGTATGATTGTATTTGCGAGATTGTATTTGGGATATTGTAATTGTATGATTGCGATTGTATGATTGTAATTGTATGATTGTGATTGTATGATTGCGATTGTATGATTGTGATTGTATGATTGTGATGTATGATTGTAATTGTATGATTGTGATTGTATGATTGTGATTGTATGATTGTGATAGTATGATTGTGATTGTATGATTGTGATTGTATGATTGTGATTGTATGATTGTGATTGTCTGATTGTGGTTGTATGATTGTGATTGTATGATTGTGATTGTATGAGTGTGATTGTGTGATTGTGGTTGTGCGATTGAGATTGTACGTATGTGATTGTACGATTGTAATTGTATGATTGCGATTGTATGATTGTGATTGTATGAGTGTGATGTATGATTGTAATTGTATGATTATGATTGTATGATTGTGATTGTATGATTGAGATTGTATGATTGTGATTGTATGCTTGCGATTCTATGATTGTGATTGTATGATTGTGATTGTATGATTGTGATTGTATGATTGTGATTGTATGATTGTGATTGTATGATTGTGATTGTATGATTGTGATTGTATGACTGTGATTGTATGATTGTGATTGTATGATTGCGATTGTATGATTGTGATTGTATGATTGTGATTGTATGATTGTGATTGTATGATTGTATTTGGGAGATTGTATTTGGGAGATTGTATTTGGGAGATTGTAATTGTATGATTGCGATTGTATGATTGTGATTGTATGATTGCGATTGTATGATTGTGATTGTATGATTGTGATGTATGATTGTAATTGTATGATTATGATTGTATGATTGTGATTGTATGATTGTGATAGTATGATTGTATTTGCGAGATTGTATTTGGGATATTGTAATTGTATGATTGCGATTGTATGATTGTAATTGTATGATTGTGATTGTATGATTGCGATTGTATGATTGTGATTGTATGATTGTGATTCTTTGATTGTGATTGTATGATTGTGATTGTATGATTGTGATTGTATGATTGTGATTGTATGATTGTGATTGTATGATTGTGATTGTATGATTGTGATTGTATGATTGTGATTGTATGATTGTGATTGTATGATTGTGATTGTATGATTGTGATTGTATGACTGTGATTGTATGATTGTGATTGTATGATTGTGATTGTATGATTGTGATTGTATGATTGTGATTGTATGATTGTGATTGTCTGATTATGATTGTATGATTGTGATTGTATGATTGTGATTGTATGATTGTGATTGTATGATTGTGAAAGTATGATTGTGATTGTAGGATTGTGATTGTATGATTGTGATTGTATGAGTGTGATTGTGTGATTGTGGTTGTGCGATTGAGATTGTACGATTGTGATTGTACGATTGTGATTGAATGATTGTGATTGTATGATTATGATTGTATGATTGTGATTGCATGATTGTGATTGTATGATTGTGATTGTATGATTGTGATTGTATGATTGTGATTGTATGATTGTGATTGTATGATTGTGATTGTATGATTGTGATAGTATGATTGTGATTGTATGATTGTGATTGTATGATTGTGATTGTATGATTGTGATTGTATGATTGTATTTGCGAGATTGTATTTGGGATATTGTAATTGTATGATTGCGATTGTATGATTGCAATTGTATGATTGTGATTGTATGATTGCGATTGTATGATTGTGATTGTATGATTGTGATGTATGATTGTAATTGTATGATTATGATTGTATGATTGTGATTGTATGATTGTGATTGTATGATTGTATTTGGGAGATTGTATTTGGGATATTGTAATTGTATGATTGCGATTGTATGATTGTGATTGTATGATTGTGATTGTATGATTGTGATTGTATGATTGTATTTGCGAGATTATATTTGGGATATTGTAATTGTATGATTGCGATTGTATGATTGTGATTGTATGAGTGTGATGTATGATTGTAATTGTATGATTATGATTGTATGATTGCGATTGTATGATTGAGATTGTATGATTGTGATTGTATGCTTGCGATTGTATGATTGTGATTGTATGATTGTGATTCTTTGATTGTGATTGTATGATTGTGATTGTATGATTGTGATTGTATGATTGTGGTTGTATGATTGTGATTGTATGATTGAGATTGTATGATTGTGATTGTATGATTGTGATTGTCTGATTGTGATTGTATGATTGTGATTGTATGATTGTGATTGTATGATTGTGATTGTATGATTGTGATAGTATGATTGTGATTGTATGATTGTGATTGTATGATTGTGATTGTATGATTGTGATACTATGATTGTGAAAGTATGATTGTGATTGTATGATTGTGATTGTATGATTGTGATGTATGATTGCGATTGTATGATTGCGATTGTATGATTGTGATTGTATGATTGTGATTGTATGATTGTGATTGTATGATTGTGATTGTATGATTGTGATTGTATGATTGAAATTGAGTGATTGTGATTGTATGATTGCGATTGTATGATTGTGATTGTATGATTGTGATTGTATGATTGTATTTGCGAGATTGTATTTGGGATATTGTAATTGTATGATTGCGATTGTATGATTGTAATTGTATGATTATGATTGTATGATTGTGATTGTATGAATGCGATTGTATGATTGTGATTGTATGATTGTGATTGTATGATTGTAATTGCATGATTATGATTGTGTGATTGTGATTGTATGATTGCGATTGTATGATTGTGATTGTATGATTATGATTGTATTTTTGTGATTGTATGATTGTGATTGTATGATTGTGATTGTATGATTGTGATTGTATGACTGTGATTGTATGATTGTGATTGTATGATTGCTATTGTATGATTGTGATTGTATGATTGTGATTGTATGATTGTGATTGTATGATTGTGATTGTATGATTGTGATTGTATGATTGTGATTGTACGATTGTGATAGTATGATTGTATTTGGGAGATTGTATTTGGGATATTGTAATTGTATGATTGCGATTGTATGATTGTGATTGTATGATTGTGATTGTATGATTGAGATTGTATGATTGTGATTGTATGCTTGCGATTGTATGAATGTGATTGTATGATTGTGATTGTATGACTGTGATTGTATGATTGTGATTGTATGATTGTGATTGTATGATTGTGAAAGTATGATAGTGATGGTATGATTGTGATTGTATGATTGTGATTGTATGATTGGGATTGTATGAGTGTGATTGTCTGATTGTGGTTGTGCGATTGTGATTGTACGATTGTGATTGTACGATTGTTATTGAATGATTGTGATTGTATGATTCTGATTGTATGATTGTGATTACATGATTGTGATTGTATGATTGTGATTGCATGATTTTGAACGTATGATTGTGATTGTATGATTGTGATTGTATGATTATGATTGTATTTTTGTGATTGTATGATTGTGATTGTATGATTGTGATTGTATGATTGTGATTGTATGACTGTGATTGTATGATTGTGATTGTATGACTGTGATTGTATGATTGTGATTGTATGATTGTGATTGTATGTTTGTGAAAGTATGATTGTGATTGTATGATTGTGATTGCATGATTTTGAACGTATGATTGTGATTGTATGATTGTGATTGTATGATTGTGATTGTATGATTGTGAAAGTATGATTGTGATGGTATGATTGTGATTGTATGATTGTGATTGTATGATAGTGATTGTATGATTGTGGTTGTATGATTGTGATTGTCTGATTGTGATTGTATGATTGTGATTGTATGATTGTGATTGTATGATTGTGAAAGTATGATTGTGATTGTATGATTGTGATTGTATGATTGTGATTGTATGATTGTGATTGTATGATTGTGAAAGTATGATTGTGATTGTATGATTGTGATTGTATGATTGTGATTGTATGAGTGTGATTGTGTGATTGTGGTTGTGCGATTGAGATTGTACGATTGTGATTGTACGATTGTGATTGAATGATTGTGATTGTATGATTATGATTGTATGATTGTGATTGTATGATTGCGATTGTATGATTGCGATTGTATGATTGTGATTGTATGATTGTGATTGTATGATTGTGATTGTATGATTGTGATTGTATGATTGTGATTGTATGATTGAAATTGTATGATTGTGATTGTATGATTGCGATTGTATGATTGTGATTGTATGATTGTGATTGTATGATTGTATTTGCGAGATTGTATTTGGGATATTGTAATTGTATGATTGCGATTGTATGATTGTAATTGTATGATTATGATTGTATGATTGTGATTGTATGAATGCGATTGTATGATTGTGATTGTATGATTGTGATTGTATGATTGTAATTGCATGATTATGATTGTCTGATTGTGATTGTATGATTGTGATTGTATGATTGTGATTGTATGATTGTGATTGTATGATTGTGATTGTATGACTGTGATTGTATGATTGTGATTGTATGATTGCGATTGTATGATTGTGATTGTATGATTGTGATTGTATGATTGTGATTGTATGATTGTATTTGGGAGATTGTATTTGGGAGATTGTATTTGGGATATTGTAATTGTATGATTGCGATTGTATGATTGTGATTGTATGATTGTGATTGTATGATTGTGATTGTATGATTGTGATTGTATGATTGTGATAGTATGATTGTATTTGGGATATTGTAATTGTATGATTGCGATTGTATGATTGTAATTGTATGATTGTGATTGTATGATTGCGATTGTATGATTGTGATTGTATGATTGTGATGTATGATTGTAATTGTATGATTGTGATTGTATGATTGTGATTGTATGATTGTGATAGTATGATTGTGATTGTATGATTGTGATTGTATGATTGTGATTGTATGATTGTGATTGTCGGATTGTGATTGTATGATTGTGATTGTATGATTGTGATTGTATGATTGTGATTGTCTGATTGTGATTGTATGATTGTGATTGTATGATTGTGATTGTATGATTGTGAAAGTATGATTGTGATTGTAAGATTGTGATTGTATGATTGTGATTGTATGAGTGTGATTGTGTGATTGTGGTTGTGCGATTGAGATTGTACGATTGTGATTGTACGATTGTGATTGATTGATTGTGATTGTATGATTATGATTGTATGATTGTGATTGCATGATTGTGATTGTATGATTGTGATTGTATGATTGTGATTGTATGATTGTGATTGTATGATTGTGATTGTATGATTGTGATTGTGTGATTGTGATTGTATGATTGTGATAGTATGATTGTGATTGTATGATTGTGATTGTATGATTGTGATTGTATGATTGTGATTGTATGATTGTATTTGGGAGATTGTATTTGGGAGATTGTATTTGGGAGATTGTAATTGTATGATTGCGATTGTATGATTGTGATTGTATGATTGCGATTGTATGAATGCGATTGTATGATTGTGATTGCATAATTGTGATTGTATGATTGTGATTGTATGATTGTGATTGTCTGATTGTGGTTGTATGATTGTGATTGTATGATTGTGATTGTATGATTGTGATTGTATGATTGTGATTGTATGATTGTGATTGTATGATTGTATTTGCGAGATTGTATTTGGGATATTGTAATTGTATGATTGCGATTGTATGATTGTAATTGTATGATTGTGATTGTATGATTGCGATTGTATGATTGTGATTGTATGATTGTGATGTGTGATTGTAATTGTATGATTATGATTGTATGATTGTGATTGTATGATTGTGATTGTATGATTGTATTTGGGAGATTGTATTTGGGATATTGTAATTGTATGATTGCGATTGTATGATTGTGATTGTATGATTGTGATTGTATGATTGTGATTGTATGATTGTATTTGGGAGATTGTATTTGGGATATTGTAATTGTATGATTGCGATTGTATGATTGTGATTGTATGAGTGTGATGTATGATTGTAATTGTATGATTATGATTGTATGATTGTGATTGTATGATTGAGATTGTATGATTGTGATTGTATGCTTGCGATTGTATGATTGTGATTGTATGATTGTGATTCTTTGATTGTGATTGTATGATTGTGATTGTATGATTGTGATTGTATGATTGTGGTTGTATGATTGTGATTGTATGATTGAGATTGTATGATTGTGATTGTATGATTGTGATTGTCTGATTGTGATTGTATGATTGTGATTGTATGATTGTGATTGTATGATTGTGATTGTATGATTGTGATTGTATGATTGTGATAGTATGATTGTGATTGTATGATTGTGATTGTATGATTGTGATTGTATGATTGTGATACTATGATTGTGAAAGTATGATTGTGATTGTATGATTGTGATTGTATGATTGTGATTGTATGATTGTGATTGTATGATTGCGATTGTATGATTGCGATTGTATGATTGTGATTGTATGATTGTGATTGTATGATTGTGATTGTATGATTGTGATTGTATGATTGTGATTGTATGATTGAAATTGTATGATTGTGATTGTATGATTGCGATTGTATGATTGTGATTGTATGATTGTGATTGTATGATTGTATTTGCGAGATTGTATTTGGGATATTGTAATTGTATGATTGCGATTGTATGATTGTAATTGTATGATTATGATTGTATGATTGTGATTGTATGAATGCGATTGTATGATTGTGATTGTATGATTGTGATTGTATGATTGTAATTGCATGATTATGATTGTGTGATTGTGATTGTATGATTGCGATTGTATGATTGTGATTGTATGATTATGATTGTATTTTTGTGATTGTATGATTGTGATTGTATGATTGTGATTGTATGATTGTGATTGTATGACTGTGATTGTATGATTGTGATTGTGTGATTGCTATTGTATGATTGTGATTGTATGATTGTGATTGTATGATTGTGATTGTATGATTGTGATTGTACGATTGTGATAGTATGATTGTATTTGGGAGATTGTATTTGGGATATTGTAATTGTATGATTGCGATTGTATGATTGTGATTGTATGATTGTGATTGTATGATTGTGATTGTATGATTGTGATTGTATGATTGAGATTGTATGATTGTGATTGTCTGATTGTGATTGTATGATTGTGATTGTATGATTGTGATTGTATGATTGTGATTGTATGATTGTGATTGTATGACTGTGATTGTATGATTGTGATTGTATGATTGCGATTGTATGATTGTGATTGTATGATTGTGATTGTATGATTGTGATTGTATGATTGTATTTGGGAGATTGTATTTGGGAGATTGTATTTGGGAGATTGTATTTGGGAGATTGTAATTGTATGATTGCGATTGTATGATTGTGATTGTATGATTGCGATTGTATGATTGTGATTGTATGATTGTGATGTATGATTGTAATTGTATGATTATGATTGTATGATTGTGATTGTATGATTGTGATAGTATGATTGTATTTGCGAGATTGTATTTGGGATATTGTAATTGTATGATTGCGATTGTATGATTGTAATTGTGTGATTGTGATTGTATGATTGCGATTGTATGATTGTGATTGTATGATTGTGATTCTTTGATTGTGATTGTATGATTGTGATTGTATGATTGTGATTGTATGATTGTATTTGGGAGATTGTATTTGGGAGATTGTATTTGGGAGATTGTATTTGGGAGATTGTAATTGTATGATTGCGATTGTATGATTGTGATTGTATGATTGCGATTGTATGAATGCGATTGTATGATTGTGATTGCATAATTGTGATTGTATGATTGTGATTGTATGATTGTGATTGTCTGATTGTGGTTGTATGATTGTGATTGTATGATTGTGATTGTATGATTGTGATTGTATGATTGTGATTGTATGATTGTGATTGTATGATTGTGATTGTATGATTGTATTTGCAAGATTGTATTTGGGATATTGTAATTGTATGATTGCGATTGTATGATTGTAATTGGATGATTGTGATTGTATGATTGTGATGTATGATTGTAATTGTATGATTATGATTGTATGATTGTGATTGTATGATTGTGATTGTATGATTGTGATTGTATGATTGTATTTGGGAGATTGTATTTGGGATATTGTAATTGTATGATTGCGATTGTATGATTGTGATTGTATGATTGTGATTGTATGATTGTGATTGTATGATTGTATTTGGGAGATTGTATTTGGGATATTGTAATTGTATGATTGCGATTGTATGATTGTGATTGTATGAGTGTGATGTATGATTGTAATTGTATGATTATGATTGTATGATTGTGATTGTATGATTGAGATTGTATGATTGTGATTGTATGCTTGCGATTGTATGATTGCGATTGTATGATTGTGATTCTTTGATTGTGATTGTATGATTGTGATTGTATGATTGTGATTGTATGATTGTGGTTGTATGATTGTGATTGTATGATTGAGATTGTATGATTGTGATTGTATGATTGTGATTGTCTGATTGTGATTGTATGATTGTGATTGTATGATTGTGATTGTATGATTGTGATTGTATGATTGTGATTGTATGATTGTGATAGTATGATTGTGATTGTATGATTGTGATTGTATGATTGTGATTGTATGATTGTGATTATATGATTGTGAAAGTATGATTGTGATTGTATGATTGTGATTGTATGATTGTGATTGTATGATTGTGATTGTATGATTGCGATTGTATGATTGCGATTGTATGATTGCGATTGTATGATTGTGATTGTATGATTGTGATTGTATGATTGTGATTGTATGATTGTGATTGTATGATTGAAATTGTATGATTGTGATTGTATGATTGCGATTGTATGATTGTGATTGTATGATTGTGATTGTATGATTGTATTTGCGAGATTGTATTTGGGATATTGTAATTGTATGACTGCGATTGTATGATTGTAATTGTATGATTATGATTGTATGATTGTGATTGTATGAATGCGATTGTATGATTGTGATTGTATGATTGTGATTGTATGATTGTAATTGCATGATTATGATTGTGTGATTGTGATTGTATGATTGCGATTGTATGATTGTGATTGTATGATTATGATTGTATTTTTGTGATTGTATGATTGTGATTGTATGATTGTGATTGTATGACTGTGATTGTATGATTGTGATTGTATGATTGCTATTGTATGATTGTGATTGTATGATTGTGATTGTATGATTGTGATTGTATGATTGTGATTGTATGATTGTGATTGTATGATTGCGATTGTATGATTGTGATTGTACGATTGTGATAGTATGATTGTATTTGGGAGATTGTATTTGGGATATTGTAATTGTATGATTGCGATTGTATGATTGTGATTGTATGATTGGGATTGTATGAGTGTGATTGTCTGATTGTGGTTGTGCGATTGTGATTGTACGATTGTGATTGTACGATTGTTATTGAATGATTGTGATTGTATGATTCTGATTGTATGATTGTGATTACATGATTGTGATTGTATGATTGTGATTGCATGATTTTGAACGTATGATTGTGATTGTATGATTGTGATTGTATGATTGTGATTGCATGATTGTGATTGTATGATTGTGATTGTATGATTGTGATTGTATGATTGTGATTGTATGATTGCGATTGTATGATTGTGATTGTATGATTGTGATGTATGATTGTAATTGTATGATTATGATTGTATGATTGTGATGTATGATTGTAATTGTATGATTATGATTGTATGATTGTGATTGTATGATTGTGATTGTATGATTGTATTTGGGAGATTGTATTTGGGATATTGTAATTGTATGATTGCGATTGTATGATTGTGATTGTATGATTGTGATTGTATGATTGTGATTGTATGATTGTGATTGTATGATTGTGATAGTATGATTGTATTTGCGAGATTGTATTTGGGATATTGTAATTGTATGATTGCGATTGTATGATTGTAATTGTATGATTGTGATTGTATGATTGCGATTGTATGATTGTGATTGTATGATTGTGATGTATGATTGTAATTGTATGATTGTGATTGTATGATTGTGATTGTATGATTGTGATAGTATGATTGTGATTGTATGATTGTGATTGTATGATTGTGATTGTATGATTGTGATTGTCGGATTGTGATTGTCGGATTGTGGTTGTATGATTGTGATTGTATGATTGTGATTGTATGAGTGTGATTGTGTGATTGTGGTTGTGCGATTGAGATTGTACGATTGTGATTGTACGATTGTGATTGAATGATTGTGATTGTATGATTATGATTGTATGATTGTGATTGTATGATTGTGATTGTATGATTGTGATTGTATGATTGTGATTGTCTGATTGTGATTGTATGATTGTGATTGTATGATTGTGATTGTATGATTGTGAAAGTATGATTGTGATTGTAAGATTGTGATTGTATGATTGTGATTGTATGAGTGTGATTGTGTGATTGTGGTTGTGCGATTGAGATTGTACGATTGTGATTGTACGATTGTGATTGAATGATTGTGATTGTATGATTATGATTGTATGATTGTGATTGCATGATTGTGATTGTATGATTGTGATTGTATGATTGTGATTGTATGATTGTGATTGTATGATTGTGATTGTATGATTGTGATTGTGTGATTGTGATTGTATGATTGTGATAGTATGATTGTGATTGTATGATTGTGATTGTATGATTGTGATTGTATGATTGTATTTGGGAGATTGTATTTGGGAGATTGTATTTGGGAGATTGTAATTGTATGATTGCGATTGTATGATTGTGATTGTATGATTGCGATTGTATGAATGCGATTGTATGATTGTGATTGCATAATTGTGATTGTATGATTGTGATTGTATGATTGTGATTGTCTGATTGTGGTTGTATGATTGTGATTGTATGATTGTGATTGTATGATTGTGATTGTATGATTGTGATTGTATGATTGTATTTGCGAGATTGTATTTGGGATATTGTAATTGTATGATTGCGATTGTATGATTGTAATTGTATGATTGTGATTGTATGATTGCGATTGAATGATTGTGATTGTATGATTGTGATGTGTGATTGTAATTGTATGATTATGATTGTATGATTGTGATTTTCTGATTGTGATTGTATGATTGTATTTGGGAGATTGTATTTGGGATATTGTAATTGTATGATTGCGATTGTATGATTGTGATTGTATGATTGTGATTGTATGATTGTGATTGTATGATTGTATTTGGGAGATTGTATTTGGGATATTGTAATTGTATGATTGCGATTGTATGATTGTGATTGTATGAGTGTGATGTATGATTGTAATTGTATGATTATGATTGTATGATTGTGATTGTATGATTGAGATTGTATGATTGTGATTGTATGCTTGCGATTGTATGATTGTGATTGTATGATTGTGATTCTTTGATTGTGATTGTATGATTGTGATTGTATGATTGTGATTGTATGATTGTGGTTGTATGATTGTGATTGTATGATTGAGATTGTATGATTGTGATTGTATGATTGTGATTGTCTGATTGTGATTGTATGATTGTGATTGTATGATTGTGATTGTATGATTGTGATTGTATGATTGTGATTGTATGATTGTGATAGTATGATTGTGATTGTATGATTGTGATTGTATGATTGTGATTGTATGATTGTGATACTATGATTGTGAAAGTATGATTGTGATTGTATGATTGTGATTGTATGATTGTGATTGTATGATTGTGATTGTATGATTGCGATTGTATGATTGCGATTGTATGATTGTGATTGTATGATTGTGATTGTATGATTGTGATTGTATGATTGTGATTGTATGATTGTGATTGTATGATTGAAATTGTATGATTGTGATTGTATGATTGCGATTGTATGATTGTGATTGTATGATTGTGATTGTATGATTGTATTTGCGAGATTGTATTTGGGATATTGTAATTGTATGATTGCGATTGTATGATTGTAATTGTATGATTATGATTGTATGATTGTGATTGTATGAATGCGATTGTATGATTGTGATTGTATGATTGTGATTGTATGATTGTAATTGCATGATTATGATTGTGTGATTGTGATTGTATGATTGTGATTGTATGATTGTGATTGTATGATTGTGATTGTATGACTGTGATTGTATGATTGTGATTGTATGATTGCGATTGTATGATTGTGATTGTATGATTGTGATTGTATGATTGTGATTGTATGATTGTATTTGGGAGATTGTATTTGGGAGATTGTATTTGGGAGATTGTATTTGGGAGATTGTAATTGTATGATTGCGATTGTATGATTGTGATTGTATGATTGCGATTGTATGATTGTGATTGTATGATTGTGATGTATGATTGTAATTGTATGATTATGATTGTATGATTGTGATTGTATGATTGTGATAGTATGATTGTATTTGCGAGATTGTATTTGGGATATTGTAATTGTATGATTGCGATTGTATGATTGTAATTGTATGATTGTGATTGTATGATTGCGATTGTATGATTGTGATTGTATGATTGTGATTCTTTGATTGTGATTGTATGATTGTGATTGTATGATTGTGATTGTATGATTGTATTTGGGAGATTGTATTTGGGAGATTGTATTTGGGAGATTGTATTTGGGAGATTGTAATTGTATGATTGCGATTGTATGATTGTGATTGTATGATTGCGATTGTATGAATGCGATTGTATGATTGTGATTGCATAATTGTGATTGTATGATTGTGATTGTATGATTGTGATTGTCTGATTGTGGTTGTATGATTGTGATTGTATGATTGTGATTGTATGATTGTGATTGTATGATTGTGATTGTATGATTGTGATTGTATGATTGTGATTGTATGATTGTGATTGTATGATTGTATTTGCGAGATTGTATTTGGGATATTGTAATTGTATGATTGCGATTGTATGATTGTAATTGGATGATTGTGATTGTATGATTGCGATTGTATGATTGTGATTGTATGATTGTGATGTGTGATTGTAATTGTATGATTATGATTGTATGATTGTGATTGTATGATTGTGATTGTATGATTGTGATTGTATGATTGTATTTGGGAGATTGTATTTGGGATATTGTAATTGTATGATTGCGATTGTAGGATTGTGATTGTATGATTGTATTTGGGAGATTGTATTTGGGATATTGTAATTGTATGATTGCGATTGTATGATTGTGATTGTATGAGTGTGATGTATGATTGTAATTGTATGATTATGATTGTATGATTGTGATTGTATGATTGAGATTGTATGATTGTGATTGTATGCTTGCGATTGTATGATTGTGATTGTATGATTGTGATTCTTTGATTGTGATTGTATGATTGTGATTGTATGATTGTGATTGTATGATTGTGGTTGTATGACTGTGATTGTATGATTGAGATTGTATGATTGTGATTGTATGATTGTGATTGTCTGATTGTGATTGTATGATTGTGATTGTATGATTGTGATTGTATGATTGTGATTGTATGATTGTGATTGTATGATTGTGATAGTATGATTGTGATTGTATGATTGTGATTGTATGATTGTGATTGTATGATTGTGATTATATGATTGTGAAAGTATGATTGTGATTGTATGATTGTGATTGTATGATTGTGATTGTATGATTGTGATTGTATGATTGTGATTGTATGATTGCGATTGTATGATTGCGATTGTATGATTGCGATTGTATGATTGTGATTGTATGATTGTGATTGTATGATTGTGATTGTATGATTGTGATTGTATGATTGAAATTGTATGATTGTGATTGTATGATTGCGATTGTATGATTGTGATTGTATGATTGTGATTGTATGATTGTATTTGCGAGATTGTATTTGGGATATTGTAATTGTATGACTGCGATTGTATGATTGTAATTGTATGATTATGATTGTATGATTGTGATTGTATGAATGCGATTGTATGATTGTGATTGTATGATTGTGATTGTATGATTGTAATTGCATGATTATGATTGTGTGATTGTGATTGTATGATTGCGATTGTATGATTGTGATTGTATGATTATGATTGTATTTTTGTGATTGTATGATTGTGATTGTATGATTGTGATTGTATGACTGTGATTGTATGATTGTGATTGTATGATTGCTATTGTATGATTGTGATTGTATGATTGTGATTGTATGATTGTGATTGTATGATTGTGATTGTATGATTGTGATTGTACGATTGTGATAGTATGATTGTATTTGGGAGATTGTATTTGGGATATTGTAATTGTATGATTGCGATTGTATGATTGTGATTGTATGATTGTGATTGTATGATTGAGATTGTATGATTGTGATTGTATGCTTGCGATTGTATGAATGTGATTGTATGATTGTGATTGTATGACTGTGATTGTATGATTATGATTGTATGATTGTGATTGTATGATTGTGAAAGTATGATAGTGATGGTATGATTGTGATTGTATGATTGTGATTGTATGATTGGGATTGTATGAGTATGATTGTCTGATTGTGGTTGTGCGATTGTGATTGTACGATTGTGATTGTACGATTGTTATTGAATGATTGTGATTGTATGATTCTGATTGTATGATTGTGATTACATGATTGTGATTGTATGATTGTGATTGCATGATTTTGAACGTATGATTGTGATTGTATGATTGTGATTGTATGATTGTGATTGCATGATTGTGATTGTATGATTGTGATTGTATGATTGTGATTGTATGATTGTGAAAGTATGATAGTGATGGTATGATTGTGATTGTATGATTGTGATTGTATGATTGTGATTGTATGATTGTGATTGTATGATTGTGATTGTATGATTGTGATTGTATGATTGTGATTGTATGATTGTGATTGTATGATTGTATTTGCGAGATTGTATTTGGGATATTGTAATTGTATGATTGCGATTGTATGATTGTAATTGTATGATTATGATTGTATGATTGTGATTGTATGATTGTAATTGTATGATTATGATTGTATGATTGTGATTGTATGAATGCGATTGTATGATTGTGATTGTATGATTGTGATTATATGATTGTAATTGCATGATTATGATTGTGTGATTGTGATTGTATGATTGCGATTGTATGATTGTGATTGTATGATTATGATTGTATTTTTGTGATTGTATGATTGTGATTGTATGATTGTGATTGTATGATTGTGATTGTATGATTGTGATTGTATGACTGTGATTGTATGATCGTGATTGTATGATTGCGATTGTATGAATGCGATTGTAGGTTTGTGATTGTATGATTGTGATTGTATGATTGTGATTGTACGATTGTGATAGTATGATTGTATTTGGGAGATTGTATTTGGGATATTGTAATTGTATGATTGCGATTGTATGATTGTGATTGTATGATTGTGATGTATGATTGTAATTGTATGATTATGATTGTTTGATTGTGATTGTATGATTGAGATTGTATGATTGTGATTGTATGCTTGCGATTGTATGAATCTGATTGTATGATTGTGATTGTATGACTGTGATTGTATGATTGTGATTGTATGATTGTGATTGTATGTTTGTGAAAGTATGATTGTGATTGTATGGTTGTGATTGCATGATTTTGAACGTATGATTGTGATTGTATGATTGTGATTGTATGATTGTGATTGTATGATTGTGATTGTATGATTGTGAAAGTATGATTGTGATGGTATGATTGTGATTGTATGATTGTAATACTATGATTGTGAAAGTATGATTGTGATTGTATGATTGTGATTGTATGATTGCGATTGTATGATTGTAATTGTATGATTATGATTGTATGATTGTGATTGTATGATTGTAATTGTATGATTATGATTGTATGATTGTGATTGTATGAATGCGATTGTATGATTGTGATTGTATGATTCTGATTGTATGATTGTGATTGCATGATTGTGATTGTATGATTGTGATTGCATGATTTTGAACGTATGATTGTGATTGTATGATTGTGATTGTATGATTGTGATTGCATGATTGTGATTGTATGATTGTGATTGTATGATTGTGATTCCATTATTGTGATTGTATGATTGTGATTGTATGATTGTGATTGTCTGATTGTGGTTGTATGATTGTGATTGTATGATTGTGATTGTATGATTGTGATTGTATGATTGTGATTGTATGATTGTATTTGCGAGATTGTATTTGGGATATTGTAATTGTATGATTGCGATTGTATGATTGTAATTGTATGATTATGATTGTATGATTGTGATTGTATGAATGCGATTGTATGATTGTGATTGTATGATTGTGATTGTATGATTGTAATTGCATGATTATGATTGTGTGATTGTGATTGTATGATTGCGATTGTATGATTGTGATTGTATGATTATGATTGTATTTTTGTGATTGTATGATTGTGATTGTATGATTGTGATTGTATGATTGTGATTGCATGATTGTGATTGTATGATTGTGATTCTATGATTGTGATTGTATGATTGTGTTTGTATGATTGTAATTGTATGATTGTGATTGTATGATTGTGATAGTATGATTGTGATTGTATGATTGTGATTGTATGATTGTGATTGTATGATTGTGATTGTATGATTGTGATTGTATGATTGTGGTTGAATGATTGTGATTGTCTGATTGTGATTGTATGATTGTGATTGTATGATTGTGATTGTATGATTGTGAAAGTATGATTGTGATTGTATGATTGTGATTGTATGATTGTGATTGTATGAGTGTGATTGTGTGATTGTGGTTGTGCGATTGAGATTGTACGATTGTGATTGTACGATTGTGATTGAATGATTGTGATTGTATGATTATGATTGTATGATTGTGATTGCATGATTGTGATTGTATGATTGTGATTGTATGATTGTGATTGTACGATTGTGATTGTATGATTGTATTTGGGAGATTGTATTTGGGATATTGTAATTGTATGATTGCGATTGTATGATTGTGATTGTATGATTGCGATTGTATGATTGTAATTGTATGATTGTTATTGTATGATTGCGATTGTATGATTGTGATTGTATGATTGTGATGTATGATTGTAATTGTATGATTATGATTGTATGATTGTGATTGTATGATTGTGATTGTATGATTGTGATTGTATGATTGTATTTGGGAGATTGTATTTGGGATATTGTAATTGTATGATTGCGATTGTATGATTGTGATTGTATGATTGTGATTGTATGATTGTGATTGTATGATTGTATTTAGGAGATTGTATTTGGGATATTGTAATTGTATGATTGCGATTGTATGATTGTGATTGTATGAGTGTGATGTATGATTGTAATTGTATGATTATGATTGTATGATTGTGATTGTATGATTGAGATTGTATGATTGTGATTGTATGCTTGCGATTGTATGATTGTGATTGTATGATTGTGATTCTTTGATTGTGATTGTATGATTGTGATTGTATGATTGTGATTGTATAATTGTGGTTGTATGATTGTGATTGTATGATTGAGATTGTATGATTGTGATTGTATGATTGTGATTGTATGATTGAGATTGTATGATTGTGATTGTATGCTTGCGATTGTATGAATGTGATTGTATGATTGTGATTGTATGACTGTGATTGTATGATTATGATTGTATGATTGTGATTGTATGATTGTGAAAGTATGATAGTGATGGTATGATTGTGATTGTATGATTGTGATTGTATGATTGTGATTGTACGATTGTGATAGTATGATTGTATTTGGGAGATTGTATTTGGGATATTGTAATTGTATGATTGCGATTGTATGATTGTGATTGTATGATTGTGATTGTATGATTGAGATTGTATGATTGTGATTGTATGCTTGCGATTGTATGAATGTGATTGTATGATTGTGATTGTATGACTGTGATTGTATGATTATGATTGTATGATTGTGATTGTATGATTGTGAAAGTATGATAGTGATGGTATGATTGTGATTGTATGATTGTGATTGTATGATTGGGATTGTATGAGTGTGATTGTCTGATTGTGGTTGTGCGATTGTGATTGTACGATTGTGATTGTACGATTGTTATTGAATGATTGTGATTGTATGATTCTGATTGTATGATTGTGATTACATGATTGTGATTGTATGATTGTGATTGCATGATTTTGAACGTATGATTGTGATTGTATGATTGTGATTGTATGATTGTGATTGCATGATTGTGATTGTATGATTGTGATTGTATGATTGTGATTGTATGATTGTGATTGTATGATTGTGATTGTATGATTGCGATTGTATGATTGTGATTGTATGATTGTGATTGCATAATTGTGATTGTATGATTGTGATTGTATGATTGTGATTGCATAATTGTGATTGTATGATTGTGATTGTATGATTGTGATTGTCTGATTGTGGTTGTATGATTGTGATTGTATGATTGTGATTGTATGATTGTGATTGTATGATTGTGATTGTATGATTGTGATTGTATGATTGTATTTGCGAGATTGTATTTGGGATATTGTAATTGTATGATTGCGATTGTATGATTGTAATTGTATGATTATGATTGTATGATTGTGATTGTATGATTGTAATTGTATGATTATGATTGTATGATTGTGATTGTATGAATGCGATTGTATGATTGTGATTGTATGATTGTGATTATATGATTGTAATTGCATGATTATGATTGTGTGATTGTGATTGTATGATTGCGATTGTATGATTGTGATTGTATGATTATGATTGTATTTTTGTGATTGTATGATTGTGATTGTATGATTGTGATTGTATGATTGTGATTGTATGATTGTGATTGTATGACTGTGATTGTATGATCGTGATTGTATGATTGCGATTGTATGAATGCGATTGTATGTTTGTGATTGTATGATTGTGATTGTATGATTGTGATTGTACGATTGTGATAGTATGATTGTATTTGGGAGATTGTATTTGGGATATTGTAATTGTATGATTGCGATTGTATGATTGTGATTGTATGATTGTGATGTATGATTGTAATTGTATGATTATGATTGTTTGATTGTGATTGTATGATTGAGATTGTATGATTGTGATTGTATGCTTGCGATTGTATGAATCTGATTGTATGATTGTGATTGTATGACTGTGATTGTATGATTGTGATTGTATGATTGTGATTGTATGTTTGTGAAAGTATGATTGTGATTGTATGGTTGTGATTGCATGATTTTGAACGTATGATTGTGATTGTATGATTGTGATTGTATGATTGTGATTGTATGATTGTGATTGTATGATTGCGATTGTATGATTGTAATTGTATGATTATGATTGTATGATTGTGATTGTATGATTGTAATTGTATGATTATGATTGTATGATTGTGGTTGTATGAATGCGATTGTATGATTGTGATTGTATGATTCTGATTGTATGATTGTGATTGCATGATTGTGATTGTATGATTGTGATTGCATGATTTTGAACGTATGATTGTGATTGTATGATTGCGATTGTATGATTGTGATTGCATGATTGTGATTGTATGATTGTGATTGTATGATTGTGATTCCATTATTGTGATTGTATGATTGTGATTGTATGATTGTGATTGTCTGATTGTGGTTGTATGATTGTGATTGTATGATTGTGATTGTATGATTGTGATTGTATGATTGTGATTGTATGATTGTGATTGTATGATTGTAATTGTATGATTATGATTGTATGATTGTGATTGTATGAATGCGATTGTATGATTGTGATTGTATGATTGTGATTGTATGATTGTAATTGCATGATTATGATTGTGTGATTGTGATTGTATGATTGCGATTGTATGATTGTGATTGTATGATTATGATTGTATTTTTGTGATTGTATGATTGTGATTGTATGATTGTGATTGTATGATTGTGATTGCATGATTGTGATTGTATGATTGTGATTGTATGATTATGATTGTATGATTGTGATTGTATGAATGCGATTGTATGATTGTGATTGTATGATTGTGATTGTATGATTGTAATTGCATGATTATGATTGTGTGATTGTGATTGTATGATTGCGATTGTATGATTGTGATTGTATGATTATGATTGTATTTTTGTGATTGTATGATTGTGATTGTATGATTGTGATTGTATGATTGTGATTGCATGATTGTGATTGTATGATTGTGATTCTATGATTGTGATTGTATGATTGTGTTTGTATGATTGTAATTGTATGATTGTGATTGTATGATTGTGATAGTATGATTGTGATTGTATGATTGTGATTGTATGATTGTGATTGTATGATTGTGATTGTATGATTGTGATTGTATGATTGTGGTTGTATGATTGTGATTGTCTGATTGTGATTGTATGATTGTGATTGTATGATTGTGATTGTATGATTGTGAAAGTATGATTGTGATTGTATGATTGTGATCGTATGATTGTGATTGTATGAGTGTGATTGTGTGATTGTGGTTGTGCGATTGAGATTGTACGATTGTGATTGTACGATTGTGATTGAATGATTGTGATTGTATGATTATGATTGTATGATTGTGATTGCATGATTGTGATTGTATGATTGTGATTGTATGATTGTGATTGTATGATTGTGATTGTATGATTGTATTTGGGAGATTGTATTTGGGATATTGTAATTGTATGATTGCGATTGTATGATTGTGATTGTATGATTGCGATTGTATGATTGTAATTGTATGATTGTTATTGTATGATTGCGATTGTATGATTGTGATTGTATGATTGTGATGTATGATTGTAATTGTATGATTATGATTGTATGATTGTGATTGTATGATTGTGAATGTATGATTGTATTTGGGAGATTGTATTTGGGATATTGTAATTGTATGATTGCGATTGTATGATTGTGATTGTATGATTGTGATTGTATGATTGTGATTGTATGATTGTGATTGTATGATTGTATTTAGGAGATTGTATTTGGGATATTGTAATTGTATGATTGCGATTGTAGGATTGTGATTGTATGATTGTATTTGGGAGATTGTATTTGGGATATTGTAATTGTATGATTGCGATTGTATGATTGTGATTGTATGAGTGTGATGTATGATTGTAATTGTATGATTATGATTGTATGATTGTGATTGTATGATTGAGATTGTATGATTGTGATTGTATGCTTGCGATTGTATGATTGTGATTGTATGATTGTGATTCTTTGATTGTGATTGTATGATTGTGATTGTATGATTGTGATTGTATGATTGTGGTTGTATGATTGTGATTGTATGATTGAGATTGTATGATTGTGATTGTATGATTGTGATTGTCTGATTGTGATTGTATGATTGTGATTGTATGATTGTGATTGTATGATTGTGATTGTATGATTGTGATTGTATGATTGTGATTGTATGACTGTGATTGTATGATCGTGATTGTATGATTGCGATTGTATGAATGCGATTGTATGTTTGTGATTGTATGATTGTGATTGTATGATTGTGATTGTACGATTGTGATAGTATGATTGTATTTGGGAGATTGTATTTGGGATATTGTAATTGTATGATTGCGATTGTATGATTGTGATTGTATGATTGTGATGTATGATTGTAATTGTATGATTATGATTGTTTGATTGTGATGTATGATTGTAATTGTATGATTGTGATTGTATGATTGTGATTGTATGATTGTGATAGTATGATTGTGATTGTATGATTGTGATTGTATGATTGTGATTGTATGATTGTGATTGTCGGATTGTGATTGTCGGATTGTGGTTGTATGATTGTGATTGTATGATTGTGATTGTATGAGTGTGATTGTGTGATTGTGGTTGTGCGATTGAGATTGTACGATTGTGATTGTACGATTGTGATTGAATGATTGTGATTGTATGATTATGATTGTATGATTGTGATTGTATGATTGTGATTGTATGATTGTGATTGTATGATTGTGATTGTCTGATTGTGATTGTATGATTGTGATTGTATGATTGTGATTGTATGATTGTGAAAGTATGATTGTGATTGTAAGATTGTGATTGTATGATTGTGATTGTATGAGTGTGATTGTGTGATTGTGGTTGTGCGATTGAGATTGTACGATTGTGATTGTACGATTGTGATTGAATGATTGTGATTGTATGATTATGATTGTATGATTGTGATTGCATGATTGTGATTGTATGATTGTGATTGTATGATTGTGATTGTATGATTGTGATTGTATGATTGTGATTGTATGATTGTGATTGTGTGATTGTGATTGTATGATTGTGATAGTATGATTGTGATTGTATGATTGTGATTGTATGATTGTGATTGTATGATTGTATTTGGGAGATTGTATTTGGGAGATTGTATTTGGGAGATTGTAATTGTATGATTGCGATTGTATGATTGTGATTGTATGATTGCGATTGTATGAATGCGATTGTATGATTGTGATTGCATAATTGTGATTGTATGATTGTGATTGTATGATTGTGATTGTCTGATTGTGGTTGTATGATTGTGATTGTATGATTGTGATTGTATGATTGTGATTGTATGATTGTGATTGTATGATTGTATTTGCGAGATTGTATTTGGGATATTGTAATTGTATGATTGCGATTGTATGATTGTAATTGTATGATTGTGATTGTATGATTGCGATTGTATGATTGTGATTGTATGATTGTGATGTGTGATTGTAATTGTATGATTATGATTGTATGATTGTGATTTTCTGATTGTGATTGTATGATTGTATTTGGGAGATTGTATTTGGGATATTGTAATTGTATGATTGCGATTGTATGATTGTGATTGTATGATTGTGATTGTATGATTGTGATTGTATGATTGTATTTGGGAGATTGTATTTGGGATATTGTAATTGTATGATTGCGATTGTATGATTGTGATTGTATGAGTGTGATGTATGATTGTAATTGTATGATTATGATTGTATGATTGTGATTGTATGATTGAGATTGTATGATTGTGATTGTATGCTTGCGATTGTATGATTGTGATTGTATGATTGTGATTCTTTGATTGTGATTGTATGATTGTGATTGTATGATTGTGATTGTATGATTGTGGTTGTATGATTGTGATTGTATGATTGAGATTGTATGATTGTGATTGTATGATTGTGATTGTCTGATTGTGATTGTATGATTGTGATTGTATGATTGTGATTGTATGATTGTGATTGTATGATTGTGATTGTATGATTGTGATAGTATGATTGTGATTGTATGATTGTGATTGTATGATTGTGATTGTATGATTGTGATACTATGATTGTGAAAGTATGATTGTGATTGTATGATTGTGATTGTATGATTGTGATTGTATGATTGTGATTGTATGATTGTGATTGTATGATTGCGATTGTATGATTGCGATTGTATGATTGCGATTGTATGATTGTGATTGTATGATTGTGATTGTATGATTGTGATTGTATGATTGTGATTGTATGATTGAAATTGTATGATTGTGATTGTATGATTGCGATTGTATGATTGTGATTGTATGATTGTGATTGTATGATTGTATTTGCGAGATTGTATTTGGGATATTGTAATTGTATGATTGCGATTGTATGATTGTAATTGTATGATTATGATTGTATGATTGTGATTGTATGAATGCGATTGTATGATTGTGATTGTATGATTGTGATTGTATGATTGTAATTGCATGATTATGATTGTGTGATTGTGATTGTATGATTGTGATTGTATGATTGTGATTGTATGATTGTGATTGTATGACTGTGATTGTATGATTGTGATTGTATGATTGCGATTGTATGATTGTGATTGTATGATTGTGATTGTATGATTGTGATTGTATGATTGTATTTGGGAGATTGTATTTGGGAGATTGTATTTGGGAGATTGTATTTGGGAGATTGTAATTGTATGATTGCGATTGTATGATTGTGATTGTATGATTGCGATTGTATGATTGTGATTGTATGATTGTGATGTATGATTGTAATTGTATGATTATGATTGTATGATTGTGATTGTATGATTGTGATAGTATGATTGTATTTGCGAGATTGTATTTGGGATATTGTTATTGTATGATTGCGATTGTATGATTGTAATTGTATGATTGTGATTGTATGATTGCGATTGTATGATTGTGATTGTATGATTGTGATTCTTTGATTGTGATTGTATGATTGTGATTGTATGATTGTGATTGTATGATTGTATTTGGGAGATTGTATTTGGGAGATTGTATTTGGGAGATTGTATTTGGGAGATTGTAATTGTATGATTGCGATTGTATGATTGTGATTGTATGATTGCGATTGTATGAATGCGATTGTATGATTGTGATTGCATAATTGTGATTGTATGATTGTGATTGTATGATTGTGATTGTCTGATTGTGGTTGTATGATTGTGATTGTATGATTGTGATTGTATGATTGTGATTGTATGATTGTGATTGTATGATTGTGATTGTATGATTGTGATTGTATGATTGTGATTGTATGATTGTATTTGCGAGATTGTATTTGGGATATTGTAATTGTATGATTGCGATTGTATGATTGTAATTGGATGATTGTGATTGTATGATTGCGATTGTATGATTGTGATTGTATGATTGTGATGTGTGATTGTAATTGTATGATTATGATTGTATGATTGTGATTGTATGATTGTGATTGTATGATTGTGATTGTATGATTGTATTTGGGAGATTGTATTTGGGATATTGTAATTGTATGATTGCGATTGTAGGATTGTGATTGTATGATTGTATTTGGGAGATTGTATTTGGGATATTGTAATTGTATGATTGCGATTGTATGATTGTGATTGTATGAGTGTGATGTATGATTGTAATTGTATGATTATGATTGTATGATTGTGATTGTATGATTGAGATTGTATGATTGTGATTGTATGCTTGCGATTGTATGATTGTGATTGTATGATTGTGATTCTTTGATTGTGATTGTATGATTGTGATTGTATGATTGTGATTGTATGATTGTGGTTGTATGATTGTGATTGTATGATTGAGATTGTATGATTGTGATTGTATGATTGTGATTGTCTGATTGTGATTGTATGATTGTGATTGTATGATTGTGATTGTATGATTGTGATTGTATGATTGTGATTGTATGATTGTGATAGTATGATTGTGATTGTATGATTGTGATTGTATGATTGTGATTGTATGATTGTGATTATATGATTGTGAAAGTATGATTGTGATTGTATGATTGTGATTGTATGATTGTGATTGTATGATTGTGATTGTATGATTGTGATTGTATGATTGCGATTGTATGATTGCGATTGTATGATTGCGATTGTATGATTGTGATTGTATGATTGTGATTGTATGATTGTGATTGTATGATTGTGATTGTATGATTGAAATTGTATGATTGTGATTGTATGATTGCGATTGTATGATTGTGATTGTATGATTGTGATTGTATGATTGTATTTGCGAGATTGTATTTGGGATATTGTAATTGTATGACTGCGATTGTATGATTGTAATTGTATGATTATGATTGTATGATTGTGATTGTATGAATGCGATTGTATGATTGTGATTGTATGATTGTGATTGTATGATTGTAATTGCATGATTATGATTGTGTGATTGTGATTGTATGATTGCGATTGTATGATTGTGATTGTATGATTATGATTGTATTTTTGTGATTGTATGATTGTGATTGTATGATTGTGATTGTATGACTGTGATTGTATGATTGTGATTGTATGATTGCTATTGTATGATTGTGATTGTATGATTGTGATTGTATGATTGTGATTGTATGATTGTGATTGTATGATTGTGATTGTACGATTGTGATAGTATGATTGTATTTGGGAGATTGTATTTGGGATATTGTAATTGTATGATTGCGATTGTATGATTGTGATTGTATGATTGTGATTGTATGATTGAGATTGTATGATTGTGATTGTATGATTGTGATTGTATGCTTGCGATTGTATGAATGTGATTGTATGATTGTGATTGTATGACTGTGATTGTATGATTATGATTGTATGATTGTGATTGTATGATTGTGAAAGTATGATAGTGATGGTATGATTGTGATTGTATGATTGTGATTGTATGATTGGGATTGTATGAGTGTGATTGTCTGATTGTGGTTGTGCGATTGTGATTGTACGATTGTGATTGTACGATTGTTATTGAATGATTGTGATTGTATGATTCTGATTGTATGATTGTGATTACATGATTGTGATTGTATGATTGTGATTGCATGATTTTGAACGTATGATTGTGATTGTATGATTGTGATTGTATGATTGTGATTGCATGATTGTGATTGTATGATTGTGATTGTATGATTGTGATTGTATGATTGTGAAAGTATGATAGTGATGGTATGATTGTGATTGTATGATTGTGATTGTATGATTGTGATTGTATGATTGTGATTGTATGATTGTGATTGTATGATTGTGATTGTATGATTGTGATTGTATGATTGTGATTGTATGATTGTATTTGCGAGATTGTATTTGGGATATTGTAATTGTATGATTGCGATTGTATGATTGTAATTGTATGATTATGATTGTATGATTGTGATTGTATGATTGTAATTGTATGATTATGATTGTATGATTGTGATTGTATGAATGCGATTGTATGATTGTGATTGTATGATTGTGATTATATGATTGTAATTGCATGATTATGATTGTGTGATTGTGATTGTATGATTGCGATTGTATGATTGTGATTGTATGATTATGATTGTATTTTTGTGATTGTATGATTGTGATTGTATGATTGTGATTGTATGATTGTGATTGTATGATTGTGATTGTATGACTGTGATTGTATGATCGTGATTGTATGATTGCGATTGTATGAATGCGATTGTATGTTTGTGATTGTATGATTGTGATTGTATGATTGTGATTGTACGATTGTGATAGTATGATTGTATTTGGGAGATTGTATTTGGGATATTGTAATTGTATGATTGCGATTGTATGATTGTGATTGTATGATTGTGATGTATGATTGTAATTGTATGATTATGATTGTTTGATTGTGATTGTATGATTGAGATTGTATGATTGTGATTGTATGCTTGCGATTGTATGAATCTGATTGTATGATTGTGATTGTATGACTGTGATTGTATGATTGTGATTGTATGATTGTGATTGTATGTTTGTGAAAGTATGATTGTGATTGTATGGTTGTGATTGCATGATTTTGAACGTATGATTGTGATTGTATGATTGTGATTGTATGATTGTGATTGTATGATTGTGATTGTATGATTGCGATTGTATGATTGTAATTGTATGATTATGATTGTATGATTGTGATTGTATGATTGTAATTGTATGATTATGATTGTATGATTGTGGTTGTATGAATGCGATTGTATGATTGTGATTGTATGATTCTGATTGTATGATTGTGATTGCATGATTGTGATTGTATGATTGTGATTGCATGATTTTGAACGTATGATTGTGATTGTATGATTGCGATTGTATGATTGTGATTGCATGATTGTGATTGTATGATTGTGATTGTATGATTGTGATTCCATTATTGTGATTGTATGATTGTGATTGTATGATTGTGATTGTCTGATTGTGGTTGTATGATTGTGATTGTATGATTGTGATTGTATGATTGTGATTGTATGATTGTGATTGTATGATTGTGATTGTATGATTGTAATTGTATGATTATGATTGTATGATTGTGATTGTATGAATGCGATTGTATGATTGTGATTGTATGATTGTGATTGTATGATTGTAATTGCATGATTATGATTGTGTGATTGTGATTGTATGATTGCGATTGTATGATTGTGATTGTATGATTATGATTGTATTTTTGTGATTGTATGATTGTGATTGTATGATTGTGATTGTATGATTGTGATTGCATGATTGTGATTGTATGATTGTGATTGTATGATTATGATTGTATGATTGTGATTGTATGAATGCGATTGTATGATTGTGATTGTATGATTGTGATTGTATGATTGTAATTGCATGATTATGATTGTGTGATTGTGATTGTATGATTGCGATTGTATGATTGTGATTGTATGATTATGATTGTATTTTTGTGATTGTATGATTGTGATTGTATGATTGTGATTGTATGATTGTGATTGCATGATTGTGATTGTATGATTGTGATTCTATGATTGTGATTGTATGATTGTGTTTGTATGATTGTAATTGTATGATTGTGATTGTATGATTGTGATAGTATGATTGTGATTGTATGATTGTGATTGTATGATTGTGATTGTATGATTGTGATTGTATGATTGTGATTGTATGATTGTGGTTGTATGATTGTGATTGTCTGATTGTGATTGTATGATTGTGATTGTATGATTGTGATTGTATGATTGTGAAAGTATGATTGTGATTGTATGATTGTGATCGTATGATTGTGATTGTATGAGTGTGATTGTGTGATTGTGGTTGTGCGATTGAGATTGTACGATTGTGATTGTACGATTGTGATTGAATGATTGTGATTGTATGATTATGATTGTATGATTGTGATTGCATGATTGTGATTGTATGATTGTGATTGTATGATTGTGATTGTATGATTGTGATTGTATGATTGTATTTGGGAGATTGTATTTGGGATATTGTAATTGTATGATTGCGATTGTATGATTGTGATTGTATGATTGCGATTGTATGATTGTAATTGTATGATTGTTATTGTATGATTGCGATTGTATGATTGTGATTGTATGATTGTGATGTATGATTGTAATTGTATGATTATGATTGTATGATTGTGATTGTATGATTGTGAATGTATGATTGTATTTGGGAGATTGTATTTGGGATATTGTAATTGTATGATTGCGATTGTATGATTGTGATTGTATGATTGTGATTGTATGATTGTGATTGTATGATTGTATTTAGGAGATTGTATTTGGGATATTGTAATTGTATGATTGCGATTGTAGGATTGTGATTGTATGATTGTATTTGGGAGATTGTATTTGGGATATTGTAATTGTATGATTGCGATTGTATGATTGTGATTGTATGAGTGTGATGTATGATTGTAATTGTATGATTATGATTGTATGATTGTGATTGTATGATTGAGATTGTATGATTGTGATTGTATGCTTGCGATTGTATGATTGTGATTGTATGATTGTGATTCTTTGATTGTGATTGTATGATTGTGATTGTATGATTGTGATTGTATGATTGTGGTTGTATGATTGTGATTGTATGATTGAGATTGTATGATTGTGATTGTATGATTGTGATTGTCTGATTGTGATTGTATGATTGTGATTGTATGATTGTGATTGTATGATTGTGATTGTATGATTGTGATTGTATGATTGTGATTGTATGACTGTGATTGTATGATCGTGATTGTATGATTGCGATTGTATGAATGCGATTGTATGTTTGTGATTGTATGATTGTGATTGTATGATTGTGATTGTACGATTGTGATAGTATGATTGTGATTGTATGATTGTGATTGTATGATTGTGATTGTATGATTGTGATTGTATGATTGTATTTGGGAGATTGTATTTGGGAGATTGTATTTGGGAGATTGTAATTGTATGATTGCGATTGTATGATTGTGATTGTATGATTGCGATTGTATGAATGCGATTGTATGATTGTGATTGCATAATTGTGATTGTATGATTGTGATTGTATGATTGTGATTGTCTGATTGTGGTTGTATGATTGTGATTGTATGATTGTGATTGTATGATTGTGATTGTATGATTGTGATTGTATGATTGTATTTGCGAGATTGTATTTGGGATATTGTAATTGTATGATTGCGATTGTATGATTGTAATTGTATGATTGTGATTGTATGATTGCGATTGTATGATTGTGATTGTATGATTGTGATGTGTGATTGTAATTGTATGATTATGATTGTATGATTGTGATTTTCTGATTGTGATTGTATGATTGTATTTGGGAGATTGTATTTGGGATATTGTAATTGTATGATTGCGATTGTATGATTGTGATTGTATGATTGTGATTGTATGATTGTGATTGTATGATTGTATTTGGGAGATTGTATTTGGGATATTGTAATTGTATGATTGCGATTGTATGATTGTGATTGTATGAGTGTGATGTATGATTGTAATTGTATGATTATGATTGTATGATTGTGATTGTATGATTGAGATTGTATGATTGTGATTGTATGCTTGCGATTGTATGATTGTGATTGTATGATTGTGATTCTTTGATTGTGATTGTATGATTGTGATTGTATGATTGTGATTGTATGATTGTGGTTGTATGATTGTGATTGTATGATTGAGATTGTATGATTGTGATTGTATGATTGTGATTGTCTGATTGTGATTGTATGATTGTGATTGTATGATTGTGATTGTATGATTGTGATTGTATGATTGTGATTGTATGATTGTGATAGTATGATTGTGATTGTATGATTGTGATTGTATGATTGTGATTGTATGATTGTGATACTATGATTGTGAAAGTATGATTGTGATTGTATGATTGTGATTGTATGATTGTGATTGTATGATTGTGATTGTATGATTGCGATTGTATGATTGCGATTGTATGATTGTGATTGTATGATTGTGATTGTATGATTGTGATTGTATGATTGTGATTGTATGATTGTGATTGTATGATTGAAATTGTATGATTGTGATTGTATGATTGCGATTGTATGATTGTGATTGTATGATTGTGATTGTATGATTGTATTTGCGAGATTGTATTTGGGATATTGTAATTGTATGATTGCGATTGTATGATTGTAATTGTATGATTATGATTGTATGATTGTGATTGTATGAATGCGATTGTATGATTGTGATTGTATGATTGTGATTGTATGATTGTAATTGCATGATTATGATTGTGTGATTGTGATTGTATGATTGTGATTGTATGATTGTGATTGTATGATTGTGATTGTATGACTGTGATTGTATGATTGTGATTGTATGATTGCGATTGTATGATTGTGATTGTATGATTGTGATTGTATGATTGTGATTGTATGATTGTATTTGGGAGATTGTATTTGGGAGATTGTATTTGGGAGATTGTATTTGGGAGATTGTAATTGTATGATTGCGATTGTATGATTGTGATTGTATGATTGCGATTGTATGATTGTGATTGTATGATTGTGATGTATGATTGTAATTGTATGATTATGATTGTATGATTGTGATTGTATGATTGTGATAGTATGATTGTATTTGCGAGATTGTATTTGGGATATTGTAATTGTATGATTGCGATTGTATGATTGTAATTGTATGATTGTGATTGTATGATTGCGATTGTATGATTGTGATTGTATGATTGTGATTCTTTGATTGTGATTGTATGATTGTGATTGTATGATTGTGATTGTATGATTGTATTTGGGAGATTGTATTTGGGAGATTGTATTTGGGAGATTGTATTTGGGAGATTGTAATTGTATGATTGCGATTGTATGATTGTGATTGTATGATTGCGATTGTATGAATGCGATTGTATGATTGTGATTGCATAATTGTGATTGTATGATTGTGATTGTATGATTGTGATTGTCTGATTGTGGTTGTATGATTGTGATTGTATGATTGTGATTGTATGATTGTGATTGTATGATTGTGATTGTATGATTGTGATTGTATGATTGTGATTGTATGATTGTGATTGTATGATTGTGATTGTATGATTGTATTTGCGAGATTGTATTTGGGATATTGTAATTGTATGATTGCGATTGTATGATTGTAATTGGATGATTGTGATTGTATGATTGCGATTGTATGATTGTGATTGTATGATTGTGATGTGTGATTGTAATTGTATGATTATGATTGTATGATTGTGATTGTATGATTGTGATTGTATGATTGTGATTGTATGATTGTATTTGGGAGATTGTATTTGGGATATTGTAATTGTATGATTGCGATTGTAGGATTGTGATTGTATGATTGTATTTGGGAGATTGTATTTGGGATATTGTAATTGTATGATTGCGATTGTATGATTGTGATTGTATGAGTGTGATGTATGATTGTAATTGTATGATTATGATTGTATGATTGTGATTGTATGATTGAGATTGTATGATTGTGATTGTATGCTTGCGATTGTATGATTGTGATTGTATGATTGTGATTCTTTGATTGTGATTGTATGATTGTGATTGTATGATTGTGATTGTATGATTGTGGTTGTATGATTGTGATTGTATGATTGAGATTGTATGATTGTGATTGTATGATTGTGATTGTCTGATTGTGATTGTATGATTGTGATTGTATGATTGTGATTGTATGATTGTGATTGTATGATTGTGATTGTATGATTGTGATAGTATGATTGTGATTGTATGATTGTGATTGTATGATTGTGATTGTATGATTGTGATTATATGATTGTGAAAGTATGATTGTGATTGTATGATTGTGATTGTATGATTGTGATTGTATGATTGTGATTGTATGATTGTGATTGTATGATTGCGATTGTATGATTGCGATTGTATGATTGCGATTGTATGATTGTGATTGTATGATTGTGATTGTATGATTGTGATTGTATGATTGTGATTGTATGATTGAAATTGTATGATTGTGATTGTATGATTGCGATTGTATGATTGTGATTGTATGATTGTGATTGTATGATTGTATTTGCGAGATTGTATTTGGGATATTGTAATTGTATGACTGCGATTGTATGATTGTAATTGTATGATTATGATTGTATGATTGTGATTGTATGAATGCGATTGTATGATTGTGATTGTATGATTGTGATTGTATGATTGTAATTGCATGATTATGATTGTGTGATTGTGATTGTATGATTGCGATTGTATGATTGTGATTGTATGATTATGATTGTATTTTTGTGATTGTATGATTGTGATTGTATGATTGTGATTGTATGACTGTGATTGTATGATTGTGATTGTATGATTGCTATTGTATGATTGTGATTGTATGATTGTGATTGTATGATTGTGATTGTATGATTGTGATTGTATGATTGTGATTGTACGATTGTGATAGTATGATTGTATTTGGGAGATTGTATTTGGGATATTGTAATTGTATGATTGCGATTGTATGATTGTGATTGTATGATTGTGATTGTATGATTGAGATTGTATGATTGTGATTGTATGCTTGCGATTGTATGAATGTGATTGTATGATTGTGATTGTATGACTGTGATTGTATGATTATGATTGTATGATTGTGATTGTATGATTGTGAAAGTATGATAGTGATGGTATGATTGTGATTGTATGATTGTGATTGTATGATTGGGATTGTATGAGTGTGATTGTCTGATTGTGGTTGTGCGATTGTGATTGTACGATTGTGATTGTACGATTGTTATTGAATGATTGTGATTGTATGATTCTGATTGTATGATTGTGATTACATGATTGTGATTGTATGATTGTGATTGCATGATTTTGAACGTATGATTGTGATTGTATGATTGTGATTGTATGATTGTGATTGCATGATTGTGATTGTATGATTGTGATTGTATGATTGTGATTGTATGATTGTGAAAGTATGATAGTGATGGTATGATTGTGATTGTATGATTGTGATTGTATGATTGTGATTGTATGATTGTGATTGTATGATTGTGATTGTATGATTGTGATTGTATGATTGTGATTGTATGATTGTGATTGTATGATTGTATTTGCGAGATTGTATTTGGGATATTGTAATTGTATGATTGCGATTGTATGATTGTAATTGTATGATTATGATTGTATGATTGTGATTGTATGATTGTAATTGTATGATTATGATTGTATGATTGTGATTGTATGAATGCGATTGTATGATTGTGATTGTATGATTGTGATTATATGATTGTAATTGCATGATTATGATTGTGTGATTGTGATTGTATGATTGCGATTGTATGATTGTGATTGTATGATTATGATTGTATTTTTGTGATTGTATGATTGTGATTGTATGATTGTGATTGTATGATTGTGATTGTATGATTGTGATTGT
Source organism: Megachile rotundata (assembly GCF_050947335.1). NCBI lineage: Eukaryota > Metazoa > Arthropoda > Insecta > Hymenoptera > Megachilidae > Megachile > Megachile rotundata. The sequence goes on along the minus strand of NW_027473371.1, from coordinate 93,059 downwards.
ATGACTGTGATTGTATGATCGTGATTGTATGATTGCGATTGTATGAATGCGATTGTATGTTTGTGATTGTATGATTGTGATTGTATGATTGTGATTGTACGATTGTGATAGTATGATTGTATTTGGGAGATTGTATTTGGGATATTGTAATTGTATGATTGCGATTGTATGATTGTGATTGTATGATTGTGATGTATGATTGTAATTGTATGATTATGATTGTTTGATTGTGATTGTATGATTGAGATTGTATGATTGTGATTGTATGCTTGCGATTGTATGAATCTGATTGTATGATTGTGATTGTATGACTGTGATTGTATGATTGTGATTGTATGATTGTGATTGTATGTTTGTGAAAGTATGATTGTGATTGTATGGTTGTGATTGCATGATTTTGAACGTATGATTGTGATTGTATGATTGTGATTGTATGATTGTGATTGTATGATTGTGATTGTATGATTGTGAAAGTATGATTGTGATGGTATGATTGTGATTGTATGATTGTAATACTATGATTGTGAAAGTATGATTGTGATTGTATGATTGTGATTGTATGATTGCGATTGTATGATTGTAATTGTATGATTATGATTGTATGATTGTGATTGTATGATTGTAATTGTATGATTATGATTGTATGATTGTGATTGTATGAATGCGATTGTATGATTGTGATTGTATGATTCTGATTGTATGATTGTGATTGCATGATTGTGATTGTATGATTGTGATTGCATGATTTTGAACGTATGATTGTGATTGTATGATTGTGATTGTATGATTGTGATTGCATGATTGTGATTGTATGATTGTGATTGTATGATTGTGATTCCATTATTGTGATTGTATGATTGTGATTGTATGATTGTGATTGTCTGATTGTGGTTGTATGATTGTGATTGTATGATTGTGATTGTATGATTGTGATTGTATGATTGTGATTGTATGATTGTATTTGCGAGATTGTATTTGGGATATTGTAATTGTATGATTGCGATTGTATGATTGTAATTGTATGATTATGATTGTATGATTGTGATTGTATGAATGCGATTGTATGATTGTGATTGTATGATTGTGATTGTATGATTGTAATTGCATGATTATGATTGTGTGATTGTGATTGTATGATTGCGATTGTATGATTGTGATTGTATGATTATGATTGTATTTTTGTGATTGTATGATTGTGATTGTATGATTGTGATTGTATGATTGTGATTGCATGATTGTGATTGTATGATTGTGATTCTATGATTGTGATTGTATGATTGTGTTTGTATGATTGTAATTGTATGATTGTGATTGTATGATTGTGATAGTATGATTGTGATTGTATGATTGTGATTGTATGATTGTGATTGTATGATTGTGATTGTATGATTGTGATTGTATGATTGTGGTTGAATGATTGTGATTGTCTGATTGTGATTGTATGATTGTGATTGTATGATTGTGATTGTATGATTGTGAAAGTATGATTGTGATTGTATGATTGTGATTGTATGATTGTGATTGTATGAGTGTGATTGTGTGATTGTGGTTGTGCGATTGAGATTGTACGATTGTGATTGTACGATTGTGATTGAATGATTGTGATTGTATGATTATGATTGTATGATTGTGATTGCATGATTGTGATTGTATGATTGTGATTGTATGATTGTGATTGTACGATTGTGATTGTATGATTGTATTTGGGAGATTGTATTTGGGATATTGTAATTGTATGATTGCGATTGTATGATTGTGATTGTATGATTGCGATTGTATGATTGTAATTGTATGATTGTTATTGTATGATTGCGATTGTATGATTGTGATTGTATGATTGTGATGTATGATTGTAATTGTATGATTATGATTGTATGATTGTGATTGTATGATTGTGATTGTATGATTGTGATTGTATGATTGTATTTGGGAGATTGTATTTGGGATATTGTAATTGTATGATTGCGATTGTATGATTGTGATTGTATGATTGTGATTGTATGATTGTGATTGTATGATTGTATTTAGGAGATTGTATTTGGGATATTGTAATTGTATGATTGCGATTGTATGATTGTGATTGTATGAGTGTGATGTATGATTGTAATTGTATGATTATGATTGTATGATTGTGATTGTATGATTGAGATTGTATGATTGTGATTGTATGCTTGCGATTGTATGATTGTGATTGTATGATTGTGATTCTTTGATTGTGATTGTATGATTGTGATTGTATGATTGTGATTGTATAATTGTGGTTGTATGATTGTGATTGTATGATTGAGATTGTATGATTGTGATTGTATGATTGTGATTGTATGATTGAGATTGTATGATTGTGATTGTATGCTTGCGATTGTATGAATGTGATTGTATGATTGTGATTGTATGACTGTGATTGTATGATTATGATTGTATGATTGTGATTGTATGATTGTGAAAGTATGATAGTGATGGTATGATTGTGATTGTATGATTGTGATTGTATGATTGTGATTGTACGATTGTGATAGTATGATTGTATTTGGGAGATTGTATTTGGGATATTGTAATTGTATGATTGCGATTGTATGATTGTGATTGTATGATTGTGATTGTATGATTGAGATTGTATGATTGTGATTGTATGCTTGCGATTGTATGAATGTGATTGTATGATTGTGATTGTATGACTGTGATTGTATGATTATGATTGTATGATTGTGATTGTATGATTGTGAAAGTATGATAGTGATGGTATGATTGTGATTGTATGATTGTGATTGTATGATTGGGATTGTATGAGTGTGATTGTCTGATTGTGGTTGTGCGATTGTGATTGTACGATTGTGATTGTACGATTGTTATTGAATGATTGTGATTGTATGATTCTGATTGTATGATTGTGATTACATGATTGTGATTGTATGATTGTGATTGCATGATTTTGAACGTATGATTGTGATTGTATGATTGTGATTGTATGATTGTGATTGCATGATTGTGATTGTATGATTGTGATTGTATGATTGTGATTGTATGATTGTGATTGTATGATTGTGATTGTATGATTGCGATTGTATGATTGTGATTGTATGATTGTGATTGCATAATTGTGATTGTATGATTGTGATTGTATGATTGTGATTGCATAATTGTGATTGTATGATTGTGATTGTATGATTGTGATTGTCTGATTGTGGTTGTATGATTGTGATTGTATGATTGTGATTGTATGATTGTGATTGTATGATTGTGATTGTATGATTGTGATTGTATGATTGTATTTGCGAGATTGTATTTGGGATATTGTAATTGTATGATTGCGATTGTATGATTGTAATTGTATGATTATGATTGTATGATTGTGATTGTATGATTGTAATTGTATGATTATGATTGTATGATTGTGATTGTATGAATGCGATTGTATGATTGTGATTGTATGATTGTGATTATATGATTGTAATTGCATGATTATGATTGTGTGATTGTGATTGTATGATTGCGATTGTATGATTGTGATTGTATGATTATGATTGTATTTTTGTGATTGTATGATTGTGATTGTATGATTGTGATTGTATGATTGTGATTGTATGATTGTGATTGTATGACTGTGATTGTATGATCGTGATTGTATGATTGCGATTGTATGAATGCGATTGTATGTTTGTGATTGTATGATTGTGATTGTATGATTGTGATTGTACGATTGTGATAGTATGATTGTATTTGGGAGATTGTATTTGGGATATTGTAATTGTATGATTGCGATTGTATGATTGTGATTGTATGATTGTGATGTATGATTGTAATTGTATGATTATGATTGTTTGATTGTGATTGTATGATTGAGATTGTATGATTGTGATTGTATGCTTGCGATTGTATGAATCTGATTGTATGATTGTGATTGTATGACTGTGATTGTATGATTGTGATTGTATGATTGTGATTGTATGTTTGTGAAAGTATGATTGTGATTGTATGGTTGTGATTGCATGATTTTGAACGTATGATTGTGATTGTATGATTGTGATTGTATGATTGTGATTGTATGATTGTGATTGTATGATTGCGATTGTATGATTGTAATTGTATGATTATGATTGTATGATTGTGATTGTATGATTGTAATTGTATGATTATGATTGTATGATTGTGGTTGTATGAATGCGATTGTATGATTGTGATTGTATGATTCTGATTGTATGATTGTGATTGCATGATTGTGATTGTATGATTGTGATTGCATGATTTTGAACGTATGATTGTGATTGTATGATTGCGATTGTATGATTGTGATTGCATGATTGTGATTGTATGATTGTGATTGTATGATTGTGATTCCATTATTGTGATTGTATGATTGTGATTGTATGATTGTGATTGTCTGATTGTGGTTGTATGATTGTGATTGTATGATTGTGATTGTATGATTGTGATTGTATGATTGTGATTGTATGATTGTGATTGTATGATTGTAATTGTATGATTATGATTGTATGATTGTGATTGTATGAATGCGATTGTATGATTGTGATTGTATGATTGTGATTGTATGATTGTAATTGCATGATTATGATTGTGTGATTGTGATTGTATGATTGCGATTGTATGATTGTGATTGTATGATTATGATTGTATTTTTGTGATTGTATGATTGTGATTGTATGATTGTGATTGTATGATTGTGATTGCATGATTGTGATTGTATGATTGTGATTGTATGATTATGATTGTATGATTGTGATTGTATGAATGCGATTGTATGATTGTGATTGTATGATTGTGATTGTATGATTGTAATTGCATGATTATGATTGTGTGATTGTGATTGTATGATTGCGATTGTATGATTGTGATTGTATGATTATGATTGTATTTTTGTGATTGTATGATTGTGATTGTATGATTGTGATTGTATGATTGTGATTGCATGATTGTGATTGTATGATTGTGATTCTATGATTGTGATTGTATGATTGTGTTTGTATGATTGTAATTGTATGATTGTGATTGTATGATTGTGATAGTATGATTGTGATTGTATGATTGTGATTGTATGATTGTGATTGTATGATTGTGATTGTATGATTGTGATTGTATGATTGTGGTTGTATGATTGTGATTGTCTGATTGTGATTGTATGATTGTGATTGTATGATTGTGATTGTATGATTGTGAAAGTATGATTGTGATTGTATGATTGTGATCGTATGATTGTGATTGTATGAGTGTGATTGTGTGATTGTGGTTGTGCGATTGAGATTGTACGATTGTGATTGTACGATTGTGATTGAATGATTGTGATTGTATGATTATGATTGTATGATTGTGATTGCATGATTGTGATTGTATGATTGTGATTGTATGATTGTGATTGTATGATTGTGATTGTATGATTGTATTTGGGAGATTGTATTTGGGATATTGTAATTGTATGATTGCGATTGTATGATTGTGATTGTATGATTGCGATTGTATGATTGTAATTGTATGATTGTTATTGTATGATTGCGATTGTATGATTGTGATTGTATGATTGTGATGTATGATTGTAATTGTATGATTATGATTGTATGATTGTGATTGTATGATTGTGATTGTATGATTGTATTTGGGAGATTGTATTTGGGATATTGTAATTGTATGATTGCGATTGTATGATTGTGATTGTATGATTGTGATTGTATGATTGTGATTGTATGATTGTATTTAGGAGATTGTATTTGGGATATTGTAATTGTATGATTGCGATTGTAGGATTGTGATTGTATGATTGTATTTGGGAGATTGTATTTGGGATATTGTAATTGTATGATTGCGATTGTATGATTGTGATTGTATGAGTGTGATGTATGATTGTAATTGTATGATTATGATTGTATGATTGTGATTGTATGATTGAGATTGTATGATTGTGATTGTATGCTTGCGATTGTATGATTGTGATTGTATGATTGTGATTCTTTGATTGTGATTGTATGATTGTGATTGTATGATTGTGATTGTATGATTGTGGTTGTATGATTGTGATTGTATGATTGAGATTGTATGATTGTGATTGTATGATTGTGATTGTCTGATTGTGATTGTATGATTGTGATTGTATGATTGTGATTGTATGATTGTGATTGTATGATTGTGATTGTATGATTGTGATAGTATGATTGTGATTGTATGATTGTGATTGTATGATTGTGATTGTATGATTGTGATTATATGATTGTGAAAGTATGATTGTGATTGTATGATTGTGATTGTATGATTGTGATTGTATGATTGTGATTGTATGATTGTGATTGTATGATTGCGATTGTATGATTGCGATTGTATGATTGCGATTGTATGATTGTGATTGTATGATTGTGATTGTATGATTGTGATTGTATGATTGTGATTGTATGATTGAAATTGTATGATTGTGATTGTATGATTGCGATTGTATGATTGTGATTGTATGATTGTGATTGTATGATTGTATTTGCGAGATTGTATTTGGGATATTGTAATTGTATGACTGCGATTGTATGATTGTAATTGTATGATTATGATTGTATGATTGTGATTGTATGAATGCGATTGTATGATTGTGATTGTATGATTGTGATTGTATGATTGTAATTGCATGATTATGATTGTGTGATTGTGATTGTATGATTGCGATTGTATGATTGTGATTGTATGATTATGATTGTATTTTTGTGATTGTATGATTGTGATTGTATGATTGTGATTGTATGACTGTGATTGTATGATTGTGATTGTATGATTGTGATTGTATGATTGTGATTGTATGATTGTGATTGTATGATTGTGATTGTACGATTGTGATAGTATGATTGTATTTGGGAGATTGTATTTGGGATATTGTAATTGTATGATTGCGATTGTATGATTGTGATTGTATGATTGTGATTGTATGATTGAGATTGTATGATTGTGATTGTATGCTTGCGATTGTATGAATGTGATTGTATGATTGTGATTGTATGACTGTGATTGTATGATTATGATTGTATGATTGTGATTGTATGATTGTGAAAGTATGATAGTGATGGTATGATTGTGATTGTATGATTGTGATTGTATGATTGGGATTGTATGAGTGTGATTGTCTGATTGTGGTTGTGCGATTGTGATTGTACGATTGTGATTGTACGATTGTTATTGAATGATTGTGATTGTATGATTCTGATTGTATGATTGTGATTACATGATTGTGATTGTATGATTGTGATTGCATGATTTTGAACGTATGATTGTGATTGTATGATTGTGATTGTATGATTGTGATTGCATGATTGTGATTGTATGATTGTGATTGTATGATTGTGATTGTATGATTGTGATTGTATGATTGCGATTGTATGATTGTGATTGTATGATTGTGATTGCATAATTGTGATTGTATGATTGTGATTGTATGATTGTGATTGCATAATTGTGATTGTATGATTGTGATTGTATGATTGTGATTGTCTGATTGTGGTTGTATGATTGTGATTGTATGATTGTGATTGTATGATTGTGATTGTATGATTGTGATTGTATGATTGTGATTGTATGATTGTGATTGTATGATTGTATTTGCGAGATTGTATTTGGGATATTGTAATTGTATGATTGCGATTGTATGATTGTAATTGTATGATTATGATTGTATGATTGTGATTGTATGATTGTAATTGTATGATTATGATTGTATGATTGTGATTGTATGAATGCGATTGTATGATTGTGATTGTATGATTGTGATTATATGATTGTAATTGCATGATTATGATTGTGTGATTGTGATTGTATGATTGCGATTGTATGATTGTGATTGTATGATTATGATTGTATTTTTGTGATTGTATGATTGTGATTGTATGATTGTGATTGTATGATTGTGATTGTATGATTGTGATTGTATGACTGTGATTGTATGATCGTGATTGTATGATTGCGATTGTATGAATGCGATTGTATGTTTGTGATTGTATGATTGTGATTGTATGATTGTGATTGTACGATTGTGATAGTATGATTGTATTTGGGAGATTGTATTTGGGATATTGTAATTGTATGATTGCGATTGTATGATTGTGATTGTATGATTGTGATGTATGATTGTAATTGTATGATTATGATTGTTTGATTGTGATTGTATGATTGAGATTGTATGATTGTGATTGTATGCTTGCGATTGTATGAATCTGATTGTATGATTGTGATTGTATGACTGTGATTGTATGATTGTGATTGTATGATTGTGATTGTATGTTTGTGAAAGTATGATTGTGATTGTATGGTTGTGATTGCATGATTTTGAACGTATGATTGTGATTGTATGATTGTGATTGTATGATTGTGATTGTATGATTGTGAAAGTATGATTGTGATGGTATGATTGTGATTGTATGATTGTAATACTATGATTGTGAAAGTATGATTGTGATTGTATGATTGTGATTGTATGATTGCGATTGTATGATTGTAATTGTATGATTATGATTGTATGATTGTGATTGTATGATTGTAATTGTATGATTATGATTGTATGATTGTGATTGTATGAATGCGATTGTATGATTGTGATTGTATGATTCTGATTGTATGATTGTGATTGCATGATTGTGATTGTATGATTGTGATTGCATGATTTTGAACGTATGATTGTGATTGTATGATTGTGATTGTATGATTGTGATTGCATGATTGTGATTGTATGATTGTGATTGTATGATTGTGATTCCATTATTGTGATTGTATGATTGTGATTGTATGATTGTGATTGTCTGATTGTGGTTGTATGATTGTGATTGTATGATTGTGATTGTATGATTGTGATTGTATGATTGTGATTGTATGATTGTATTTGCGAGATTGTATTTGGGATATTGTAATTGTATGATTGCGATTGTATGATTGTAATTGTATGATTATGATTGTATGATTGTGATTGTATGAATGCGATTGTATGATTGTGATTGTATGATTGTGATTGTATGATTGTAATTGCATGATTATGATTGTGTGATTGTGATTGTATGATTGCGATTGTATGATTGTGATTGTATGATTATGATTGTATTTTTGTGATTGTATGATTGTGATTGTATGATTGTGATTGTATGATTGTGATTGCATGATTGTGATTGTATGATTGTGATTCTATGATTGTGATTGTATGATTGTGTTTGTATGATTGTAATTGTATGATTGTGATTGTATGATTGTGATAGTATGATTGTGATTGTATGATTGTGATTGTATGATTGTGATTGTATGATTGTGATTGTATGATTGTGATTGTATGATTGTGGTTGTATGATTGTGATTGTATGATTGTGATTGTATGATTGTGATTGTATGAGTGTGATTGTGTGATTGTGGTTGTGCGATTGAGATTGTACGATTGTGATTGTACGATTGTGATTGAATGATTGTGATTGTATGATTATGATTGTATGATTGTGATTGCATGATTGTGATTGTATGATTGTGATTGTATGATTGTGATTGTATGATTGTGATTGTATGATTGTATTTGGGAGATTGTATTTGGGATATTGTAATTGTATGATTGCGATTGTATGATTGTGATTGTATGATTGCGATTGTATGATTGTAATTGTATGATTGTTATTGTATGATTGCGATTGTATGATTGTGATTGTATGATTGTGATGTATGATTGTAATTGTATGATTATGATTGTATGATTGTGATTGTATGATTGTGATTGTATGATTGTATTTGGGAGATTGTATTTGGGATATTGTAATTGTATGATTGCGATTGTATGATTGTGATTGTATGATTGTGATTGTATGATTGTGATTGTATGATTGTATTTAGGAGATTGTATTTGGGATATTGTAATTGTATGATTGCGATTGTATGATTGTGATTGTATGAGTGTGATGTATGATTGTAATTGTATGATTATGATTGTATGATTGTGATTGTATGATTGAGATTGTATGATTGTGATTGTATGCTTGCGATTGTATGATTGTGATTGTATGATTGTGATTCTTTGATTGTGATTGTATGATTGTGATTGTATGATTGTGATTGTATAATTGTGGTTGTATGATTGTGATTGTATGATTGAGATTGTATGATTGTGATTGTATGATTGTGATTGTATGATTGAGATTGTATGATTGTGATTGTATGCTTGCGATTGTATGAATGTGATTGTATGATTGTGATTGTATGACTGTGATTGTATGATTATGATTGTATGATTGTGATTGTATGATTGTGAAAGTATGATAGTGATGGTATGATTGTGATTGTATGATTGTGATTGTATGATTGCTATTGTATGATTGTGATTGTATGATTGTGATTGTATGATTGTGATTGTATGATTGTGATTGTATGATTGTGATTGTATGATTGTGATTGTATGATTGTGATTGTACGATTGTGATAGTATGATTGTATTTGGGAGATTGTATTTGGGATATTGTAATTGTATGATTGCGATTGTATGATTGTGATTGTATGATTGTGATTGTATGATTGAGATTGTATGATTGTGATTGTATGCTTGCGATTGTATGAATGTGATTGTATGATTGTGATTGTATGACTGTGATTGTATGATTATGATTGTATGATTGTGATTGTATGATTGTGAAAGTATGATAGTGATGGTATGATTGTGATTGTATGATTGTGATTGTATGATTGGGATTGTATGAGTGTGATTGTCTGATTGTGGTTGTGCGATTGTGATTGTACGATTGTGATTGTACGATTGTTATTGAATGATTGTGATTGTATGATTCTGATTGTATGATTGTGATTACATGATTGTGATTGTATGATTGTGATTGCATGATTTTGAACGTATGATTGTGATTGTATGATTGTGATTGTATGATTGTGATTGCATGATTGTGATTGTATGATTGTGATTGTATGATTGTGATTGTATGATTGTGATTGTATGATTGTGATTGTATGATTGCGATTGTATGATTGTGATTGTATGATTGTGATTGCATAATTGTGATTGTATGATTGTGATTGTATGATTGTGATTGCATAATTGTGATTGTATGATTGTGATTGTATGATTGTGATTGTATGATTGTGATTGTCTGATTGTGGTTGTATGATTGTGATTGTATGATTGTGATTGTATGATTGTGATTGTATGATTGTGATTGTATGATTGTGATTGTATGATTGTATTTGCGAGATTGTATTTGGGATATTGTAATTGTATGATTGCGATTGTATGATTGTAATTGTATGATTATGATTGTATGATTGTGATTGTATGATTGTAATTGTATGATTATGATTGTATGATTGTGATTGTATGAATGCGATTGTATGATTGTGATTGTATGATTGTGATTATATGATTGTAATTGCATGATTATGATTGTGTGATTGTGATTGTATGATTGCGATTGTATGATTGTGATTGTATGATTATGATTGTATTTTTGTGATTGTATGATTGTGATTGTATGATTGTGATTGTATGATTGTGATTGTATGATTGTGATTGTATGACTGTGATTGTATGATCGTGATTGTATGATTGCGATTGTATGAATGCGATTGTATGTTTGTGATTGTATGATTGTGATTGTATGATTGTGATTGTACGATTGTGATAGTATGATTGTATTTGGGAGATTGTATTTGGGATATTGTAATTGTATGATTGCGATTGTATGATTGTGATTGTATGATTGTGATGTATGATTGTAATTGTATGATTATGATTGTTTGATTGTGATTGTATGATTGAGATTGTATGATTGTGATTGTATGCTTGCGATTGTATGAATCTGATTGTATGATTGTGATTGTATGACTGTGATTGTATGATTGTGATTGTATGATTGTGATTGTATGTTTGTGAAAGTATGATTGTGATTGTATGGTTGTGATTGCATGATTTTGAACGTATGATTGTGATTGTATGATTGTGATTGTATGATTGTGATTGTATGATTGTGATTGTATGATTGCGATTGTATGATTGTAATTGTATGATTATGATTGTATGATTGTGATTGTATGATTGTAATTGTATGATTATGATTGTATGATTGTGATTGTATGAATGCGATTGTATGATTGTGATTGTATGATTCTGATTGTATGATTGTGATTGCATGATTGTGATTGTATGATTGTGATTGCATGATTTTGAACGTATGATTGTGATTGTATGATTGTGATTGTATGATTGTGATTGCATGATTGTGATTGTATGATTGTGATTGTATGATTGTGATTCCATTATTGTGATTGTATGATTGTGATTGTATGATTGTGATTGTCTGATTGTGGTTGTATGATTGTGATTGTATGATTGTGATTGTATGATTGTGATTGTATGATTGTGATTGTATGTTTGTATTTGCGAGATTGTATTTGGGATATTGTAATTGTATGATTGCGATTGTATGATTGTAATTGTATGATTATGATTGTATGATTGTGATTGTATGAATGCGATTGTATGATTGTGATTGTATGATTGTGATTGTATGATTGTAATTGCATGATTATGATTGTGTGATTGTGATTGTATGATTGCGATTGTATGATTGTGATTGTATGATTATGATTGTATTTTTGTGATTGTATGATTGTGATTGTATGATTGTGATTGTATGATTGTGATTGCATGATTGTGATTGTATGATTGTGATTCTATGATTGTGATTGTATGATTGTGTTTGTATGATTGTAATTGTATGATTGTGATTGTATGATTGTGATAGTATGATTGTGATTGTATGATTGTGATTGTATGATTGTGATTGTATGATTGTGATTGTATGATTGTGATTGTATGATTGTGGTTGTATGATTGTGATTGTCTGATTGTGATTGTATGATTGTGATTGTATGATTGTGATTGTATGATTGTGAAAGTATGATTGTGATTGTATGATTGTGATTGTATGATTGTGATTGTATGAGTGTGATTGTGTGATTGTGGTTGTGCGATTGAGATTGTACGATTGTGATTGTACGATTGTGATTGAATGATTGTGATTGTATGATTATGATTGTATGATTGTGATTGCATGATTGTGATTGTATGATTGTGATTGTATGATTGTGATTGTATGATTGTGATTGTATGATTGTATTTGGGAGATTGTATTTGGGATATTGTAATTGTATGATTGCGATTGTATGATTGTGATTGTATGATTGCGATTGTATGATTGTAATTGTATGATTGTTATTGTATGATTGCGATTGTATGATTGTGATTGTATGATTGTGATGTATGATTGTAATTGTATGATTATGATTGTATGATTGTGATTGTATGATTGTGATTGTATGATTGTATTTGGGAGATTGTATTTGGGATATTGTAATTGTATGATTGCGATTGTATGATTGTGATTGTATGATTGTGATTGTATGATTGTGATTGTATGATTGTATTTAGGAGATTGTATTTGGGATATTGTAATTGTATGATTGCGATTGTATGATTGTGATTGTATGAGTGTGATGTATGATTGTAATTGTATGATTATGATTGTATGATTGTGATTGTATGATTGAGATTGTATGATTGTGATTGTATGCTTGCGATTGTATGATTGTGATTGTATGATTGTGATTCTTTGATTGTGATTGTATGATTGTGATTGTATGATTGTGATTGTATGATTGTGATTGTATAATTGTGGTTGTATGATTGTGATTGTATGATTGAGATTGTATGATTGTGATTGTATGATTGTGATTGTCTGATTGTGATTGTATGATTGTGATTGTATGATTGTGATAGTATGATTGTGAAAGTATGATTGTGATTGTATGATTGTGATTGTATGATTGAGATTGTATGATTGTGATTGTATGATTGCGATTGTATGATTGTGATTGTATGATTGTGATTGTATGATTGTGATTGTATGGTTGTGATTGTATGATTGTGATTGTATGATTGTGATTGTATGATTGAAATTGTATGATTGTGATTGTATGATTGCGATTGTATGATTGTGATTGTATGATTGTGATTGTATGATTGTATTTGGGATATTGTAGTTGTATGATTGCGATTGTATGATTGTAATTGTATGATTATGATTGTATGATAGTGATTGTATGAATGCGATTGTATGATTGTGATTGTATGATTGTGATTGTATGATTGTGATTGTATGATTGTGATTGTATGATTGTGATTGTATGATTGTGATTGTATGGTTGTGATTGTATGATTGTGATTGTATGATTGTGATTGTATGATTGAAATTGTATGATTGTGATTGTATGATTGCGATTGTATGATTGTGATTGTATGATTGTGATTGTATGATTGTATTTGGGATATTGTAGTTGTATGATTGCGATTGTATGATTGTAATTGTATGATTATGATTGTATGATAGTGATTGTATGAATGCGATTGTATGATTGTGATTGTATGATTGTGATTGTATGATTGTGATTGTATGATTGTGATTGTATGGTTGTGATTGTATGATTGTGATTGTATGATTGTGATTGTATGATTGAAATTGTATGATTGTGATTGTATGATTGCGATTGTATGATTGTGATTGTATGATTGTGATTGTATGATTGTATTTGCGAGATTGTATTTGGGATATTGTAATTGTATGATTGCGATTGTATGATTGTGATTGTATGATTGTGATTGTATGATTGAGATTGTATGATTGTGATTGTATGCTTGTTTTTGTATGATTATGATTGTATGATTGTGATTGTATGAATGCGATTGTATGATTGTGATTGTATGATTGTGATTGTATGATTGTAATTGCATGATTATGATTGTGTGATTGTGATTGTATGATTGCGATTGTATGATTGTGATTGTATGATTATGATTGTATTTTTGTGATTGTATGATTGTGATTGTATGATTGTGATTGTATGATTGTGATTGTATGACTGTGATTGTATGATTGTGATTGTATGATTGCGATTGTATGAATGCGATTGTATGTTTGTGATTGTATGATTGTGATTGTATGATTGTGATTGTACGATTGTGATAGTATGATTGTATTTGGGAGATTGTATTTGGGATATTGTAATTGTATGATTGCGATTGTATGATTGTGATTGTATGATTGTGATGTATGATTGTAATTGTATGATTATGATTGTTTGATTGTGATTGTATGATTGAGATTGTATGATTGTGATTGTATGCTTGCGATTGTATGAATCTGATTGTATGATTGTGATTGTATGACTGTGATTGTATGATTGTGATTGTATGATTGTGATTGTATGTTTGTGAAAGTATGATTGTGATTGTATGATTGTGATTGCATGATTTTGAACGTATGATTGTGATTGTATGATTGTGATTGTATGATTGTGATTGTATGATTGTGATTGTATGATTGTGATTGTATGATTGTGAAAGTATGATTGTGATGGTATGATTGTGATTGTATGATTGTAATACTATGATTGTGAAAGTATGATTGTGATTGTATGATTGTGATTGTATGATTGCGATTGTATGATTGTAATTGTATGATTATGATTGTATGATTGTGATTGTATGATTGTAATTGTATGATTATGATTGTATGATTGTGATTGTATGAATGCGATTGTATGATTGTGATTGTATGATTCTGATTGTATGATTGTGATTGCATGATTGTGATTGTATGATTGTGATTGCATGATTTTGAACGTATGATTGTGATTGTATGATTGTGATTGTATGATTGTGATTGCATGATTGTGATTGTATGATTGTGATTGTATGATTGTGATTCCATTATTGTGATTGTATGATTGTGATTGTATGATTGTGATTGTCTGATTGTGGTTGTATGATTGTGATTGTATGATTGTGATTGTATGATTGTGATTGTATGATTGTGATTGTATGATTGTGATTGTATGATTGTATTTAGGAGATTGTATTTGGGATATTGTAATTGTATGATTGCGATTGTATGATTGTAATTGTATGATTATGATTGTATGATTGTGATTGTATGAATGCGATTGTATGATTGTGATTGTATGATTGTGATTGTATGATTGTAATAGCATGATTATGATTGTGTGATTGTGATTGTATGATTGCCATTGTATGATTGTGGTTGTATGATTATGATTGTATTTTTGTGATTGTATGATTGTGATTGTATGATTGTGATTGTATGATTGTGATTGTATGATTGTGATTGTATGACTGTGATTGTATGATTGTGATTGTATGATTGCGATTGTATGATTGTGATTGTATGATTGTGATTGTATGATTGTGATTGTATGATTGTGATTCTTTGATTGTGATTGTATGATTGTGATTGTATGATTGTGATTGTATAATTGTGGTTGTATGATTGTGATTGTATGATTGAGATTGTATGATTGTGATTGTATGATTGTGATTGTCTGATTGTGATTGTATGATTGTGATTGTATGATTGTGATAGTATGATTGTGAAAGTATGATTGTGATTGTATGATTGTGATTGTATGATTGAGATTGTATGATTGTGATTGTATGATTGCGATTGTATGATTGTGATTGTATGATTGTGATTGTATGATTGTGATTGTATGGTTGTGATTGTATGATTGTGATTGTATGATTGTGATTGTATGATTGAAATTGTATGATTGTGATTGTATGATTGCGATTGTATGATTGTGATTGTATGATTGTGATTGTATGATTGTATTTGCGAGATTGTATTTGGGATATTGTAATTGTATGATTGCGATTGTATGATTGTAATTGTATGATTATGATTGTATGATTGTGATTGTATGAATGCGATTGTATGATTGTGATTGTATGATTGTGATTGTATGATTGTAATAGCATGATTATGATTGTGTGATTGTGATTGTATGATTGCGATTGTATGATTGTGGTTGTATGATTATGATTGTATTTTTGTGATTGTATGATTGTGATTGTATGATTGCGATTGTATGATTGTGATTGTATGATTGTGATTGTATGACTGTGATTGTATGATTGTGATTGTATGATTGCGTTTGTATGATTGTGATTGTATGATTGTGATTGTATGATTGTGATTGTATGATTGTGATTGTATGATTGTATTTGGGAGATTGTATTTGGGATATTGTAATTGTATGATTGCGATTGTATGATTGTGATTGTATGATTATGATTGTATGATTGTGATTGTATGATTGTGATTGTATGATTGTATTTGGGAGATTGTATTTGGGATATTGTAATTGTATGATTGCGATTGTATGATTGTGATTGTATGATTGTGATTGTATGATTGTGATTGTATGATTGTGATTGTATGATTGTATTTAGGAGATTGTATTTGGGATATTGTAATTGTATGATTGCGATTGTATGATTGTGATTGTATGAGTGTGATGTATGATTGTAATTGTATGATTATGATTGTATGATTGTGATTGTATGATTGAGATTGTATGATTGTGATTGTATGCTTGCGATTGTATGATTGTGATTGTATGATTGCGATTCTTTGATTGTGATTGTATGATTGTGATTGTATGATTGTGATTGTATGATTGTGATTGTATGATTGTGGTTGTATGATTGTGATTGTATGATTGAGATTGTATGATTGTGATTGTATGATTGTGATTGTCTGATTGTGATGGTATGATTGTGATTGTATGATTGTGATAGTATGATTGTGAAAGTATGATTGTGATTGTATGATTGTGATTGTATGATTGTGATTGTATGATTGAGATTGTATGATTGTGATTGTATGATTGTGAAAGTATGATTGTGATTGTATGATTGTGATTGTATGATTGTGATTGTATGATTGTGATTGTATGAGTGTGATTGTGTGATTGTGGTTGTGCGATTGAGATTGTACGATTGTGATTGTACGATTGTGATTGAATGATTGTGATTGTATGATTATGATTGTATGATTGTGATTGCATGATTGTGATTGTATGATTGTGATTGTATGATTGTGATTGTATGATTGTGATTGTATGATTGTATTTGGGAGATTGTATTTGGGATATTGTAATTGTATGATTGCGATTGTATGATTGTGATTGTATGATTATGATTGTATGATTGTGATTGTATGATTGTGATTGTATGATTGTATTTGGGAGATTGTATTTGGGATATTGTAATTGTATGATTGCGATTGTATGATTGTGATTGTATGATTGTGATTGTATGATTGTGATTGTATGATTGTGATTGTATGATTGTATTTAGGAGATTGTATTTGGGATATTGTAATTGTATGATTGCGATTGTATGATTGTGATTGTATGAGTGTGATGTATGATTGTAATTGTATGATTATGATTGTATGATTGTGATTGTATGATTGAGATTGTATGATTGTGATTGTATGCTTGCGATTGTATGATTGTGATTGTATGATTGCGATTCTTTGATTGTGATTGTATGATTGTGATTGTATGATTGTGATTGTATGATTGTGGTTGTATGATTGTGATTGTATGATTGAGATTGTATGATTGTGATTGTATGATTGTGATTGTCTGATTGTGATGGTATGATTGTGATTGTATGATTGTGATAGTATGATTGTGAAAGTATGATTGTGATTGTATGATTGTGATTGTATGATTGTGATTGTATGATTGAGATTGTATGATTGTGATTGTATGATTGCGATTGTATGATTGTGATTGTATGATTGTGATTGTATGATTGTGATTGTATGGTTGTGATTGTATGATTGTGATTGTATGATTGTGATTGTATGATTGAAATTGTATGATTGTGATTGTATGATTGCGATTGTATGATTGTGATTGTATGATTGTGATTGTATGATTGTATTTGCGAGATTGTATTTGGGATATTGTAATTGTATGATTGCGATTGTATGATTGTAATTGTATGATTATGATTGTATGATTGTGATTGTATGAATGCGATTGTATGATTGTGATTGTATGATTGTGATTGTATGATTGTAATAGCATGATTATGATTGTGCGATTGTGATTGTATGATTGCGATTGTATGATTGTGGTTGTATGATTATGATTGTATTTTTGTGATTGTATGATTGTGATTGTATGATTGTGATTGTATGATTGTGATTGTATGACTGTGATTGTATGATTGTGATTGTATGATTGCGATTGTATGATTGTGATTGTATGATTGTGATTGTATGATTGTGATTGTATGATTGTGATTGTATGATTGTGATTGTATGATTGTGATTGTACGATTGTGATAGTATGATTGTATTTGGGATATTGTAATTGTATGATTGCGATTGTATGATTGTGATTGTATGATTGGGATTGTATGAGTGTGATTGTCTGATTGTGGTTGTGCGATTGTGATTGTACGATTGTGATTGTACGATTGTTATTGAATGATTGTGATTGTATGATTCTGATTGTATGATTGTGATTACATGATTGTGATTGTATGATTGTGATTGCATGATTTTGAACGTATGATTGTGATTGTATGATTCTGATTGTATGATTGTGATTACATGATTGTGATTGTATGATTGTGATTGCATGATTTTGAACGTATGATTGTGATTGTATGATTGTGATTGTATGATTGTGATTGCATGATTGTGATTGTATGATTGTGATTGTATGATTGTGATTGTATGATTGTGATTGTATGATTGCGATTGTATGATTGTGATTGTATGATTGTGATTGCATAATTGTGATTGTATGATTGTGATTGTATGATTGTGATTGCATAATTGTGATTGTATGATTGTGATTGTATGATTGTGATTGTCTGATTGTGGTTGTATGATTGTGATTGTATGATTGTGATTGTATGATTGTGATTGTATGATTGTGATTGTATGATTGTATTTGCGAGATTGTATTTGGGATATTGTAATTGTATGATTGCGATTGTATGATTGTAATTGTATGATTATGATTGTATGATTGTGATTGTATGATTGTAATTGTATGATTATGATTGTATGATTGTGATTGTATGAATGCGATTGTATGATTGTGATTGTATGATTGTGATTGTATGATTGTAATTGCATGATTATGATTGTGTGATTGTGATTGTATGATTGCGATTGTGTGATTGTGATTGTATGATTATGATTGTATTTTTGTGATTGTATGATTGTGATTGTATGATTGTGATTGTATGATTGTGATTGTATGACTGTGATTGTATGATTGTGATTGTATGATTGCGATTGTATGAATGCGATTGTATGTTTGTGATTGTATGATTGTGATTGTATGATTGTGATTGTACGATTGTGATAGTATGATTGTATTTGGGAGATTGTATTTGGGATATTGTAATTGTATGATTGCGATTGTATGATTGTGATTGTATGATTATGATTGTATGATTGTGATTGTATGATTGTAATTGTATGATTATGATTGTATGATTGTGATTGTATGAATGCGATTGTATGATTGTGATTGTATGATTCTGATTGTATGATTGTGATTGTATGATTGTGATTGTATGATTGTATTTGCGAGATTGTATTTGGGATATTGTAATTGTATGATTGCGATTGTATGATTGTAATTGTATGGTTATGATTGTATGATTGTGATTGTATGAATGCGATTGTATGATTGTGATTGTATGATTGTGATTGTATGATTGTAATTGCATGATTATGATTGTGTGATTGTGATTGTATGATTGCGATTGTATGATTGTGATTGTATGATTATGATTGTATTTTTGTGATTGTATGATTGTGATTGTATGATTGTGATTGTATGATTGTGATTGCATGATTGTGATTGTATGATTGTGATTCTATGATTGTGATTGTATGATTGTGTTTGTATGATTGTAATTGTATGATTGTGATTGTATGATTGTGATAGTATGATTGTGATTGTATGATTGTGATTGTATGATTGTGATTGTATGATTGTGATTGTATGATTGTGATTGTATGATTGTGATTGTATGATTGTGATTGTATGATTGTGGTTGTATGATTGTGTTTGTCTGATCGTGATTGTATGATTGTGATTGTATGATTGTGATTGTATGATTGTGAAAGTATGATTGTGATTGTATGATTGTGATTGTATGATTGTGATTGTATGATTGTGATTGTATGAGTGTGATTGTGTGATTGTGGTTGTGCGATTGAGATTGTACGATTGTGATTGTACGATTGTGATTGAATGATTGTGATTGTATGATTATGATTGTATGATTGTGATTGCATGATTGTGATTGTATGATTGTGATTGTATGATTGTGATTGTATGATTGTGATTGTATGATTGTATTTGGGAGATTGTATTTGGGATATTGTAATTGTATGATTGCGATTGTATGATTGTGATTGTATGATTGCGATTGTATGATTGTAATTGTATGATTGTTATTGTATGATTGCGATTGTATGATTGTGATTGTATGATTGTGATGTATGATTGTAATTGTATGATTATGATTGTATGATTGTGATTGTATGATTGTGATTGTATGATTGTATTTGGGAGATTGTATTTGGGATATTGTAATTGTATGATTGCGATTGTATGATTGTGATTGTATGATTGTGATTGTATGATTGTGATTGTATGATTGTATTTAGGAGATTGTATTTGGGATATTGTAATTGTATGATTGCGAATGTATGATTGTGATTGTATGAGTGTGATGTATGATTGTAATTGTATGATTATGATTGTATGATTGTGATTGTATGATTGAGATTGTATGATTGTGATTGTATGCTTGCGATTGTATGATTGTGATTGTATGATTGTGATTCTTTGATTGTGATTGTATGATTGTGATTGTATGATTGTGATTGTATGATTGTGGTTGTATGATTGTGATTGTATGATTGAGATTGTATGATTGTGATTGTATGATTGTGATTGTCTGATTGTGATTGTATGATTGTGATTGTATGATTGTGATAGTATGATTGTGAAAGTATGATTGTGATTGTATGATTGTGATTGTATGATTGTGATTGTATGATTGAGATTGTATGATTGTGATTGTATGATTGCGATTGTATGATTGTGATTGTATGATTGTGATTGTATGATTGTGATTGTATGGTTGTGATTGTATGATTGTGATTGTATGATTGTGATTGTATGACTGTGATTGTATGATTGTGATTGTATGATTGCGATTGTATGATTGTGATTGTATGATTGTGATTGTATGATTGTGATTGTATGATTGTGATTGTACGATTGTGATAGTATGATTGTATTTGGGAGATTGTATTTGGGATATTGTAATTGTATGATTGCGATTGTATGATTGTGATTGTATGATTGGGATTGTATGAGTGTGATTGTCTGATTGTGGTTGTGCGATTGTGATTGTACGATTGTGATTGTACGATTGTTATTGAATGATTGTGATTGTATGATTCTGATTGTATGATTGTGATTACATGATTGTGATTGTATGATTGTGATTGCATGATTTTGAACGTATGATTGTGATTGTATGATTGTGATTGTATGATTGTGATTGCATGATTGTGATTGTATGATTGTGATTGTATGATTGTGATTGTATGATTGTGATTGTATGATTGCGATTGTATGATTGTGATTGTATGATTGTGATTGCATAATTGTGATTGTATGATTGTGATTGTATGATTGTGATTGCATAATTGTGATTGTATGATTGTGATTGTATGATTGTGATTGTCTGATTGTGGTTGTATGATTGTGATTGTATGATTGTGATTGTATGATTGTGATTGTATGATTGTGATTGTATGATTGTATTTGCGAGATTGTATTTGGGATATTGTAATTGTATGATTGCGATTGTATGATTGTAATTGTATGATTATGATTGTATGATTGTGATTGTATGATTGTAATTGTATGATTATGATTGTATGATTGTGATTGTATGAATGCGATTGTATGATTGTGATTGTATGATTGTGATTGTATGATTGTAATTGCATGATTATGATTGTGTGATTGTGATTGTATGATTGCGATTGTATGATTGTGATTGTATGATTATGATTGTATTTTTGTGATTGTATGATTGTGATTGTATGATTGTGATTGTATGATTGTGATTGTATGACTGTGATTGTATGATTGTGATTGTATGATTGCGATTGTATGAATGCGATTGTATGTTTGTGATTGTATGATTGTGATTGTATGATTGTGATTGTACGATTGTGATAGTATGATTGTATTTGGGAGATTGTATTTGGGATATTGTAATTGTATGATTGCGATTGTATGATTGTGATTGTATGATTGTGATGTATGATTGTAATTGTATGATTATGATTGTTTGATTGTGATTGTATGATTGAGATTGTATGATTGTGATTGTATGCTTGCGATTGTATGAATCTGATTGTATGATTGTGATTGTATGACTGCGATTGTATGATTGTGATTGTATGATTGTGATTGTATGTTTGTGAAAGTATGATTGTGATTGTATGATTGTGATTGCATGATTTTGAACGTATGATTGTGATTGTATGATTGTGATTGTATGATTGTGATTGTATGATTGTGATTGTATGATTGTGATTGTATGATTGTGATTGTATGATTGTGATTGTATGATTGTGAAAGTATGATTGTGATGGTATGATTGTGATTGTATGATTGTGATTGTATGATTGGGATTGTATGAGTGTGATTGTCTGATTGTGGTTGTGCGATTGTGATTGTACGATTGTGATTGTACGATTGTTATTGAATGATTGTGATTGTATGATTCTGATTGTATGATTGTGATTGCATGATTGTGATTGTATGATTGTGATTGCATGATTTTGAACGTATGATTGTGATTGTATGATTGTGATTGTATGATTGTGATTGTATGATTGTGATTGTATGATTGTGATTGTATGATTGTGATTGTATGATTGTGATTGTATGATTGTGATTGTATGATTGTGATTGTATGATTGTGATTGTATGATTGTGATTGTATGATTGTGATTGTATGATTGTGATTGTATGATTGTGATTGTATGATTGTGATTGTATGATTGTTATTGTATGATTGTGATTGTATGATTGTGATTGTAGGATTGTGATTGTATGATTGTGATTGTATTTTTGTGATTGTATGATTGTGATTGTATGATTGTGATTGTATGATTGTGATTGCATGATTGTGATTGTATGATTGTGATTCTATGATTGTGATTGTATGATTGTGTTTGTATGATTGTGATTGTATGATTGTGATTGTATGATTGTGATAGTATGATTGTGATTGTATGATTGTGATTGTATGATTGTGATTGTCTGATTGTGGTTGTATGATTGTGATTGTATGATTGTGATTGTATGATTGTGATAGTATGATTGTGATTGTATGATTGTGATTGTATGATTGTGATTGTATGATTGTGATTGTATGATTGTGGTTGTATGATTGTGATTGTCTGATTGTGATTGTATGATTGTGATTGTATGATTGTGATTGTATGATTGTGAAAGTATGATTGTGATTGTATGATTGTGATTGTATGATTGTGATTGTATGAGTGTGATTGTGTGATTGTGGTTGTGCGATTGAGATTGTACGATTGTGATTGTACGATTGTGATTGAATGATTGTGATTGTATGATTATGATTGTATGATTGTGATTGCATGATTGTGATTGTATGATTGTGATTGTATGATTGTGATTGTCTGATTGTGGTTGTATGATTGTGATTGTATGATTGTGATTGTATGATTGTGATTGTATGATTGTGATTGTATGATTGTGATTGTCTGATTATGATTGTTTGATTGTGATTGTATGATTGAGATTGTATGATTGTGATTGTATGCTTGCGATTGTATGAATCTGATTGTATGATTGTGATTGTATGACTGTGATTGTATGATTGTGATTGTATGATTGTGATTGTATGTTTGTGAAAGTATGATTGTGATTGTATGATTGTGATTGCATGATTTTGAACGTATGATTGTGATTGTATGATTGTGATTGTATGATTGTGAAAGTATGATTGTGATGGTATGATTGTGATTGTATGATTGTGATTGTATGATTGTGATTGTATGATTGTATTTGCGAGATTGTATTTGGGATATTGTAATTGTATGATTGCGATTGTATGATTGTGATTGTATGATTGTGATTGCATAATTGTGATTGTATGATTGTGATTGTATGATTGTGATTGCATAATTGTGATTGTATGATTGTGATTGTATGATTGTGATTGTCTGATTGTGGTTGTATGATTGTGATTGTATGATTGTGATTGTATGATTGTGATTGTATGATTGTGATTGTATGATTGTGATTGTATGATTGTATTTGCGAGATTGTATTTGGGATATTGTAATTGTATGATTGCGATTGTATGATTGTAATTGTATGATTATGATTGTATGGTTGTGATTGTATGATTGTAATTGTATGATTATGATTGTATGATTGTGATTGTATGAATGCGATTGTATGATTGTGATTGTATGATTGTGATTGTATGATTGTAATTGCATGATTATGATTGTGTGATTGTGATTGTATGATTGCGATTGTATGATTGTGATTGTATGATTATGATTGTATTTTTGTGATTGTATGATTGTGATTGTATGATTGTGATTGTATGATTGTGATTGTATGACTGTGATTGTATGATTGTGATTGTATGATTGCGATTGTATGAATGCGATTGTATGTTTGTGATTGTATGATTGTGATTGTATGATTGTGATTGTACGATTGTGATAGTATGATTGTATTTGGGAGATTGTATTTGGGATATTGTAATTGTATGATTGCGATTGTATGATTGTGATTGTATGATTGTGATGTATGATTGTAATTGTATGATTATGATTGTTTGATTGTGATTGTATGATTGAGATTGTATGATTGTGATTGTATGCTTGCGATTGTATGAATCTGATTGTATGATTGTGATTGTATGACTGTGATTGTATGATTGTGATTGTATGATTGTGATTGTATGTTTGTGAAAGTATGATTGTGATTGTATGATTGTGATTGCATGATTTTGAACGTATGATTGTGATTGTATGATTGTGATTGTATGATTGTGATTGTATGATTGTGAAAGTATGATTGTGATGGTATGATTGTGATTGTATGATTGTAATACTATGATTGTGAAAGTATGATTGTGATTGTATGATTGTGATTGTATGATTGCGATTGTATGATTGTGATTGCATAATTGTGATTGTATGATTGTGATTGTATGATTGTGATTGCATAATTGTGATTGTATGATTGTGATTGTATGATTGTGATTGTCTGATTGTGGTTGTATGATTGTGATTGTATGATTGTGATTGTATGATTGTGATTGTATGATTGTGATTGTATGATTGTGATTGTATGATTGTATTTGCGAGATTGTATTTGGGATATTGTAATTGTATGATTGCGATTGTATGATTGTAATTGTATGATTATGATTGTATGGTTGTGATTGTATGATTGTAATTGTATGATTATGATTGTATGATTGTGATTGTATGAATGCGATTGTATGATTGTGATTGTATGATTGTGATTGTATGATTGTAATTGCATGATTATGATTGTGTGATTGTGATTGTATGATTGCGATTGTATGATTGTGATTGTATGATTATGATTGTATTTTTGTGATTGTATGATTGTGATTGTATGATTGTGATTGTATGATTGTGATTGTATGACTGTGATTGTATGATTGTGATTGTATGATTGCGATTGTATGAATGCGATTGTATGTTTGTGATTGTATGATTGTGATTGTATGATTGTGATTGTACGATTGTGATAGTATGATTGTATTTGGGAGATTGTATTTGGGATATTGTAATTGTATGATTGCGATTGTATGATTGTGATTGTATGATTGTGATGTATGATTGTAATTGTATGATTATGATTGTTTGATTGTGATTGTATGATTGAGATTGTATGATTGTGATTGTATGCTTGCGATTGTATGAATCTGATTGTATGATTGTGATTGTATGACTGTGATTGTATGATTGTGATTGTATGATTGTGATTGTATGTTTGTGAAAGTATGATTGTGATTGTATGATTGTGATTGCATGATTTTGAACGTATGATTGTGATTGTATGATTGTGATTGTATGATTGTGATTGTATGATTGTGAAAGTATGATTGTGATGGTATGATTGTGATTGTATGATTGTAATACTATGATTGTGAAAGTATGATTGTGATTGTATGATTGTGATTGTATGATTGCGATTGTATGATTGTAATTGTATGATTATGATTGTATGATTGTGATTGTATGATTGTAATTGTATGATTATGATTGTATGATTGTGATTGTATGAATGCGATTGTATGATTGTGATTGTATGATTCTGATTGTATGATTGTGATTGTATGATTGTGATTGTATGATTGTATTTGCGAGATTGTATTTGGGATATTGTAATTGTATGATTGCGATTGTATGATTGTAATTGTATGATTATGATTGTATGATTGTGATTGTATGAATGCGATTGTATGATTGTGATTGTATGATTGTGATTGTATGATTGTAATTGCATGATTATGATTGTGTGATTGTGATTGTATGATTGCGATTGTATGATTGTGATTGTATGATTATGATTGTATTTTTGTGATTGTATGATTGTGATTGTATGATTGTGATTGTATGATTGTGATTGCATGGTTGTGATTGTATGATTGTGATTCTATGATTGTGATTGTATGATTGTGTTTGTATGATTGTAATTGTATGATTGTGATTGTATGATTGTGATAGTATGATTGTGATTGTATGATTGTGATTGTATGATTGTGATTGTATGATTGTGATTGTATGATTGTGATTGTATGATTGTGATTGTATGATTGTGGTTGTATGATTGTGATTGTATGATTGTGATTGTATGATTGTGATTGTATGATTGTGGTTGTATGATTGTGATTGTCTGATTGTGATTGTATGATTGTGATTGTATGATTGTGATTGTATGATTGTGAAAGTATGATTGTGATTGTATGATTGTGATTGCATGATTGTGATTGTATGAGTGTGATTGTGTGATTGTGGTTGTGCGATTGAGATTGTACGATTGTGATTGTACGATTGTGATTGAATGATTGTGATTGTATGATTATGATTGTATGATTGTGATTGCATGATTGTGATTGTATGATTGTGATTGTATGATTGTGATTGTATGATTGTGATTGTATGATTGTGATTGTATGATTGTATTTGGGAGATTGTATTTGGGATATTGTAATTGTATGGTTGCGATTGTATGATTGTGATTGTATGATTGCGATTGTATGATTGTAATTGTATGATTGTTTTTGTATGATTGCGATTGTATGATTGTGATTGTATGATTGTGATGTATGATTGTAATTGTATGATTATGATTGTATGATTGTGATTGTATGATTGTGATTGTATGATTGTATTTGGGAGATTGTATTTGGGATATTGTAATTGTATGATTGCGATTGTATGATTGTGATTGTATGATTGTGATTGTATGATTGTGATTGTATGATTGTATTTAGGAGATTGTATTTGGGATATTGTAATTGTATGATTGCGATTGTATGATTGTGATTGTATGAGTGTGATGTATGATTGTAATTGTATGATTATGATTGTATGATTGTGATTGTATGATTGAGATTGTATGATTGTGATTGTATGATTGTGAAAGTATGATTGTGATTGTATGATTGTGATTGTATGATTGTGATTGTATGAGTGTGATTGTGTGATTGTGGTTGTGCGATTGAGATTGTGCGATTGTGATTGTATGATTGCGATTGTATGATTGTGGTTGTATGATTATGATTGTATTTTTGTGATTGTATGATTGTGATTGTATGATTGTGATTGTATGATTGTGATTGTATGATTGTGATTGTATGACTGTGATTGTATGATTGTGATTGTATGATTGCGATTGTATGATTGTGATTGTATGATTGTGATTGTATGATTGTGATTGTATGATTGTGATTGTATGATTGTGATTGTATGATTGTGATTGTACGATTGTGATAGTATGATTGTATTTGGGAGATTGTATTTGGGATATTGTAATTGTATGATTGCGATTGTATGATTGTGATTGTATGATTGGGATTGTATGAGTGTGATTGTCTGATTGTGGTTGTGCGAGTGTGATTGTACGATTGTGATTGTACGATTGTTATTGAATGATTGTGATTGTATGATTCTGATTGTATGATTGTGATTACATGATTGTGATTGTATGATTGTGATTGCATGATTTTGAACGTATGATTGTGATTGTATGATTGTGATTGTATGATTGTGATTGCATGATTGTGATTGTATGATTGTGATTGTATGATTGTGATTGTATGATTGTGATTGTATGATTGCGATTGTATGATTGTGATTGTATGATTGTGATTGCATAATTGTGATTGTATGATTGTGATTGTATGATTGTGATTGCATAATTGTGATTGTATGATTGTGATTGTATGATTGTGATTGTCTGATTGTGGTTGTATGATTGTGATTGTATGATTGTGATTGTATGATTGTGATTGTATGATTGTATTTGCGAGATTGTATTTGGGATATTGTAATTGTATGATTGCGATTGTATGATTGTAATTGTATGATTATGATTGTATGATTGTGATTGTATGATTGTGATTGTATGATTATGATTGTATGATTGTGATTGTATGAATGCGATTGTATGATTGTGATTGTATGATTGTGATTGTATGATTGTAATTGCATGATTATGATTGTGTGATTGTGATTGTATGATTGCGATTGTATGATTGTGATTGTATGATTATGATTGTATTTTTGTGATTGTATGATTGTGATTGTATGATTGTGATTGTATGATTGTGATTGTATGACTGTGATTGTATGATTGTGATTGTATGATTGCGATTGTATGAATGCGATTGTATGTTTGTGATTGTATGATTGTGATTGTATGATTGTGATTGTACGATTGTGATAGTATGATTGTATTTGGGAGATTGTAGTTGGGATATTGTAATTGTATGATTGCGATTGTATGATTGTGATTGTATGATTGTGATGTATGATTGTAATTGTATGATTATGATTGTTTGATTGTGATTGTATGATTGAGATTGTATGATTGTGATTGTATGCTTGCGATTGTATGAATCTGATTGTATGATTGTGATTGTATGACTGTGATTGTATGATTGTGATTGTATGATTGTGATTGTATGTTTGTGAAAGTATGATTGTGATTGTATGATTGTGATTGCATGATTTTGAACGTATGATTGTGATTGTATGATTGTGATTGTATGATTGTGATTGTATGATTGTGATTGTATGATTGTGAAAGTATGATTGTGATGGTATGATTGTGATTGTATGATTGTAATACTATGATTGTGAAAGTATGATTGTGATTGTATGATTGTGATTGTATGATTGCGATTGTATGATTGTAATTGTATGATTATGATTGTATGATTGTGATTGTATGATTGTAATTGTATGATTATGATTGTATGATTGTGATTGTATGAATGCGATTGTATGATTGTGATTGTATGATTCTGATTGTATGATTGTGATTGCATGATTGTGATTGTATGATTGTGATTGCATGATTTTGAACGTATGATTGTGATTGTATGATTGTGATTGTATGATTGTGATTGCATGATTGTGATTGTATGATTGTGATTGTATGATTGTGATTCCATTATTGTGATTGTATGATTGTGATTGTATGATTGTGATTGTCTGATTGTGGTTGTATGATTGTGATTGTATGATTGTGATTGTATGATTGTGATTGTATGATTGTGATTGTATGATTGTATTTGCGAGATTGTATTTGGGATATTGTAATTGTATGATTGCGATTGTATGATTGTAATTGTATGATTATGATTGTATGATTGTGATTGTATGAATGCGATTGTATGATTGTGATTGTATGATTGTGATTGTATGATTATGATTGTATTTTTGTGATTGTATGATTGTGATTGTATGATTGTGATTGTATGATTGTGATTGCATGATTGTGATTGTATGATTGTGATTCTATGATTGTGATTGTATGATTGTGTTTGTATGATTGTAATTGTATGATTGTGATTGTATGATTGTGATAGTATGATTGTGATTGTATGATTGTGATTGTATGATTGTGATTGTATGATTGTGATTGTATGATTGTGATTGTATGATTGTGGTTGTATGATTGTGATTGTCTGATTGTGATTGTATGATTGTGATTGTATGATTGTGATTGTATGATTGTGAAAGTATGATTGTGATTGTATGATTGTGATTGTATGATTGTGATTGTATGAGTGTGATTGTGTGATTGTGGTTGTGCGATTGAGATTGTACGATTGTGATTGTACGATTGTGATTGAATGATTGTGATTGTATGATTATGATTGTATGATTGTGATTGCATGATTGTGATTGTATGATTGTGATTGTATGATTGTGATTGTATGATTGTGATTGTATGATTGTATTTGGGAGATTGTATTTGGGATATTGTAATTGTATGATTGCGATTGTATGATTGTGATTGTATGATTGCGATTGTATGATTGTAATTGTATGATTGTTATTGTATGATTGCGA
Organism: Megachile rotundata; assembly: GCF_050947335.1. Classification (NCBI taxonomy): domain Eukaryota; kingdom Metazoa; phylum Arthropoda; class Insecta; order Hymenoptera; family Megachilidae; genus Megachile; species Megachile rotundata. The sequence goes on along the minus strand of NW_027473371.1, from coordinate 61,446 downwards.
TTGTATGATTGTGATTGTATGATTGTGATGTATGATTGTAATTGTATGATTATGATTGTATGATTGTGATTGTATGATTGTGATTGTATGATTGTATTTGGGAGATTGTATTTGGGATATTGTAATTGTATGATTGCGATTGTATGATTGTGATTGTATGATTGTGATTGTATGATTGTGATTGTATGATTGTATTTAGGAGATTGTATTTGGGATATTGTAATTGTATGATTGCGATTGTATGATTGTGATTGTATGAGTGTGATGTATGATTGTAATTGTATGATTATGATTGTATGATTGTGATTGTATGATTGAGATTGTATGATTGTGATTGTATGATTGTGAAAGTATGATTGTGATTGTATGATTGTGATTGTATGATTGTGATTGTATGAGTGTGATTGTGTGATTGTGGTTGTGCGATTGAGATTGTGCGATTGTGATTGTATGATTGCGATTGTATGATTGTGGTTGTATGATTATGATTGTATTTTTGTGATTGTATGATTGTGATTGTATGATTGTGATTGTATGATTGTGATTGTATGATTGTGATTGTATGACTGTGATTGTATGATTGTGATTGTATGATTGCGATTGTATGATTGTGATTGTATGATTGTGATTGTATAATTGTGATTGTATGATTGTGATTGTATGATTGTGATTGTATGATTGTGATTGTACGATTGTGATAGTATGATTGTATTTGGGAGATTGTATTTGGGATATTGTAATTGTATGATTGCGATTGTATGATTGTGATTGTATGATTGGGATTGTATGAGTGTGATTGTCTGATTGTGGTTGTGCGATTGTGATTGTACGATTGTGATTGTACGATTGTTATTGAATGATTGTGATTGTATGATTCTGATTGTATGATTGTGATTACATGATTGTGATTGTATGATTGTGATTGCATGATTTTGAACGTATGATTGTGATTGTATGATTGTGATTGTATGATTGTGATTGCATGATTGTGATTGTATGATTGTGATTGTATGATTGTGATTGTATGATTGTGATTGTATGATTGCGATTGTATGATTGTGATTGTATGATTGTGATTGCATAATTGTGATTGTATGATTGTGATTGTATGATTGTGATTGCATAATTGTGATTGTATGATTGTGATTGTATGATTGTGATTGTCTGATTGTGGTTGTATGATTGTGATTGTATGATTGTGATTGTATGATTGTGATTGTATGATTGTGATTGTATGATTGTATTTGCGAGATTGTATTTGGGATATTGTAATTGTATGATTGCGATTGTATGATTGTAATTGTATGATTATGATTGTATGATTGTGATTGTGTGATTGTAATTGTATGATTATGATTGTATGATTGTGATTGTATGAATGCGATTGTATGATTGTGATTGTATGATTGTGATTGTATGATTGTAATTGCATGATTATGATTGTGTGATTGTGATTGTATGATTGCGATTGTATGATTGTGATTGTATGATTATGATTGTATTTTTGTGATTGTATGATTGTGATTGTATGATTGTGATTGTATGATTGTGATTGTATGATTGTGATTGTATGATTGTGATTGTATGACTGTGATTGTATGATTGTGATTGTATGATTGCGATTGTATGAATGCGATTGTATGTTTGTGATTGTATGATTGTGATAGTATGATTGTGATTGTACGATTGTGATAGTATGATTGTATTTGGGAGATTGTATTTGGGATATTGTAATTGTATGATTGCGATTGTATGATTGTGATTGTATGATTGTGATGTATGATTGTAATTGTATGATTATGATTGTTTGATTGTGATTGTATGATTGAGATTGTATGATTGTGATTGTATGCTTGCGATTGTATGAGTCTGATTGTATGATTGTGATTGTATGACTGTGATTGTAAGATTGTGATTGTATGATTGTGATTGTATGTTTGTGAAAGTATGATTGTGATTGTATGATTGTGATTGCATGATTTTGAACGTATGATTGTGATTGTATGATTGTGATTGTATGATTGTGATTGTATGATTGTGATTGTATGATTGTGATTGTATGATTGTGAAAGTATGATTGTGATGGTATGATTGTGATTGTATGATTGTGATTGTATGATTGGGATTGTATGAGTGTGATTGTCTGATTGTGGTTGTGCGATTGTGATTGTACGATTGTGATTGTACGATTGTTATTGAATGATTGTGATTGTATGATTCTGATTGTATGATTGTGATTGCATGATTGTGATTGTATGATTGTGATTGTATGATTGTGATTGTATGATTGTGATTGTATGATTGTGATTGTATGATTCTGATTGTATGATTGTGATTGCATGATTGTGATTGTATGATTGTGATTGTATGATTGTGATTGTATGATTGTGATTGTATGATTGTGATTGTATGATTGTGATTGTATGATTGTGATTGTATGATTGTGATTGTATGATTGTGATTGTATGATTGTGATTGTAGGATTGTGATTGTATGATTGTGATTGTATTTTTGTGATTGTATGATTGTGATTGTATGATTGTGATTGTATGATTGTGATTGCATGATTGTGATTGTATGATTGTGATTCTATGATTGTGATTGTATGATTGTGTTTGTATGATTGTGATTGTATGATTGTGATTGTATGATTGTGATAGTATGATTGTGATTGTATGATTGCGATTGTATGATTGTGATTGTCTGATTGTGGTTGTATGATTGTGATTGTATGATTGTGATTGTATGATTGTGATTGTATGATTGTGATTGTCTGATTGTGGTTGTATGATTGTGATTGTATGATTGTGATTGTATGATTGTGATTGTATGATTGTGATTGTATGATTGTGATTGTTTGATTGTGATTGTATGATTGAGATTGTATGATTGTGATTGTATGCTTGCGATTGTATGAATCTGATTGTATGATTGTGATTGTATGACTGTGATTGTATGATTGTGATTGTATGATTGTGATTGTATGTTTGTGAAAGTATGATTGTGATTGTATGATTGTGATTGCATGATTTTGAACGTATGATTGTGATTGTATGATTGTGATTGTATGATTGTGATTGTATGATTGTGATTGTATGATTGTGAAAGTATGATTGTGATGGTATGATTGTGATTGTATGATTGTGATTGTATGATTGTGATTGTATGATTGTATTTGCGAGATTGTATTTGGGATATTGTAATTGTATGATTGCGATTGTATGATTGTGATTGTATGATTGTGATTGCATAATTGTGATTGTATGATTGTGATTGTATGATTGTGATTGCATAATTGTGATTGTATGATTGTGATTGTATGATTGTGATTGTCTGATTGTGGTTGTATGATTGTGATTGTATGATTGTGATTGTATGATTGTGATTGTATGATTTTGATTGTATGATTGTGATTGTATGATTGTATTTGCGAGATTGTATTTGGGATATTGTAATTGTATGATTGCGATTGTATGATTGTAATTGTATGATTATGATTGTATGATTGTGATTGTATGATTGTAATTGTATGATTATGATTGTATGATTGTGATTGTATGAATGCGATTGTATGATTGTGATTGTATGATTGTGATTGTATGATTGTAATTGCATGATTATGATTGTGTGATTGTGATTGTATGATTGCGATTGTATGATTGTGATTGTATGATTATGATTGTATTTTTGTGATTGTATGATTGTGATTGTATGATTGTGATTGTATGATTGTGATTGTATGACTGTGATTGTATGATTGTGATTGTATGATTGCGATTGTATGAATGCGATTGTATGTTTGTGATTGTATGATTGTGATTATATGATTGTGATTGTACGATTGTGATAGTATGATTGTATTTGGGAGATTGTATTTGGGATATTGTAATTGTATGATTGCGATTGTATGATTGTGATTGTATGATTGTGATGTATGATTGTAATTGTATGATTATGATTGTTTGATTGTGATTGTATGATTGAGATTGTATGATTGTGATTGTATGCTTGCGATTGTATGAATCTGATTGTATGATTGTGGTTGTATGACTGTGATTGTATGATTGTTATTGTATGATTGTGATTGTATGTTTGTGAAAGTATGATTGTGATTGTATGATTGTGATTGCATGATTTTGAACGTATGATTGTGATTGTATGATTGTGATTGTATGATTGTGATTGTATGATTGTGAAAGTATGATTGTGATGGTATGATTGTGATTGTATGATTGTGATTGTATGATTGTAATACTATGATTGTGAAAGTATGATTGTGATTGTATGATTGTGATTGTATGATTGCGATTGTATGATTGTAATTGTATGATTATGATTGTATGATTGTGATTGTATGATTGTAATTGTATGATTATGATTGTATGATTGTGATTGTATGAATGCGATTGTATGATTGTGATTGTATGATTCTGATTGTATGATTGTGATTGTATGATTGTGATTGTATGATTGTATTTGCGAGATTGTATTTGGGATATTGTAATTGTATGATTGCGATTGTATGATTGTAATTGTATGATTATGATTGTATGATTGTGATTGTATGAATGCGATTGTATGATTGTGATTGTATGATTGTGATTGTATGATTGTAATTGCATGATTATGATTGTGTGATTGTGATTGTATGATTGCGATTGTATGATTGTGATTGTATGATTATGATTGTATTTTTGTGATTGTATGATTGTGATTGTATGATTGTGATTGTATGATTGTTGTTGTATGATTGTGATTGTCTGATTGTGATTGTATGATTGTGATTGTATGATTGTGATTGTATGATTGTGAAAGTATGATTGTGATTGTATGATTGTGTTTGTATGATTGTGATTGTATGAGTGTGATTGTGTGATTGTGGTTGTGCGATTGAGATTGTACGATTGTGATTGTACGATTGTGATTGAATGATTGTGATTGTATGATTATGATTGTATGATTGTGATTGCATGATTGTGATTGTATGATTGTGATTGTATGATTGTGATTGTCTGATTGTGGTTGTATGATTGTGATTGTATGATTGTGATTGTATGATTGTGATTGTATGATTGTGATTGTATGATTGTGATTGTCTGATTATGATTGTTTGATTGTGATTGTATGATTGAGATTGTATGATTGTGATTGTATGCTTGCGATTGTATGAATCTGATTGTATGATTGTGATTGTATGACTGTGATTGTATGATTGTGATTGTATGATTGTGATTGTATGTTTGTGATTGTATGATTGTGATTGTATGATTGTGATTGTATGATTGTGATTGTATGATTGTGATTGTATGATTGTGGTTGTATGATTGTGTTTGTCTGATTGTGATTGTATGATTGTGATTGTATGATTGTGATTGTATGATTGTGAAAGTATGATTGTGATTGTATGATTGTGATTGTATGATTGTGATTGTATGATTGTGATTGTATGAGTGTGATTGTGTGATTGTGGTTGTGCGATTGAGATTGTACGATTGTGATTGTACGATTGTGATTGTATGATTGTGATTGTATGATTGTGATTGTCTGATTGTGGTTGTATGATTGTGATTGTATGATTGTGATTGTATGATTGTGATTGTATGATTGTGATTGTATGATTGTGATTGTATGATTGTGATTGTATGATTGTATTTGGGAGATTGTATTTGGGATATTGTAATTGTATGAATGCGATTGTATGATTGTGATTGTATGATTGCGATTGTATGATTGTAATTGTATGATTGTTATTGTATGATTGCGATTGTATGATTGTGATTGTATGATTGTGATGTATGATTGTAATTGTATGATTATGATTGTATGATTGTGATTGTATGATTGTGATTGTATGATTGTATTTGGGAGATTGTATTTGGGATATTGTAATTGTATGATTGCGATTGTATGATTGTGATTGTATGATTGTGATTGTATGATTGTGATTGTATGATTGTATTTAGGAGATTGTATTTGGGATATTGTAATTGTATGATTGCGATTGTATGACTGTGATTGTATGAGTGTGATGTATGATTGTAATTGTATGATTATGATTGTATGATTGTGATTGTATGATTGAGATTGTATGATTGTGATTGTATGCTTGCGATTGTATGATTGTGATTGTATGATTGTGATTCTTTGATTGTGATTGTATGATTGTGATTGTATGATTGTGATTGTATGATTGTGGTTGTATGATTGTGATTGTATGATTGAGATTGTATGATTGTGATTGTATGATTGTGATTGTCTGATTGTGATGGTATGATTGTGATTGTATGATTGTGATAGTATGATTGTGAAAGTATGATTGTGATTGTATGATTGTGATTGTATGATTGTGATTGTATGATTGAGATTGTATGATTGTGATTGTATGATTGCGATTGTATGATTGTGATTGTATGATTGTGATTGTATGATTGTGATTGTATGGTTGTGATTGTATGATTGTGATTGTATGATTGTGATTGTATGATTGAAATTGTATGATTGTGATTGTATGATTGCGATTGTATGATTGTGATTGTATGATTGTGATTGTATGATTGTATTTGCGAGATTGTATTTGGGATATTGTAATTGTATGATTGCGATTGTATGATTGTAATTGTATGATTATGATTGTATGATTGTGATTGTATGAATGCGATTGTATGATTGTGATTGTATGATTGTGATTGTATGATTGTAATAGCATGATTATGATTGTGCGATTGTGATTGTATGATTGCGATTGTATGATTGTGGTTGTATGATTATGATTGTATTTTTGTGATTGTATGATTGTGATTGTATGATTGTGATTGTATGATTGTGATTGTATGATTGTGATTGTATGACTGTGATTGTATGATTGTGATTGTATGATTGCGATTGTATGATTGTGATTGTATGATTGTGATTGTATGATTGTGATTGTATGATTGTGATTGTATGATTGTGATTGTATGATTGTGATTGTACGATTGTGATAGTATGATTGTATTTGGGAGATTGTATTTGGGATATTGTAATTGTATGATTGCGATTGTATGATTGTGATTGTATGATTGGGATTGTATGAGTGTGATTGTCTGATTGTGGTTGTGCGATTGTGATTGTACGATTGTGATTGTACGATTGTTATTGAATGATTGTGATTGTATGATTCTGATTGTATGATTGTGATTACATGATTGTGATTGTATGATTGTGATTGCATGATTTTGAACGTATGATTGTGATTGTATGATTCTGATTGTATGATTGTGATTACATGATTGTGATTGTATGATTGTGATTGCATGATTTTGAACGTATGATTGTGATTGTATGATTGTGATTGTATGATTGTGATTGCATGATTGTGATTGTATGATTGTGATTGTATGATTGTGATTGTATGATTGTGATTGTATGATTGCGATTGTATGATTGTGATTGTATGATTGTGATTGCATAATTGTGATTGTATGATTGTGATTGTATGATTGTGATTGCATAATTGTGATTGTATGATTGTGATTGTATGATTGTGATTGTCTGATTGTGGTTGTATGATTGTGATTGTATGATTGTGATTGTATGATTGTGATTGTATGATTGTGATTGTATGATTGTATTTGCGAGATTGTATTTGGGATATTGTAATTGTATGATTGCGATTGTATGATTGTAATTGTATGATTATGATTGTATGATTGTGATTGTATGATTGTAATTGTATGATTATGATTGTATGATTGTGATTGTATGAATGCGATTGTATGATTGTGATTGTATGATTGTGATTGTATGATTGTAATTGCATGATTATGATTGTGTGATTGTGATTGTATGATTGCGATTGTATGATTGTGATTGTATGATTATGATTGTATTTTTGTGATTGTATGATTGTGATTGTATGATTGTGATTGTATGATTGTGATTGTATGACTGTGATTGTATGATTGTGATTGTATGATTGCGATTGTATGAATGCGATTGTATGTTTGTGATTGTATGATTGTGATTGTATGATTGTGATTGTACGATTGTGATAGTATGATTGTATTTGGGAGATTGTATTTGGGATATTGTAATTGTATGATTGCGATTGTATGATTGTGATTGTATGATTATGATTGTATGATTGTGATTGTATGATTGTAATTGTATGATTATGATTGTATGATTGTGATTGTATGAATGCGATTGTATGATTGTGATTGTATGATTCTGATTGTATGATTGTGATTGTATGATTGTGATTGTATGATTGTATTTGCGAGATTGTATTTGGGATATTGTAATTGTATGATTGCGATTGTATGATTGTAATTGTATGATTATGATTGTATGATTGTGATTGTATGAATGCGATTGTATGATTGTGATTGTATGATTGTGATTGTATGATTGTAATTGCATGATTATGATTGTGTGATTGTGATTGTATGATTGCGATTGTATGATTGTGATTGTATGATTATGATTGTATTTTTGTGATTGTATGATTGTGATTGTATGATTGTGATTGTATGATTGTGATTGCATGATTGTGATTGTATGATTGTGATTCTATGATTGTGATTGTATGATTGTGTTTGTATGATTGTAATTGTATGATTGTGATTGTATGATTGTGATAGTATGATTGTGATTGTATGATTGTGATTGTATGATTGTGATTGTATGATTGTGATTGTATGATTGTGATTGTATGATTGTGATTGTATGATTGTGGTTGTATGATTGTGTTTGTCTGATTGTGATTGTATGATTGTGATTGTATGATTGTGATTGTATGATTGTGAAAGTATGATTGTGATTGTATGATTGTGATTGTATGATTGTGATTGTATGATTGTGATTGTATGAGTGTGATTGTGTGATTGTGGTTGTGCGATTGAGATTGTACGATTGTGATTGTACGATTGTGATTGAATGATTGTGATTGTATGATTATGATTGTATGATTGTGATTGCATGATTGTGATTGTATGATTGTGATTGTATGATTGTGATTGTATGATTGTGATTGTATGATTGTATTTGGGAGATTGTATTTGGGATATTGTAATTGTATGATTGCGATTGTATGATTGTGATTGTATGATTGCGATTGTATGATTGTAATTGTATGATTGTTATTGTATGATTGCGATTGTATGATTGTGATTGTATGATTGTGATGTATGATTGTAATTGTATGATTATGATTGTATGATTGTGATTGTATGATTGTGATTGTATGATTGTATTTGGGAGATTGTATTTGGGATATTGTAATTGTATGATTGCGATTGTATGATTGTGATTGTATGATTGTGATTGTATGATTGTGATTGTATGATTGTGATTGTATGATTGTATTTAGGAGATTGTATTTGGGATATTGTAATTGTATGATTGCGAATGTATGATTGTGATTGTATGAGTGTGATGTATGATTGTAATTGTATGATTATGATTGTATGATTGTGATTGTATGATTGAGATTGTATGATTGTGATTGTATGCTTGCGATTGTATGATTGTGATTGTATGATTGTGATTCTTTGATTGTGATTGTATGATTGTGATTGTATGATTGTGATTGTATGATTGTGGTTGTATGATTGTGATTGTATGATTGAGATTGTATGATTGTGATTGTATGATTGTGATTGTCTGATTGTGATTGTATGATTGTGATTGTATGATTGTGATAGTATGATTGTGAAAGTATGATTGTGATTGTATGATTGTGATTGTATGATTGTGATTGTATGATTGAGATTGTATGATTGTGATTGTATGATTGCGATTGTATGATTGTGATTGTATGATTGTGATTGTATGATTGTGATTGTATGGTTGTGATTGTATGATTGTGATTGTATGATTGTGATTGTATGACTGTGATTGTATGATTGTGATTGTATGATTGCGATTGTATGATTGTGATTGTATGATTGTGATTGTATGATTGTGATTGTATGATTGTGATTGTATGATTGTGATTGTATGATTGTGATTGTACGATTGTGATAGTATGATTGTATTTGGGAGATTGTATTTGGGATATTGTAATTGTATGATTGCGATTGTATGATTGTGATTGTATGATTGGGATTGTATGAGTGTGATTGTCTGATTGTGGTTGTGCGATTGTGATTGTACGATTGTGATTGTACGATTGTTATTGAATGATTGTGATTGTATGATTCTGATTGTATGATTGTGATTACATGATTGTGATTGTATGATTGTGATTGCATGATTTTGAACGTATGATTGTGATTGTATGATTGTGATTGTATGATTGTGATTGTATGATTGTGATTGCATGATTGTGATTGTATGATTGTGATTGTATGATTGTGATTGTATGATTGTGATTGTATGATTGCGATTGTATGATTGTGATTGTATGATTGTGATTGCATAATTGTGATTGTATGATTGTGATTGTATGATTGTGATTGCATAATTGTGATTGTATGATTGTGATTGTATGATTGTGATTGTCTGATTGTGGTTGTATGATTGTGATTGTATGATTGTGATTGTATGATTGTGATTGTATGATTGTGATTGTATGATTGTATTTGCGAGATTGTATTTGGGATATTGTAATTGTATGATTGCGATTGTATGATTGTAATTGTATGATTATGATTGTATGATTGTGATTGTATGATTGTAATTGTATGATTATGATTGTATGATTGTGATTGTATGAATGCGATTGTATGATTGTGATTGTATGATTGTGATTGTATGATTGTAATTGCATGATTATGATTGTGTGATTGTGATTGTATGATTGCGATTGTATGATTGTGATTGTATGATTATGATTGTATTTTTGTGATTGTATGATTGTGATTGTATGATTGTGATTGTATGATTGTGATTGTATGACTGGGATTGTATGATTGTGATTGTATGATTGCGATTGTATGAATGCGATTGTATGTTTGTGATTGTATGATTGTGATTGTATGATTGTGATTGTACGATTGTGATAGTATGATTGTATTTGGGAGATTGTATTTGGGATATTGTAATTGTATGATTGCGATTGTATGATTGTGATTGTATGATTGTGATGTATGATTGTAATTGTATGATTATGATTGTTTGATTGTGATTGTATGATTGAGATTGTATGATTGTGATTGTATGCTTGCGATTGTATGAATCTGATTGGATGATTGTGATTGTATGACTGTGATTGTATGATTGTGATTGTATGATTGTGATTGTATGTTTGTGAAAGTATGATTGTGATTGTATGATTGTGATTGCATGATTTTGAACGTATGATTGTGATTGTATGATTGTGATTGTATGATTGTGATTGTATGATTGTGATTGTATGATTGTGAAAGTATGATTGTGATGGTATGATTGTGATTGTATGATTGTGATTGTATGATTGGGATTGTATGAGTGTGATTGTCTGATTGTGGTTGTGCGATTGTGATTGTACGATTGTGATTGTACGATTGTGATTGTACGATTGTTATTGAATGATTGTGATTGTATGATTCTGATCGTATGATTGTGATTGCATGATTGTGATTGTATGATTGTGATTGCATGATTTTGAACGTATGATTGTGATTGTATGATTGTGATTGTATGATTGTGATTGTATGATTGTGATTGTATGATTGTGATTGTGTGATTGTGATTGTATGATTGTGATTGTATGATTGTGATTGTATGATTGTGATTGTATGATTGTGATTGTATGATTGTGATTGTATGATTGTGATTGTATGATTGTGATTGTATGATTGTGATTGTATGATTGTGATTGTATGATTGTGATTGTATGATTGTGATTGTAGGATTGTGATTGTATGATTGTGATTGTATTTTTGTGATTGTATGATTGTGATTGTATGATTGTGATTGTATGATTGTGATTGCATGATTGTGATTGTATGATTGTGATTCTATGATTGTGATTGTATGATTGTGTTTGTATGATTGTGATTGTATGATTGTGATTGTATGATTGTGATAGTATGATTGTGATTGTATGATTGTGATTGTATGATTGTGATTGTCTGATTGTGGTTGTATGATTGTGATTGTATGATTGTGATTGTATGATTGTGATAGTATGATTGTGATTGTATGATTGTGATTGTATGATTGTGATTGTATGATTGTGATTGTATGATTGTGGTTGTATGATTGTGATTGTCTGATTGTGATTGTATGATTGTGATTGTATGATTGTGATTGTATGATTGTGAAAGTATGATTGTGATTGTATGATTGTGATTGTATGATTGTGATTGTATGAGTGTGATTGTGTGATTGTGGTTGTGCGATTGAGATTGTACGATTGTGATTGTACGATTGTGATTGAATGATTGTGATTGTATGATTATGATTGTATGATTGTGATTGCATGATTGTGATTGTATGATTGTGATTGTATGATTGTGATTGTCTGATTGTGGTTGTATGATTGTGATTGTATGATTGTGATTGTATGATTGTGATTGTATGATTGTGATTGTATGATTGTGATTGTCTGATTATGATTGTTTGATTGTGATTGTATGATTGAGATTGTATGATTGTGATTGTATGCTTGCGATTGTATGAATCTGATTGTATGATTGTGATTGTATGACTGTGATTGTATGATTGTGATTGTATGATTGTGATTGTATGTTTGTGAAAGTATGATTGTGATTGTATGATTGTGATTGCATGATTTTGAACGTATGATTGTGATTGTATGATTGTGATTGTATGATTGTGATTGTATGATTGTGATTGTATGATTGTGATTGTATGATTGTATTTGCGAGATTGTATTTGGGATATTGTAATTGTACGATTGTGATTGTACGATTGTGATTGTACGATTGTTATTGAATGATTGTGATTGTATGATTCTGATCGTATGATTGTGATTGCATGATTGTGATTGTATGATTGTGATTGCATGATTTTGAACGTATGATTGTGATTGTATGATTGTGATTGTATGATTGTGATTGTATGATTGTGATTGTATGATTGTGATTGTGTGATTGTGATTGTATGATTGTGATTGTATGATTGTGATTGTATGATTGTGATTGTATGATTGTGATTGTATGATTGTGATTGTATGATTGTGATTGTATGATTGTGATTGTATGATTGTGATTGTATGATTGTGATTGTATGATTGTGATTGTATGATTGTGATTGTAGGATTGTGATTGTATGATTGTGATTGTATTTTTGTGATTGTATGATTGTGATTGTATGATTGTGATTGTATGATTGTGATTGCATGATTGTGATTGTATGATTGTGATTCTATGATTGTGATTGTATGATTGTGTTTGTATGATTGTGATTGTATGATTGTGATTGTATGATTGTGATAGTATGATTGTGATTGTATGATTGTGATTGTATGATTGTGATTGTCTGATTGTGGTTGTATGATTGTGATTGTATGATTGTGATTGTATGATTGTGATAGTATGATTGTGATTGTATGATTGTGATTGTATGATTGTGATTGTATGATTGTGATTGTATGATTGTGGTTGTATGATTGTGATTGTCTGATTGTGATTGTATGATTGTGATTGTATGATTGTGATTGTATGATTGTGAAAGTATGATTGTGATTGTATGATTGTGATTGTATGATTGTGATTGTATGAGTGTGATTGTGTGATTGTGGTTGTGCGATTGAGATTGTACGATTGTGATTGTACGATTGTGATTGAATGATTGTGATTGTATGATTATGATTGTATGATTGTGATTGCATGATTGTGATTGTATGATTGTGATTGTATGATTGTGATTGTCTGATTGTGGTTGTATGATTGTGATTGTATGATTGTGATTGTATGATTGTGATTGTATGATTGTGATTGTATGATTGTGATTGTCTGATTATGATTGTTTGATTGTGATTGTATGATTGAGATTGTATGATTGTGATTGTATGCTTGCGATTGTATGAATCTGATTGTATGATTGTGATTGTATGACTGTGATTGTATGATTGTGATTGTATGATTGTGATTGTATGTTTGTGAAAGTATGATTGTGATTGTATGATTGTGATTGCATGATTTTGAACGTATGATTGTGATTGTATGATTGTGATTGTATGATTGTGATTGTATGATTGTGATTGTATGATTGTGATTGTATGATTGTATTTGCGAGATTGTATTTGGGATATTGTAATTGTATGATTGCGATTGTATGATTGTGATTGTATGATTGTGATTGCATAATTGTGATTGTATGATTGTGATTGTATGATTGTGATTGCATAATTGTGATTGTATGATTGTGATTGTATGATTGTGATTGTCTGATTGTGGTTGTATGATTGTGATTGTATGATTGTGATTGTATGATTGTGATTGTATGATTGTGATTGTATGATTGTGATTGTATGATTGTATTTGCGAGATTGTATTTGGGATATTGTAATTGTATGATTGCGATTGTATGATTGTAATTGTATGATTATGATTGTATGGTTGTGATTGTATGATTGTAATTGTATGATTATGATTGTATGATTGTGATTGTATGAATGCGATTGTATGATTGTGATTGTATGATTGTGATTGTATGATTGTAATTGCATTATTATGATTGTGTGATTGTGATTGTATGATTGCGATTGTATGATTGTGATTGTATGATTATGATTGTATTTTTGTGATTGTATGATTGTGATTGTATGATTGTGATTGTATGATTGTGATTGTATGACTGTGATTGTATGATTGTGATTGTATGATTGCGATTGTATGAATGCGATTGTATGTTTGTGATTGTATGATTGTGACTGTATGATTGTGATTGTACGATTGTGATAGTATGATTGTATTTGGGAGATTGTATTTGGGATATTGTAATTGTATGATTGCGATTGTATGATTGTGATTGTATGATTGTGATGTATGATTGTAATTGTATGATTATGATTGTTTGATTGTGATTGTATGATTGAGATTGTATGATTGTGATTGTATGCTTGCGATTGTATGAATCTGATTGTATGATTGTGATTGTATGACTGTGATTGTATGATTGTGATTGTATGATTGTGATTGTATGTTTGTGAAAGTATGATTGTGATTGTATGATTGTGATTGCATGATTTTGAACGTATGATTGTGATTGTATGATTGTGATTGTATGATTGTGATTGTATGATTGTGAAAGTATGATTGTGATGGTATGATTGTGATTGTATGATTGTAATACTATGATTGTGAAAGTATGATTGTGATTGTATGATTGTGATTGTATGATTGCGATTGTATGATTGTAATTGTATGATTATGATTGTATGATTGTGATTGTATGATTGTAATTGTATGATTATGATTGTATGATTGTGATTGTATGAATGCGATTGTATGATTGTGATTGTATGATTCTGATTGTATGATTGTGATTGTATGATTGTGATTGTATGATTGTATTTGCGAGATTGTATTTGGGATATTGTAATTGTATGATTGCGATTGTATGATTGTAATTGTATGATTATGATTGTATGATTGTGATTGTATGAATGCGATTGTATGATTGTGATTGTATGATTGTGATTGTATGATTGTAATTGCATGATTATGATTGTGTGATTGTGATTGTATGATTGCGATTGTATGATTGTGATTGTATGATTATGATTGTATTTTTGTGATTGTATGATTGTGATTGTATGATTGTGATTGTATGATTGTGATTGCATGATTGTGATTGTATGATTGTGATTCTATGATTGTGATTGTATGATTGTGTTTGTATGATTGTAATTGTATGATTGTGATTGTATGATTGTGATAGTATGATTGTGATTGTATGATTGTGATTGTATGATTGTGATTGTATGATTGTGATTGTATGATTGTGATTGTATGATTGTGATTGTATGATTGTGGTTGTATGATTGTGTTTGTCTGATTGTGATTGTATGATTGTGATTGTATGATTGTGATTGTATGATTGTGAAAGTATGATTGTGATTGTATGATTGTGATTGTATGATTGTGATTGTATGATTGTGATTGTATGAGTGTGATTGTGTGATTGTGGTTGTGCGATTGAGATTGTACGATTGTGATTGTACGATTGTGATTGAATGATTGTGATTGTATGATTATGATTGTATGATTGTGATTGCATGATTGTGATTGTATGATTGTGATTGTATGATTGTGATTGTATGATTGTGATTGTATGATTGTATTTGGGAGATTGTATTTGGCATATTGTAATTGTATGATTGCGATTGTATGATTGTGATTGTATGATTGCGATTGTATGATTGTAATTGTATGATTGTTATTGTATGATTGCGATTGTATGATTGTGCTTGTATGATTGTGATGTATGATTGTAATTGTATGATTATGATTGTATGATTGTGATTGTATGATTGTGATTGTATGATTGTATTTGGGAGATTGTATTTGGGATATTGTAATTGTATGATTGCGATTGTATGATTGTGATTGCATGATTGTGATTGTATGATTGTGATTGTATGATTGTATTTAGGAGATTGTATTTGGGATATTGTAATTGTATGATTGCGATTGTATGATTGTGATTGTATGAGTGTGATGTATGATTGTAATTGTATGATTATGATTGTATGATTGTGATTGTATGATTGAGATTGTATGATTGTGATTGTATGCTTGCGATTGTATGATTGTGATTGTATGATTGTGATTCTTTGATTGTGATTGTATGATTGTGATTGTATGATTGTGATTGTATGATTGTGGTTGTATGATTGTGATTGTATGATTGAGATTGTATGATTGTGATTGTATGATTGTGATTGTCTGATTGTGATTGTATGATTGTGATTGTATGATTGTGATAGTATGATTGTGAAAGTATGATTGTGATTGTATGATTGTGATTGTATGATTGAGATTGTATGATTGTGATTGTATGATTGCGATTGTATGATTGTGATTGTATGATTGTGATTGTATGATTGTGATTGTCTGATTGTGGTTGTATGATTGTGATTGTATGATTGTGATTGTATGATTGTGATTGTATGATTGTGATTGTATGATTGTATTTGCGAGATTGTATTTGGGATATTGTAATTGTATGATTGCGATTGTATGATTGTAATTGTATGATTATGATTGTATGATTGTGATTGTATGATTGTAATTGTATGATTATGATTGTATGATTCTGATTGTATGATTGTGATTGTATGATTGTGATTGTATGATTGTATTTGCGAGATTGTATTTGGGATATTGTAATTGTATGATTGCGATTGTATGATTGTAATTGTATGATTATGATTGTATGATTGTGATTGTATGAATGCGATTGTATGATTGTGATTGTATGATTGTGATTGTATGATTGTAATTGCATGATTATGATTGTGTGATTGTGATTGTATGATTGCGATTGTATGATTGTGATTGTATGATTATGATTGTGTTTTTGTGATTGTATGATTGTGATTGTATGATTGTGATTGTATGATTGTGATTGCATGATTGTGATTGTATGATCGTGATTCTATGATTGTGATTGTATGATTGTGTTTGTATGATTGTAATTGTATGATTGTGATTGTATGATTGTGATAGTATGATTGTGATTGTATGATTGTGATTGTATGATTGTGATTGTATGATTGTGATTGTATGATTGTGATTGTATGATTGTGGTTGTATGATTGTGTTTGTCTGATTGTGATTGTATGATTGTGATTGTATGATTGTGATTGTATGATTGTGAAAGTATGATTGTGATTGTATGATTGTGATTGTATGATTGTGATTGTATGATTGTGATTGTATGAGTGTGATTGTGTGATTGTGGTTGTGCGATTGAGATTGTACGATTGTGATTGTACGATTGTGATTGAATGATTGTGATTGTATGATTATGATTGTATGATTGTGATTGCATGATTGTGATTGTATGATTGTGATTGTATGATTGTGATTGTATGATTGTGATTTTATGATTGTAATTGTATGATTATGATTGTATGATTCTGATTGTATGATTGTGATTGTATGATTGTGATTGTATGATTGTATTTGCGAGATTGTATTTGGGATATTGTAATTGTATGATTGCGATTGTATGATTGTAATTGTATGATTATGATTGTATGATTGTGATTGTATGAATGCGATTGTATGATTGTGATTGTATGATTGTGATTGTATGATTGTAATTGCATGATTATGATTGTGTGATTGTGATTGTATGATTGCGATTGTATGATTGTGATTGTATGATTATGATTGTATTTTTGTGATTGTATGATTGTGATTGTATGATTGTGATTGTATGATTGTGATTGTATGATTGAAATTGTATGATTGTGATTGTATGATTGCGATTGTATGATTGTGATTGTATGATTGTGATTGTATGATTGTATTTGCGAGATTGTATTTGGGATATTGTAATTGTATGATTGCGATTGTATGATTGTAATTGTATGATTATGATTGTATGATTGTGATTGTATGAATGCGATTATATGATTGTGATTGTATGATTGTGATTGTATGATTGTAATAGCATGATTATGATTGTGCGATTGTGATTGTATGATTGCGATTGTATGATTGTGGTTGTATGATTATGATTGTATTTTTGTGATTGTATGATTGTGATTGTATGATTGTGATTGTATGATTGTGATTGTATGACTGTGATTGTATGATTGTGATTGTATGATTGCGATTGTATGATTGTGATTGTATGATTGTGATTGTATGATTGCGATTGTATGATTGTCATTGTATGATTGTGATTGCATAATTGTGATTGTATGATTGTGATTGTATGATTGTGATTGCATAATTGTGATTGTATGATTGTGATTGTATGATTGTGATTGTCTGATTGTGGTTGTATGATTGTGATTGTATGATTGTGATTGTATGATTGTGATTGTATGATTGTGATTGTATGATTGTATTTGCGAGATTGTATTTGGGATATTGTAATTGTATGATTGCGATTGTATGATTGTAATTGTATGATTATGATTGTATGATTGTGATTGTATGATTGTAATTGTATGATTATGATTGTATGATTCTGATTGTATGATTGTGATTGTATGATTGTGATTGTATGATTGTATTTGCGAGATTGTATTTGGGATATTGTAATTGTATGATTGCGATTGTATGATTGTAATTGTATGATTATGATTGTATGATTGTGATTGTATGAATGCGATTGTATGATTGTGATTGTATGATTGTGATTGTATGATTGTAATTGCATGATTATGATTGTGTGATTGTGATTGTATGATTGCGATTGTATGATTGTGATTGTATGATTATGATTGTATTTTTGTGATTGTATGATTGTGATTGTATGATTGTGATTGTATGATTGTGATTGCATGATTGTGATTGTATGATCGTGATTCTATGATTGTGATTGTATGATTGTGTTTGTATGATTGTAATTGTATGATTGTGATTGTATGATTGTGATAGTATGATTGTGATTGTATGATTGTGATTGTATGATTGTGATTGTATGATTGTGATTGTATGATTGTGATTGTATGATTGTGATTGTATGATTGTGGTTGTATGATTGTGTTTGTCTGATTGTGATTGTATGATTGTGATTGTATGATTGTGATTGTATGATTGTGAAAGTATGATTGTGATTGTATGATTGTGATTGTATGATTGTGATTGTATGATTGTGATTGTATGATTGTGATTGTATGAGTGTGATTGTGTGATTGTGGTTGTGCGATTGAGATTGTACGATTGTGATTGTACGATTGTGATTGAATGATTGTGATTGTATGATTATGATTGTATGATTGTGATTGCATGATTGTGATTGTATGATTGTGATTGTATGATTGTGATTGTATGATTGTGATTGTATGATTGTATTTGGGAGATTGTATTTGGGATATTGTAATTGTATGATTGCGATTGTATGATTGTGATTGTATGATTGCGATTGTATGATTGTAATTGTATGATTGTTATTGTATGATTGCGATTGTATGATTGTGATTGTATGATTGTGATGTATGATTGTAATTGTATGATTATGATTGTATGATTGTGATTGTATGATTGTGATTGTATGATTGTATTTGGGAGATTGTATTTGGGATATTGTAATTGTATGATTGCGATTGTATGATTGTGATTGTATGATTGTGATTGTATGATTGTGATTGTATGATTGTGATTGTATGATTGTATTTAGGAGATTGTATTTGGGATATTGTAATTGTATGATTGCGAATGTATGATTGTGATTGTATGAGTGTGATGTATGATTGTAATTGTATGATTATGATTGTATGATTGTGATTGTATGATTGAGATTGTATGATTGTGATTGTATGCTTGCGATTGTATGATTGTGATTGTATGATTGTGATTCTTTGATTGTGATTGTATGATTGTGATTGTATGATTGTGATTGTATGATTGTGGTTGTATGATTGTGATTGTATGATTGAGATTGTATGATTGTGATTGTATGATTGTGATTGTCTGATTGTGATTGTATGATTGTGATTGTATGATTGTGATAGTATGATTGTGAAAGTATGATTGTGATTGTATGATTGTGATTGTATGATTGTGATTGTATGATTGAGATTGTATGATTGTGATTGTATGATTGCGATTGTATGATTGTGATTGTATGATTGTGATTGTATGATTGTGATTGTATGGTTGTGATTGTATGATTGTGATTGTATGATTGTGATTGTATGACTGTGATTGTATGATTGTGATTGTATGATTGCGATTGTATGATTGTGATTGTATGATTGTGATTGTATGATTGTGATTGTATGATTGTGATTGTATGATTGTGATTGTATGATTGTGATTGTACGATTGTGATAGTATGATTGTATTTGGGAGATTGTATTTGGGATATTGTAAATGTATGATTGCGATTGTATGATTGTGATTGTATGATTGGGATTGTATGAGTGTGATTGTCTGATTGTGGTTGTGCGATTGTGATTGTACGATTGTGATTGTACGATTGTTATTGAATGATTGTGATTGTATGATTCTGATTGTATGATTGTGATTACATGATTGTGATTGTATGATTGTGATTGCATGATTTTGAACGTATGATTGTGATTGTATGATTGTGATTGTATGATTGTGATTGCATGATTGTGATTGTATGATTGTGATTGTATGATTGTGATTGTATGATTGTGATTGTATGATTGCGATTGTATGATTGTGATTGTATGATTGTGATTGCATAATTGTGATTGTATGATTGTGATTGTATGATTGTGATTGCATAATTGTGATTGTATGATTGTGATTGTATGATTGTGATTGTCTGATTGTGGTTGTATGATTGTGATTGTATGATTGTGATTGTATGATTGTGATTGTATGATTGTGATTGTATGATTGTATTTGCGAGATTGTATTTGGGATATTGTAATTGTATGATTGCGATTGTATGATTGTAATTGTATGATTATGATTGTATGATTGTGATTGTATGATTGTAATTGTATGATTATGATTGTATGATTGTGATTGTATGAATGCGATTGTATGATTGTGATTGTATGATTGTGATTGTATGATTGTAATTGCATGATTATGATTGTGTGATTGTGATTGTATGATTGCGATTGTATGATTGTGATTGTATGATTATGATTGTATTTTTGTGATTGTATGATTGTGATTGTATGATTGTGATTGTATGATTGTGATTGTATGACTGTGATTGTATGATTGTGATTGTATGATTGCGATTGTATGAATGCGATTGTATGTTTGTGATTGTATGATTGTGATTGTATGATTGTGATTGTACGATTGTGATAGTATGATTGTATTTGGGAGATTGTATTTGGGATATTGTAATTGTATGATTGCGATTGTATGATTGTGATTGTATGATTGTGATGTATGATTGTAATTGTATGATTATGATTGTTTGATTGTGATTGTATGATTGAGATTGTATGATTGTGATTGTATGCTTGCGATTGTATGAATCTGATTGTATGATTGTGATTGTATGACTGTGATTGTATGATTGTGATTGTATGATTGTGATTGTATGTTTGTGAAAGTATGATTGTGATTGTATGATTGTGATTGCATGATTTTGAACGTATGATTGTGATTGTATGATTGTGATTGTATGATTGTGATTGTATGATTGTGATTGTATGATTGTGAAAGTATGATTGTGATGGTATGATTGTGATTGTATGATTGTGATTGTATGATTGGGATTGTATGAGTGTGATTGTCTGATTGTGGTTGTGCGATTGTGATTGTACGATTGTGATTGTACGATTGTTATTGAATGATTGTGATTGTATGATTCTGATCGTATGATTGTGATTGCATGATTGTGATTGTATGATTGTGATTGCATGATTTTGAACGTATGATTGTGATTGTATGATTGTGATTGTATGATTGTGATTGTATGATTGTGATTGTATGATTGTGATTGTATGATTGTGATTGTATGATTGTGATTGTGTGATTGTGATTGTATGATTGTGATTGTATGATTGTGATTGTATGATTGTGATTGTATGATTGTGATTGTATGATTGTGATTGTATGATTGTGATTGTATGATTGTGATTGTATGATTGTGATTGTATGATTGTGATTGTATGATTGTGATTGTATGATTGCGATTGTAGGATTGTGATTGTATGATTGTGATTGTATTTTTGTGATTGTATGATTGTGATTGTATGATTGTGATTGTATGATTGTGATTGCATGATTGTGATTGTATGATTGTGATTCTATGATTGTGATTGTATGATTGTGTTTGTATGATTGTGATTGTATGATTGTGATTGTATGATTGTGATAGTATGATTGTGATTGTATGATTGTGATTGTATGATTGTGATTGTCTGATTGTGGTTGTATGATTGTGATTGTATGATTGTGATTGTATGATTGTGATAGTATGATTGTGATTGTATGATTGTGATTGTATGATTGTGATTGTATGATTGTGATTGTATGATTGTGGTTGTATGATTGTGATTGTCTGATTGTGATTGTATGATTGTGATTGTATGATTGTGATTGTATGATTGTGAAAGTATGATTGTGATTGTATGATTGTGATTGTATGATTGTGATTGTATGAGTGTGATTGTGTGATTGTGGTTGTGCGATTGAGATTGTACGATTGTGATTGTACGATTGTGATTGAATGATTGTGATTGTATGATTATGATTGTATGATTGTGATTGCATGATTGTGATTGTATGATTGTGATTGTATGATTGTGATTGTCTGATTGTGGTTGTATGATTGTGATTGTATGATTGTGATTGTATGATTGTGATTGTATGATTGTGATTGTATGATTGTGATTGTCTGATTATGATTGTTTGATTGTGATTGTATGATTGAGATTGTATGATTGTGATTGTATGCTTGCGATTGTATGAATCTGATTGTATGATTGTGATTGTATGACTGTGATTGTATGATTGTGATTGTATGATTGTGATTGTATGTTTGTGAAAGTATGATTGTGATTGTATGATTGTGATTGCATGATTTTGAACGTATGATTGTGATTGTATGATTGTGATTGTATGATTGTGATTGTATGATTGTGATTGTATGATTGTGATTGTATGATTGTGAAAGTATGATTGTGATGGTATGATTGTGATTGTATGATTGTGATTGTATGATTGTATTTGCGAGATTGTATTTGGGATATTGTAATTGTATGATTGCGATTGTATGATTGTGATTGTATGATTGTGATTGCATAATTGTGATTGTATGATTGTGATTGTATGATTGTGATTGCATAATTGTGATTGTATGATTGTGATTGTATGATTGTGATTGTATGACTGTGATTGTATGATTGTGATTGTATGATTGCGATTGTATGAATGCGATTGTATGTTTGTGATTGTATGATTGTGATTGTATGATTGTGATTGTACGATTGTGATAGTATGATTGTATTTGGGAGATTGTATTTGGGATATTGTAATTGTATAATGCGATTGTATGATTGTGATTGTATGATTGTGATGTATGATTGTAATTGTATGATTATGATTGTTTGATTGTGATTGTATGATTGAGATTGTATGATTGTGATTGTATGCTTGCGATTGTATGAATCTGATTGTATGATTGTGATTGTATGACTGTGATTGTATGATTGTGATTGTATGATTGTGATTGTATGTTTGTGAAAGTATGATTGTGATTGTATGATTGTGATTGCATGATTTTGAACGTATGATTGTGATTGTATGATTGTGATTGTATGATTGTGATTGTATGATTGTGAAAGTATGATTGTGATGGTATGATTGTGATTGTATGATTGTAATACTATGATTGTGAAAGTATGATTGTGATTGTATGATTGTGATTGTATGATTGCGATTGTATGATTGTAATTGTATGATTATGATTGTATGATTGTGATTGTATGATTGTAATTGTATGATTATGATTGTATGATTGTGATTGTATGAATGCGATTGTATGATTGTGATTGTATGATTCTGATTGTATGATTGTGATTGTATGATTGTGATTGTATGATTGTATTTGCGAGATTGTATTTGGGATATTGTAATTGTATGATTGCGATTGTATGATTGTAATTGTATGATTATGATTGTATGATTGTGATTGTATGAATGCGATTGTATGATTGTGATTGTATGATTGTGATTGTATGATTGTAATTGCATGATTATGATTGTGTGATTGTGATTGTATGATTGCGATTGTATGATTGTGATTGTATGATTATGATTGTATTTTTGTGATTGTATGATTGTGATTGTATGATTGTATTTGGGAGATTGTATTTGGGATATTGTAATTGTATGATTGCGATTGTATGATTGTGATTGCATGATTGTGATTGTATGATTGTGATTGTATGATTGTATTTAGGAGATTGTATTTGGGATATTGTAATTGTATGATTGCGATTGTATGATTGTGATTGTATGAGTGTGATGTATGATTGTAATTGTATGATTATGATTGTATGATTGTGATTGTATGATTGAGATTGTATGATTGTGATTGTATGCTTGCGATTGTATGATTGTGATTGTATGATTGTGATTCTTTGATTGTGATTGTATGATTGTGATTGTATGATTGTGATTGTATGATTGTGGTTGTATGATTGTGATTGTATGATTGAGATTGTATGATTGTGATTGTATGATTGTGATTGTCTGATTGTGATTGTATGATTGTGATTGTATGATTGTGATAGTATGATTGTGAAAGTATGATTGTGATTGTATGATTGTGATTGTATGATTGTGATTGTATGATTGAGATTGTATGATTGTGATTGTATGATTGCGATTGTATGATTGTGATTGTATGATTGTGATTGTATGATTGTGATTGTATGGTTGTGATTGTATGATTGTGATTGTATGATTGTGATTGTATGATTGAAATTGTATGATTGTGATTGTATGATTGCGATTGTATGATTGTGATTGTATGATTGTGATTGTATGATTGTATTTGCGAGATTGTATTTGGGATATTGTAATTGTATGATTGCGATTGTATGATTGTAATTGTATGATTATGATTGTATGATTGTGATTGTATGAATGCGATTGTATGATTGTGATTGTATGATTGTGATTGTATGATTGTAATAGCATGATTATGATTGTGCGATTGTGATTGTATGATTGCGATTGTATGATTGTGGTTGTATGATTATGATTGTATTTTTGTGATTGTATGATTGTGATTGTATGATTGTGATTGTATGATTGTGATTGTATGACTGTGATTGTATGATTGTGATTGTATGATTGCGATTGTATGATTGTGATTGTATGATTGTGATTGTATGATTGTGATTGTATGATTGTGATTGTATGATTGTGATTGTATGATTGTGATTGTACGATTGTGATAGTATGATTGTATTTGGGAGATTGTATTTGGGATATTGTAATTGTATGATTGCGATTGTATGATTGTGATTGTATGATTGTATTTGGGAGATTGTATTTGGGATATTGTAATTGTATGATTGCGATTGTATGATTGTGATTGTATGATTGCGATTGTATGATTGTAATTGTATGATTGTTATTGTATGATTGCGATTGTATGATTGTGCTTGTATGATTGTGATGTATGATTGTAATTGTATGATTATGATTGTATGATTGTGATTGTATGATTGTGATTGTATGATTGTATTTGGGAGATTGTATTTGGGATATTGTAATTGTATGATTGCGATTGTATGATTGTGATTGCATGATTGTGATTGTATGATTGTGATTGTATGATTGTATTTAGGAGATTGTATTTGGGATATTGTAATTGTATGATTGCGATTGTATGATTGTGATTGTATGAGTGTGATGTATGATTGTAATTGTATGATTATGATTGTATGATTGTGATTGTATGATTGAGATTGTATGATTGTGATTGTATGCTTGCGATTGTATGATTGTGATTGTATGATTGTGATTCTTTGATTGTGATTGTATGATTGTGATTGTATGATTGTGATTGTATGATTGTGGTTGTATGATTGTGATTGTATGATTGAGATTGTATGATTGTGATTGTATGATTGTGATTGTCTGATTGTGATTGTATGATTGTGATTGTATGATTGTGATAGTATGATTGTGAAAGTATGATTGTGATTGTATGATTGTGATTGTATGATTGTGATTGTATGATTGAGATTGTATGATTGTGATTGTATGATTGCGATTGTATGATTGTGATTGTATGATTGTGATTGTATGATTGTGATTGTATGGTTGTGATTGTATGATTGTGATTGTATGATTGTGATTGTATGATTGAAATTGTATGATTGTGATTGTATGATTGCGATTGTATGATTGTGATTGTATGATTGTGATTGTATGATTGTATTTGCGAGATTGTATTTGGGATATTGTAATTGTATGATTGCGATTGTATGATTGTAATTGTATGATTATGATTGTATGATTGTGATTGTATGAATGCGATTGTATGATTGTGATTGTATGATTGTGATTGTATGATTGTAATAGCATGATTATGATTGTGCGATTGTGATTGTATGATTGCGATTGTATGATTGTGGTTGTATGATTATGATTGTATTTTTGTGATTGTATGATTGTGATAGTATGATTGTGATTGTATGATTGTGATTGTATGACTGTGATTGTATGATTGTGATTGTATGATTGCGATTGTATGATTGTGATTGTATGATTGTGATTGTATGATTGTGATTGTATGATTGTGATTGTATGATTGTGATTGTATGATTGTGATTGTACGATTGTGATAGTATGATTGTATTTGGGAGATTGTATTTGGGATATTGTAATTGTATGATTGCGATTGTATGATTGTGATTGTATGATTGGGATTGTATGAGTGTGATTGTCTGATTGTGGTTGTGCGATTGTGATTGTACGATTGTTATTGAATGATTGTGATTGTATGATTCTGATTGTATGATTGTGATTACATGATTGTGATTGTATGATTGTGATTGCATGATTTTGAACGTATGATTGTGATTGTATGATTCTGATTGTATGATTGTGATTACATGATTGTGATTGTATGATTGTGATTGCATGATTTTGAACGTATGATTGTGATTGTATGATTGTGATTGTATGATTGTGATTGCATGATTGTGATTGTATGATTGTGATTGTATGATTGTGATTGTATGATTGTGATTGTATGATTGCGATTGTATGATTGTCATTGTATGATTGTGATTGCATAATTGTGATTGTATGATTGTGATTGTATGATTGTGATTGCATAATTGTGATTGTATGATTGTGATTGTATGATTGTGATTGTCTGATTGTGGTTGTATGATTGTGATTGTATGATTGTGATTGTATGATTGTGATTGTATGATTGTGATTGTATGATTGTATTTGCGAGATTGTATTTGGGATATTGTAATTGTATGATTGCGATTGTATGATTGTAATTGTATGATTATGATTGTATGATTGTGATTGTATGATTGTAATTGTATGATTATGATTGTATGATTGTGATTGTATGAATGCGATTGTATGATTGTGATTGTATGATTGTGATTGTATGATTGTAATTGCATGATTATGATTGTGTGATTGTGATTGTATGATTGCGATTGTATGATTGTGATTGTATGATTATGATTGTATTTTTGTGATTGTATGATTGTGATTGTATGATTGTGATTGTATGATTGTGATTGTATGACTGTGATTGTATGATTGTGATTGTATGATTGCGATTGTATGAATGCGATTGTATGTTTGTGATTGTATGATTGTGATTGTATGATTGTGATTGTACGATTGTGATAGTATGATTGTATTTGGGAGATTGTATTTGGGATATTGTAATTGTATGATTGCGATTGTATGATTGTGATTGTATGATTATGATTGTATGATTGTGATTGTATGATTGTAATTGTATGATTATGATTGTATGATTGTGATTGTATGAATGCGATTGTATGATTGTGATTGTATGATTCTGATTGTATGATTGTGATTGTATGATTGTGATTGTATGATTGTATTTGCGAGATTGTATTTGGGATATTGTAATTGTATGATTGCGATTGTATGATTGTAATTGTATGATTATGATTGTATGATTGTGATTGTATGAATGCGATTGTATGATTGTGATTGTATGATTGTGATTGTATGATTGTAATTGCATGATTATGATTGTGTGATTGTGATTGTATGATTGCGATTGTATGATTGTGATTGTATGATTATGATTGTATTTTTGTGATTGTATGATTGTGATTGTATGATTGTGATTGTATGATTGTGATTGTATGATTGTGATTGTATGATTGTGATTGCATGATTGTGATTGTATGATTGTGATTCTATGATTGTGATTTGTAACGAGGCATATTTTCATTGGGTTGATTGCCTCCTTTTTTTTTGGGTTATGCCTCGTTACGATGATCCTCCCGAATTGCCAGCCCCACTCCTCCGCCCAAGCGGACCACCTCGCCGCTGGGGCAAGTATGAGTGAGCGTGTGTGTGTGTTTTTCTTTTCCTTTTCGTGTGTTTTTTTTTATTTTCTATCTGTTTCGGACGCCACCCTTTTCCCCCCTTTTTTTTTTTTTTGGCTGCCTCCAACCAGCACCGAAGGAGCCGTCGTCGTCCCCGGTCGCGGAGGAACCTCTCCCTGAGCGACGGAGGCGCGGGATGGGTCCACCGAAGGAGCACCGGCTGTCCGGTCGCGGCGCCACCCCGTCATCCTCCGCGGGGGCGACCGACAGCCGACCACCGGGAAACGCCAGGCCTGGGGACAAGCCACCCCCAACTGCCACCTCGAGAGGGCCCCAGGACCTGGCCACCAAACCCCACCGTGGAATGGCCCATCCTCGACGCCGAAATCCTCGGGGTGGGGGAAGACCGTGAACCGGGGGAGAAGATCGGGAGAAGCCAGCGAGCCGCCGCGACGTAAAGTCTCCTTTTGTCGAAAAAAGTTCGAATCTTCCTCTTCTGTCGTTTGCTTTGTCGTGTTTTGCGTCTCTTTTTTTTTGTTAATAGTAGTGCGTTCCGTTTTTATACTGTGTGTCATTTTTGTGTGTGCCTGCGTGGAGTGTGTGTCGCCGCCGCCCCTGTGTGGAATTTTTTTTGTGGAGTCCACCAGCGCAAAAAGGTAGGAGTCATCTCCGTACCCTGTTTATTGTTATTCATTTGCGCGTGGGCGAGGGCGATAGGACCCCTGGCCCCAGTGACGAGGACCCTAGAGGCCGCGGACAGTCTACACGACACTGTCCCCTCTACTTTAGTTCTTTTTCGTTTCGCTGTATTTTGGTATTTAGGACCAACGTCCCCTTATTGTCCACGACCCCTAAGAGGGCGTGTTCCTTCGCGGGCGAATACCACAGCGTTCTTCTTGTATTTCCGATCTTTGTACTCGCGCGTACCGTGAGCCCCCGCGCCGCGAAAGCCTCCCTCGCAACTGGCGAGTCGACCCCTTTTCCTCGACCGTTGCTTGTAACGCGTGGGGCCCACGCGAATTCATTTTTTCTGTTTTGCTTGAGTGGCCTACTTGGAGGCCCGAATAAAAGCATTTTCTATTGGATACGAACTCGCGGGTCCTTTACTAATTTTTTTTTTCTGACCCCCTCTGATTCCCGCTCCCGACAGAGCAGCCGGAAGGGCGATTACTCCGGACGAGTGCATTAGCACTGGCGCCCCATTAAAGAAATCGTCCGTGGGTGTGAGCATCGGTGCGTGGAGGGCCGTTTTCCCTAACTGCCCCCACTCCAGGGAACCCCCTTCGGGCTTTCCCCCCACCGATCCGTCACAGATTGTATGATTGTGTTTGTATGATTGTAATTGTATGATTGTGATTGTATGATTGTGATAGTATGATTGTGATTGTATGATTGTGATTGTATGATTGTGATTGTATGATTGTGATTGTATGATTGTGATTGTATGATTGTGATTGTATGATTGTGGTTGTATGATTGTGTTTGTCTGATTGTGATTGTATGATTGTGATTGTATGATTGTGATTGTATGATTGTGAAAGTAGGATTGTGATTGTATGATTGTGATTGTATGATTGTGATTGTATGATTGTGATTGTATGAGTGTGATTGTGTGATTGTGGTTGTGCGATTGAGATTGTACGATTGTGATTGTACGATTGTGATTGAATGTTTGTGATTGTATGATTATGATTGTATGATTGTGATTGCATGATTGTGATTGTATGATTGTGATTGTATGATTGTGATTGTATGATTGTGATTGTATGATTGTATTTGGGAGATTGTATTTGGGATATTGTAATTGTATGATTGCGATTGTATGATTGTGATTGTATGATTGCGATTGTATGATTGTAATTGTATGATTGTTATTGTATGATTGCGATTGTATGATTGTGATTGTATGATTGTGATGTATGATTGTAATTGTATGATTATGATTGTATGATTGTGATTGTATGATTGTGATTGTATGATTGTATTTGGGAGATTGTATTTGGGATATTGTAATTGTATGATTGCGATTGTATGATTGTGATTGTATGATTGTGATTGTATGATTGTGATTGTATGATTGTATTTAGGAGATTGTATTTGGGATATTGTAATTGTATGATTGCGATTGTATGATTGTGATTGTATGAGTGTGATGTATGATTGTAATTGTATGATTATGATTGTATGATTGTGATTGTATGATTGAGATTGTATGATTGTGATTGTATGCTTGCGATTGTATGATTGTGATTGTATGATTGTGATTCTTTGATTGTGATTGTATGATTGTGATTGTATGATTGTGATTGTATGATTGTGGTTGTATGATTGTGATTGTATGATTGAGATTGTATGATTGTGATTGTATGATTGTGATTGTCTGATTGTGATTGTATGATTGTGATTGTATGATTGTGATAGTTAGATTGTGAAAGTATGATTGTGATTGTATGACTGTGATTGTATGATTGTGATTGTATGATTGAGATTGTATGATTGTGATTGTATGATTGCGATTGTATGATTGTGATTGTATGATTGTGATTGTATGATTGTGATTGTATGGTTGTGATTGTATGATTGTGATTGTATGATTGTGATTGTATGATTGAAATTGTATGATTGTGATTGTATGATTGCGATTGTATGATTGTGATTGTATGATTGTGATTGTATGATTGTATTTGCGAGATTGTATTTGGGATATTGTAATTGTATGATTGCGATTGTATGATTGTAATTGTATGATTATGATTGTATGATTGTGATTGTATGAATGCGATTGTATGATTGTGATTGTATGATTGTGATTGTATGATTGTAATAGCATGATTATGATTGTGCGATTGTGATTGTATGATTGCGATTGTATGATTGTGGTTGTATGATTATGATTGTATTTTTGTGATTGTATGATTGTGATTGTATGATTGTGATTGTATGATTGTGATTGTATGACTGTGATTGTATGATTGTGATTGTATGATTGCGATTGTATGATTGTGATTGTATGATTGTGATTGTATGATTGTGATTGTATGATTGTGATTGTATGATTGTGATTGTATGATTGTGATTGTACGATTGTGATAGTATGATTGTATTTGGGAGATTGTATTTGGGATATTGTAATTGTATGATTGCGATTGTATGATTGTGATTGTATGATTGGGATTGTATGAGTGTGATTGTCTGATTGTGGTTGTGCGATTGTGATTGTACGATTGTGATTGTACGATTGTTATTGAATGATTGTGATTGTATGATTCTGATTGTATGATTGTGATTACATGATTGTGATTGTATGATTGTGATTGCATGATTTTGAACGTATGATTGTGATTGTATGATTCTGATTGTATGATTGTGATTACATGATTGTGATTGTATGATTGTGATTGCATGATTGTGATTGTATGATTGTGATTGCATAATTGTGATTGTATGATTGTGATTGTATGATTGTGATTGCATAATTGTGATTGTATGATTGTGATTGTATGATTGTGATTGTCTGATTGTGGTTGTATGATTGTGATTGTATGATTGTGATTGTATGATTGTGATTGTATGATTGTGATTGTATGATTGTATTTGCGAGATTGTATTTGGGATATTGTAATTGTATGATTGCGATTGTATGATTGTAATTGTATGATTATGATTGTATGATTGTGATTGTATGATTGTAATTGTATGATTATGATTGTATGATTGTGATTGTATGAATGCGATTGTATGATTGTGATTGTATGATTGTGATTGTATGATTGTAATTGCATGATTATGATTGTGTGATTGTGATTGTATGATTGCGATTGTATGATTGTGATTGTATGATTATGATTGTATTTTTGTGATTGTATGATTGTGATTGTATGATTGTGATTGTATGATTGTGATTGTATGACTGTGATTGTATGATTGTGATTGTATGATTGCGATTGTATGAATGCGATTGTATGTTTGTGATTGTATGATTGTGATTGTATGATTGTGATTGTACGATTGTGATAGTATGATTGTATTTGGGAGATTGTATTTGGGATATTGTAATTGTATGATTGCGATTGTATGATTGTGATTGTATGATTGTGATGTATGATTGTAATTGTATGATTATGATTGTTTGATTGTGATTGTATGATTGAGATTGTATGATTGTGATTGTATGCTTGCGATTGTATGAATCTGATTGTATGATTGTGATTGTATGACTGTGATTGTATGATTGTGATTGTATGATTGTGATTGTATGTTTGTGAAAGTATGATTGCGATTGTATGATTGTGATTGCATGATTTTGAACGTATGATTGTGATTGTATGATTGTGATTGTATGATTGTGATTGTATGATTGTGATTGTATGATTGTGAAAGTATGATTGTGATGGTATGATTGTGATTGTATGATTGTGATTGTATGATTGGGATTGTATGAGGGTGATTGTCTGATTGTGGTTGTGCGATTGTGATTGTACGATTGTGATTGTACGATTGTTATTGAATGATTGTGATTGTATGATTCTGATTGTATGATTGTGATTGCATGATTGTGATTGTATGATTGTGATTGCATGATTTTGAACGTATGATTGTGATTGTATGATTGTGATTGTATGATTGTGATTGTCTGATTGTGGTTGTATGATTGTGATTGTATGATTGTGATTGTATGATTGTGATAGTATGATTGTGATTGTATGATTGTGATTCTATGATTGTGATTGTATGATTGTGTTTGTATGATTGTGATTGTATGATTGTGATTGTATGATTGTGATAGTATGATTGTGATTGTATGATTGTGATTGTATGATTGTGATTGTCTGATTGTGGTTGTATGATTGTGATTGTATGATTGTGATTGTATGATTGTGATAGTATGATTGTGATTGTATGATTGTGATTGTATGATTGTGATTGTATGATTGTGATTGTATGATTGTGGTTGTATGATTGTGATTGTCTGATTGTGATTGCATGATTGTGATTGTATGATTGTGATTGTATGATTGTGAAAGTATGATTGTGATTGTATGATTGTGATTGTATGATTGTGATTGTATGAGTGTGATTGTGTGATTGTGGTTGTGCGATTGAGATTGTACGATTGTGATTGTACGATTGTGATTGAATGATTGTGATTGTATGATTATGATTGTATGATTGTGATTGCATGATTGTGATTGTATGATTGTGATTGTATGATTGTGATTGTATGATTGTGATTGTATGATTGTGATTGTATGATTGTGATTGTATGATTGTGATTGTCTGATTGTGGTTGTATGATTGTGATTGTATGATTGTGATTGTATGATTGTGATAGTATGATTGTGATTGTATGATTGTGATTGTATGATTGTGATTGTATGATTGTGATTGTATGATTGTATTTGGGAGATTGTATTTGGGAGAGTTGTATTTGGGAGATTGTAATTGTATGATTGCGATTGTATGATTGTGATTGTATGATTGCGATTGTATGAATGCGTTGTATGATTGTGATTGCATAATTGTGATTGTATGATTGTGATTGTATGATTGTGATTGTCTGATTGTGGTTGTATGATTGTGATTGTATGATTGTGATTGTATGATTGTGATTGTATGATTGTGATTGTATGATTGTGATTGTATGATAGTATTTGCGAGATTGTATTTGGGATATTGTAATTGTATGATTGCGATTGTATGATTGTAATTGTATGATTGTTATTGTATGATTGCGATTGTATGATTGTGATTGTATGATTGTGATGTATGATTGTAATTGTATGATTATGATTGTATGATTGTGATTGTATGATTGTGATTGTATGATTGTATTTGGGAGATTGTATTTGGGATATTGTAATTGTATGATTGCGATTGTATGATTGTGATTGTATGATTGCGATTGTATGAATGCGATTGTATGATTGTGATTGCATAATTGTGATTGTATGATTGTGATTGTATGATTGTGATTGTCTGATTGTGGTTGTATGATTGTGATTGTATGATTGTGATTGTATGATTGTGATTGTATGATTGTGATTGTATGATTGTGATTGTATGATTGTATTTGCGAGATTGTATTTGGGATATTGTAATTGTATGATTGCGATTGTATGATTGTAATTGTATGATTGTTATTGTATGATTGCGATTGTATGATTGTGATTGTATGATTGTGATGTATGATTATAATTGTATGATTATGATTGTATGATTGTGATTGTATGATTGTGATTGTATGATTGTGATTGTATGATTGTATTTGGGAGATTGTATTTGGGATATTGTAATTGTATGATTGCGATTGTATGATTGTGATTGTATGATTGTGATTGTATGATTGTGATAGTATGATTGTGAAAGTATGATTGTGATTGTATGATTGTGATTGTATGATTGTGATTGTATGATTGAGATTGTATGATTGTGATTGTATGATTGCGATTGTATGATTGTGATTGTATGATTGTGATTGTATGATTGTGATTGTATGGTTGTGATTGTATGATTGTGATTGTATGATTGTGATTGTATGATTGAAATTGTATGATTGTGATTGTATGATTGCGATTGTATGATTGTGATTGTATGATTGTGATTGTATGATTGTATTTGCGAGATTGTATTTGGGATATTGTAATTGTATGATTGCGATTGTATGATTGTAATTGTATGATTATGATTGTATGATTGTGATTGTATGAATGCGATTGTATGATTGTGATTGTATGATTGTGATTGTATGATTGTAATAGCATGATTATGATTGTGTGATTGTGATTGTATGATTGCGATTGTATGATTGTGGTTGTATGATTATGATTGTATTTTTGTGATTGTATGATTGTGATTGTATGATTGTGATTGTATGATTGTGATTGTATGACTGTGATTGTATGATTGTGATTGTATGATTGCGATTGTATGATTGTGATTGTATGATTGTGATTGTATGATTGTGATTGTACGATTGTGATAGTATGATTGTATTTGGGAGATTGTATTTGGGATATTGTAATTGTATGATTGCGATTGTATGATTGTGATTGTATGATTGTGATGTATGATTGTAATTGTATGATTATGATTGTTTGATTGTGATTGTATGATTGAGATTGTATGATTGTGATTGTATGCTTGCGATTGTATGAATGTGATTGTATGATTGTGATTGTATGACTGTGATTGCATGATTTTGAACGTATGATTGTGATTGTATGATTGTGATTGTATGATTGTGATTCTATGATTGTGATTGTATGATTGTGATTGTATGATTGTGATTGTATGATTGTGATTGCCTGATTGTGGTTGTGCGATTGTGATTGTACGAGTGTGATTGTACGATTGTGATAGTATGATTGTGATTGTATGATCGTGTGTTAAGTTATCCTATCTGAGCACAATTCAACACCACAATGAACAATTTTGCTCGTTTTGCACGAATTTTGCTCGTTTTCGCACGATTCAGCCTCTAATTCGCACATATCCGCTGTGATTCGACTCTGTACTATCTAGTCATGTTAAGTTATCGTAACTGAGCACAATTCAACACCACAATGAACAATTTTGCTCGTTTTGCACGAATTATGCTCATTTTCGCACGATTCAGCCTCTAATTCGCACATATCCGCTGTGATTCGACTCTGTACTATCTAGTTATGTTAGTTTATGGTAACTGAGCACAATTCAACACGACAATGAACAATTTTGCTCGTTTTGAACGAATTATGCTCATTTTCGCACGATTCAGCCTCTAATTCGCACATATCCGCTGTAATTCGACTCTGTACTATCTAGTTATGTTAAGTTATCCTATCTGAGCACAATTCAACACCACAATGAACAATTTTGCTCGTTTTGAACGAATTGTGCTCATTTTCGCACGATTCAGCTTCCAATTCGCACATATCCGCTGTAATTTGACTCTGTACTATCTAGTTATGTTAAGTTATCCTATCTGAGCACAATTCAACACCACAATGAACAATTTTGCTCGTTTTGAACGAATTATGCTCATTTTCGCACGATTCAGCCTCTAATTCGCACATATCCGCAGTAATTCGACTCTGTACTATCTAGTCATGTTAAGTTATCGTAACTGAGCACAATTCAAAACCACAATGAACAATTTTGCTCGTTTTGAACGAATTTTGCTCGTTTTAGCGAATTATGCTCATTTTCGAACGATTCAGCCTCTAATTCGCACATATCTTCTGTAATTCGACTCTGTACTATCTACTTATGTTAGGTTATGGTAACTGAGGACAATTCAACACCACAATGATCAATTTTGCTCGTTTTGAACGAATTATGCTCATTTTCGCACGATTCAGCCTCTAATTCGCACATATCCGCTGTAATTCGACTCTGTACTATCTAGTTATGTTAAGTTATCCTATCTGAGCACAATTCAACACCACAATGAACAATTTTGCTCGTTTTGAACGAATTATGCTCATTTTCGCACGATTCAGCCTCTAATTCGCACATATCCGCAGTAATTCGACTCTGTACTATCTAGTCATGTTAAGTTATCGTAACTGAGCACAATTCAACACCACAATGAACAATTTTGCTCGTTTTGAACGAATTGTGCTCATTTTCGCACGATTCAGCTTCTAATTCGCACATATCCGCTGTAATTTGACTCTGTACTATCTAGTCATGTTAAGTTATCGTAACTGAGCACAATTCAACACCACAATGAACAATTTTGCTCGTTTTGAACGAATTATGCTCACTTTCGCACGATTCAGCCTCTAATTCGCACATATCCGCTGTAATTCGACTCTGTACTATCTAGTTATGTTAACTTATCCTATCTGAGCACAATTCAACACCGCAACGAACAATTTTGCTCGTTTTGCACGAATTATGCTCATTTTCGCACGATTCAGCCTCTAATTCGCACATATCCGCTGTGATTCGACTCTGTACTATCTAGTTATGTTAAGTTATCCTATCTGAGCACAATTCAACACCACAATGAACAATTTTGCTCGTTTTGGACGAATTATGCTCATTTTCGCACGATTCAGCCTCTAATTCGCACATATCCGCAGTAATTCGACTCTGTACTATCTAGTCATGATAAGTTATCGTAACTGAGCACAATTCAACACCACAATGAACAATTTTGCTCGTTTTGAACGAATTTTGCTCGTTTTAGCGAATTATGCTCATTTTCGAACGATTCAGCCTCTAATTCGCACATATCTTCTGTAATTCGACTCTGTACTATCTACTTATGTTAGGTTATGGTAACTGAGGACAATTCAACACCACAATGAACAATTTTGCTCGTTTTGAACGAATTATGCTCATTTTCGCACGATTCAGCCTCTAATTCGCACATATCCGCAGTAATTGGACTCTGTACTATCTAGTCATGTTAAGTTATCGTAACTGAGCACAATTCAACACCACAATGAACAATTTTGCTCGTTTTGAACGAATTGTGCTCATTTTCGCACGATTCAGCCTCTAATTCGCACATATCCGCTGTAATTTGACTCTGCACTATCTAGTCATGTTTAGTTATCGTAACTGAGCACAATTCAACACCACAATGAACAATTTTGCTCGTTTTGCACGAATTATGCTCATTTTCGCACGATTCAGCCTCTAATTCGCACATATCCGCTGTAATTCGACTCTGTACTATCTAGTTATGTTAAGTTATCCTATCTGAGCACAATTCAACACCACAATGAACAATTTTGCTCGTTTTGCACGAATTATGCTCATTTTCGCACGATTCAGCCTCTAATTCGCACATATCCGCTGTGATTCGACTCTGTACTATCTGGTTATGTTAAGTTATCGTAACTGAGCACAATTCGGCAGCACAATGAACAATTTTGCTCGTAATGAACGAATAATGCTCATTTTCGCACGATTCAGCCTCTAATTCGCACATATCTTCTGTAATTCGACTCTGTACTATCTAGTTATGTTAAGTTATCCTATCTGAGCACAATTCAACATCACAATGAACAATTTTGCTCGTTTTGCACGAATTTTGCTCGTTTTGAACGAATTTTGCTCATTTTCGAACGATTCAGCCTCTAATTCGCACATATCCGCTGTAATTCGACTCTGTACTATCTAGTCATGTTAAGTTATCGTAACTGAGCACAATTCAACACCACAATGAACAATTTTGCTCGTTTTGCACGAATTATGCTCATTTTCGCACGATTCAGCCTCTAATTCGCACATATCCGCTGTGATTCGACTCTGTCCCATCTAGATATGTTAAGTTGTCGTAACTGAGCACAATTCGACACCACAATGAACAATTTTGCTCGTAATGAAAGAATAATGCCCATTTTCGCACGATTCAGCCTCTAATTCGCACATATCTTCTGTAATTCGACTCTGTACTATCTAGTTATGTTAGTTTATGGTAACTGAGCACAATTCAACACGACAATGAACAATTTTGCTCGTTTTGAACGAATTATGCTCATTTTCGCACGATTCAGCCTCTAATTCGCACATATCTTCTGTAATTCGACTCTGTACTATCTACTTATGTTAGGTTATGGTAACTGAGGACAATTCAACACCACAATGAACAATTTTGCTCGTTTTGAACGAATTATGCTCATTTTCGCACGATTCAGCCTCTAATTCGCACATATCCGCTGTAATTCGGCTCTGTACTATCTAGTTATGTTAAGTTATCCTATCTGAGCACAATTCAACACCACAATGAACAATTTTGCTCGTTTTGAACGAATTATGCTCATTTTCGCACGATTCAGCCTCTAATTCGCACATATCCGCAGTAATTCGACTCTGTACTATCTAGTAATGTTAAGTTATCGTAACTGAGCACAATTCAACACCACAATGAACAATTTTGCTCGTTTTAGCGAATTATGCTCATTTTCGGACGATTCAGCCTCTAATTCGCACATATCTTCTGTAATTCGACTCTGTACTATCTACTTATGTTAGGTTATGGTAACTGAGGACAATTCAACACCACAATGAACAATTTTGCTCGTTTTGAACGAATTATGCTCATTTTCGCACGATTCAGCCTCTAATTCGCACATATCCGCTGTAATTCGACTCTGTACTATCTAGTTATGTTAAGTTATCCTATCTGAGCACAATTCAACACTACAATGAACAATTTTGCTCGTTTTGAACGAATTATGCTCATTTTCGCACGATTCAGCCTCTAATTCGCACATATCCGCAGTAATTCGACTCTGTACTATCTAGTCATGTTAAGTTATCGTAACTGAGCACAATTCAACACCACAATGAACAATTTTGCTCGTTTTGAACGAATTGTGCTCATTTTCGCACGATTCAGCTTCTAATTCGCACATATCCGCTGTAATTTGACTCTGTACTATCTAGTCTTGTTAAGTTATCGTAACTGAGCACAATTCAACACCACAATGAACAATTTTGCTCGTTTTGAACGAATTATGCTCACTTTCGCACGATTCAGCCTCTAATTCGCACATATCCGCTGTAATTCGACTCTGTACTATCTAGTTATGTTAAGTTATCCTATCTGAGCACAATTCAACACCGCAACGAACAATTTTGCTCGTTTTGCACGAATTATGCTCATTTTCGCACGATTCAGCCTCTAATTCGCACATATCCGCTGTAATTCGACTCTGTACTATCTAGTTATGTTAAGTTATCCTATCTGAGCACAATTCAACACCACAATGAACAATTTTGCTCGTTTTGCACGAATTTTGCTCGTTTTGAACGAATTTTGCTCATTTTCGAACGATTCAGCCTCTAATTCGCACATATCCGCTGTAATTCGCCTTTGTACTATCTAGTTATGTTAAGTTATCCTATCTGAGCACAATTCAACACCGCAATGAACAATTTTGCTCGTTTTGCACGAATTATGCTCATTTTCGCACGATTCAGCCTCTAATTCGCACATATCCGCTGTAATTCGACTCTGTACTATCTAGTTATGTTAAGTTATCCTATCTGAGCACAATTCAACATCACAATGAACAAGTTTGCTCGTTTTGCACGAATTTTGCTCGTTTTGAACGAATTTTGCTCATTTCCGAACGATTCAGCCTCTAATTCGCACATATCCGCTGTAATTCGACTCTGTACTATCTAGTCATGTTAAGTTATCGTAACTGAGCACAATTCAACACCACAATGAACAATTTTGCTCGTTTTGCACGAATTATGCTCATTTTCGCACGATTCAGCCTCTAATTCGCACATATCCGCTGTGATTCGACTCTGTCCCATCTAGATATGTTAAGTTATCGTAACTGAGCACAATTCGACACCACAATGAACAATTTTGCTCGTTTTGAACGAATTATGCTCATTTTCGCACGATTCAGCCTCTAATTCGCACATATCTTCTGTAATTCGACTCTGTACTATCTACTTATGTTAGGTTATGGTAACTGAGGACAATTCAACACCACAATGAACAATTTTGCTCGTTTTGAACGAATTATGCTCATTTTCGCACGATTCAGCCTCTAATTCGCACATATCCGCAGTAATTCGACTCTGTACTTTCTAGTCATGTTAAGTTATCGTAACTGAGCACAATTCAACACCACAATGAACAATTTTGCTCGTTTTGAACGAATTTTGCTCGTTTTGGCGAATTATGCTCATTTTCGAACGATTCAGCCTCTAATTCGCACATATCTTCTGTAATTCGACTCTGTACTATCTACTTATGTTAGGTTATGGTAACTGAGGACAATTCAACACCACAATGAACAATTTTGCTGGTTTTGAACGAATTATGCTCATTTTCGCACGATTCAGCCTCTAATTCGCACATATCCGCTGTAATTCGACTCTGTACTATCTAGTTATGTTAAGTTATCCTATCTGAGCACAATTCAACACCACAATGAACAATTTTGCTCGTTTTGCACGAATTTTGCTCGTTTTGAACGAATTTTGCTCATTTTCGAACGATTCAGCCTCTAATTCGCACATATCCGCTGTAATTCGCCTCTGTACTATCTAGTTATGTTAAGTTATCCTATCTGAGCACAATTCAACACCGCAATGAACAATTTTGCTCGTTTTGCACGAATTATGCTCATTTTCGCACGATTCAGCCTCTAATTCGCACATATCCGCTGTAATTCGACTCTGTACTATCTAGTTATGTTAAGTTATCCTATCTGAGCACAATTCAACATCACAATGAACAAGTTTGCTCGTTTTGCACGAATTTTGCTCGTTTTGAACGAATTTTGCTCATTTCCGAACGATTCAGCCTCTAATTCGCACATATCCGCTGTAATTCGACTCTGTACTATCTAGTCATGTTAAGTTATCGTAACTGAGCACAATTCAACACCACAATGAACAATTTTGCTCGTTTTGCACGAATTATGCTCATTTTCGCACGATTCAGCCTCTAATTCGCACATATCCGCTGTGATTCGACTCTGTCCCATCTAGATATGTTAAGTTATCGTAACTGAGCACAATTCGACACCACAATGAACAATTTTGCTCGTTTTGAACGAATTATGCTCATTTTCGCACGATTCAGCCTCTAATTCGCACATATCCGCTGTAATTCGACTCTGTACTATCTAGTTATGTTAAGTTATCCTATCTGAGCACAATTCGGCACCACAATGAACAATTTTGCTCGTAATGAACGAATAATGCTCATTTTCGCACGATTCAGCCTCTAATTCGCACATATCTTCTGTAATTCGACTCTGTACTATCTAGTTATGTTAAGTTATCCTATCTGAGCACAATTCAACATCACAATGAACAATTTTGCTCGTTTTGCACGAATTTTGCTCGTTTTGAACGAATTTTGCTCATTTTCGAACGATTCAGCCTCTAATTCGCACATATCCGCTGTAATTCGACTCTGTACTATCTAGTCATGTTAAGTTATCGTAACTGAGCACAATTCAACACCACAATGAACAATTTTGCTCGTTTTGCACGAATTATGCTCATTTTCGCACGATTCAGCCTCTAATTCGCACATATCCGCTGTGATTCGACTCTGTCCCATCTAGATATGTTAAGTTATCGTAACTGAGCACAATTCGACACCACAATGAACAATTTTGCTCGTTTTGAACGAATTATGCTCATTTTCGCACGATTCAGCCTCTAATTCGCACATATCTTCTGTAATTCGACTCTGTACTATCTACTTATGTTAGGTTATGGTAACTGAGGACAATTCAACACCACAATGAACAATTTTGCTCGTTTTGAACGAATTATGCTCATTTTCGCACGATTCAGCCTCTAATTCGCACATATCCGCTGTAATTCGACTCTGTACTATCTAGTCATGTTAAGTTATCGTAACTGAGCACAAGTCAACACCACAATGAACAATTTTGCTCGTTTTGCACGAATTATGCTCATTTTCGCACGATTCAGCCTCTAATTCGCACATATCCGCTGTGATTCGACTCTGTCCCATCTAGATATGTTAAGTTATCGTAACTGAGCACAATTCGACACCACAATGAACAATTTTGCTCGTAATGAAAGAATAATGCTCATTTTCGCACGATTCAGCCTCTAATTCGCACATATCTTCTGTAATTCGACTCTGTACTATCTAGTTATGTTAGTTTATGGTAACTGAGCACAATTCAACACGACAATGAACAATTTTGCTCGTTTTGAACGAATTATGCTCATTTTCGCACGATTCAGCCTCTAATTCGCACATATCTTCTGTAATTCGACTCTGTACTATCTACTTATGTTAGGTTATGGTAACTGAGGACAATTCAACACCACAATGAACAATTTTGCTCGTTTTGAACGAATTATGCTCATTTTCGCACGTTTCAGCCTCTAATTCGCACATATCCGCAGTAATTCGACTCTGTACTATCTAGTCATGTTAAGTTATCGTAACTGAGCACAATTCAACACCACAATGAACAATTTTGCTCGTTTTGAACGAATTTTGCTCATTTTAGCGAATTATGCTCATTTTCGAACGATTCAGCCTCTAATTCGCACATATCTTCTGTAATTCGACTCTGTACTATCTACTTATGTTAG
Organism: Megachile rotundata; assembly: GCF_050947335.1. Lineage (NCBI taxonomy): Eukaryota > Metazoa > Arthropoda > Insecta > Hymenoptera > Megachilidae > Megachile > Megachile rotundata. The sequence goes on along the minus strand of NW_027473371.1, from coordinate 17,309 downwards.
GTTATGGTAACTGAGGACAATTCAACACCACAATGAAGAATTTTGCTCGTTTTGAACGAATTATGCTCATTTTCGCACGATTCAGCCTCTAATTCGCACATATCCGCAGTAATTCGACTCTGTACTATCTAGTCATGTTAAGTTATCGTAACTGAGCATAATTCGACACCACAATGAACAATTTTGCTTGTTTTGAACGAAATATGCTCATTTTCGCACGATTCAGCCTCTAATTCGCACATATCCGCTGTAATTCGACTGTGTACTATCTAGTCATGTTAAGTTATCGTAACTGAGCACAATTCAACACCACAATGAACAATTTTGCTCGTTTTGCACGAATTATGCTCATTTTCGCACGATTCAGCCTCTAATTCGCACATATCCGCTGTAATTCGACTCTGTACTATCTAGTCATGTTAAGTTATCGTAACTGAGCACAATTCAACACCACAATGAACAATTTTGCTCGTTTTGAACGAATTATGCTCATTTTCGCACGATTCAGCCTCTAATTCGCACATATCCGCTGTAATTCGACTCTGTACTATCTACTTATGTTAGGTTATGGTAACTGAGGACAATTCAACACCACAATGAACAATTTTGCTCGTTTTGAACGAATTATGCTCATTTTCGCACGATTCAGCCTCTAATTCGCACATATCCGCTGTAATTCGACTCTGTACTATCTAGTTATGTTAAGTTATCCTATCTGAGCACAATTCAACACCACAATGAACAATTTTGCTCGTTTTGAACGAATTATGCTCATTTTCGCACGATTCAGCCTTTAATTCGCACATATCCGCAGTAATTCGACTCTGTACTATCTAGTCATGTTAAGTTATCGTAACTGAGCACAATTCAACACCACAATGAACAATTTTGCTCGTTTTGAACGAATTGTGCTCATTTTCGCACGATTCAGCTTCTAATTCGCACATATCCGCTGTAATTTGACTCTGTACTATCTAGTCATGTCAAGTTATCGTAACTGAGCACAATTCAACACCACAATGAACAATTTTGCTCGTTTTGAACGAATTATGCTCACTTTCGCACGATTCAGCCTCTAATTCGCACATATCCGCTGTAATTCGACTCTGTACTATCTAGTTATGTTAAGTTATCCTATCTGAGCACATTTCAACACCGCAACGAACAATTTTGCTCGTTTTGCACGAATTATGCTCATTTTCGCACGATTCAGCCTCTAATTCGCACATATCCGCTGTGATTCGACTCTGTCCCATCTAGATATGTTAAGTTATCGTAACTGAGCACAATTCGACACCACAATGAACAATTTTGCTCGTTTTGAACGAATTATGCTCATTTTCGCACGATTCAGCCTCTAATTCGCACATATCCGCTGTAATTCGACTGTGTACTATCTAGTTATGTTAGTTTATGGTAACTGAGGACAATTCAACACCACAATGAACAATTTTGCTCGTTTTGAACGAATTATGCTCATTTTCGCACGATTCAGCCTCTAATTCGCACATATCCGCTGTAATTCGACTCTGTACTATCTAGTCATGTGAAGTTATCGTAACTGAGCACAATTCAACACCACAATGAACAATTTTGCTCGTTTTGAACGAATTATGCTCACTTTCGCACGATTCAGCCTCTAATTCGCACATATCTGCTGTAATTCGACTGTGTACTATCTAGTCATGTTAAGTTATCGTAACTGAGCACAATTCAACACCACAATGAACAATTTTGCTCGTTTTGCACGAATTATGCTCATTTTCGCACGATTCAGCCTCTAATTCGCACATATCTTCTGTAATTCGACTCTGTACTATCTAGTTATGTTAAGTTATCCTATCTGAGCACAATTCAACATCACAATGAACAATTTTGCTCGTTTTGCACGAATTTTGCTCGTTTTGAACGAATTTTGCTCATTTTCGAACGATTCAGCCTCTAATTCGCACATATCCGCTGTAATTCGACTCTGTACTATCTAGTCATGTTAAGTTATCGTAACTGAGCACAATTCAACACCACAATGAACAATTTTGCTCGTTTTGCACGAATTATGCTCATTTTCGCACGATTCAGCCTCTAATTCGCACATATCCGCTGTGATTCGACTCTGTCCCATCTAGATATGTTAAGTTATCGTAACTGAGCACAATTCGACACCACAATGAACAATTTTGCTCGTAATGAAAGAATAATGCTCATTTTCGCACGATTCAGCCTCTAATTCGCACATATCTTCTGTAATTCGACTCTGTACTATCTAGTTATGTTAGTTTATGGTAACTGAGCACAATTCAACACGACAATGAACAATTTTGCTCGTTTTGAACGAATTATGCTCATTTTCGCACGATTCAGCCTCTAATTCGCACATATCTTCTGTAATTCGACTCTGCACTATCTACTTATGTTAGGTTATGGTAACTGAGGACAATTCAACACCACAATGAACAATTTTGCTCGTTTTGAACGAATTATGCTCATTTTCGCACGTTTCAGCCTCTAATTCGCACATATCCGCAGTAATTCGACTCTGTACTATCTAGTCATGTTAAGTTATCGTAACTGAGCACAATTCAACACCACAATGAACAATTTTGCTCGTTTTGAACGAATTTTGCTCATTTTAGCGAAGTATGCTCATTTTCGAACGATTCAGCCTCTAATTCGCACATATCTTCTGTAATTCGACTCTGTACTATCTACTTATGTTAGGTTATGGTAACTGAGGACAATTCAACACCACAATGAACAATTTTGCTCGTTTTGAACGAATTATGCTCATTTTCGCACGATTCAGCCTCTAATTCGCACATATCCGCTGTAATTCGACTCTGTACTATCTAGTTATGTTAAGTTATCCTATCTGAGCACAATTCAACACCACAATGAACAATTTTGCTCGTTTTGAACGAATTATGCTCATTTTCGCACGATTCAGCCTCTAATTCGCACATATCCGCAGTAATTCGACTCTGTACTATCTAGTCATGTTAAGTTATCGTAACTGAGCACAATTCAACACCACAATGAACAATTTTGCTCGTTTTTAACGAATTTTGCTCGTTTTAGCGAATTATGCTCATTTTCGAACGATTCAGGCTCTAATTCGCACATATCTTCTGTAATTCGACTCTGTACTATCTACTTATGTTAGGTTATGGTAACTGAGGACAATTCAACACCACAATGAACAATTTTGCTCGTTTTGAACGAATTGTGCTCATTTTCGCACGATTCAGCCTCTAATTCGCACATATCCGCTGTAATTCGACTCTGTACTATCTAGTTATGTTAAGTTATCCTATCTGAGCACAATTCAACACCACAATGAACAATTTTGCTCGTTTTGCACGAATTTTGCTCGTTTTGAACGAATTTTGCTCATTTTCGAACGATTCAGCCTCTAATTCGCACATATCCGCTGTAATTCGCCTCTGTACTATCTAGTTATGTTAAGTTATCCTATCTGAGCACAATTCAACACCGCAATGAACAATTTTGCTCGTTTTGCACGAATTATGCTCATTTTCGCACGATTCAGCCTCTAATTCGCACATATCCGCTGTGATTCGACTCTGTCCCATCTAGATATGTTAAGTTATCGTAATTGAGCACAATTCGACACCACAATGAACAATTTTGCTCGTAATGAAAGAATAATGCTCATTTTCGCACGAATCAGCCTCTAATTCGCACATATCTTCTGTAATTCGACTCTGTACTATCTAGTTATGTTAGTTTATGGTAACTGAGGACAATTCAACACCACAATGAACAATTTTGCTCGTTTTGAACGAATTATGCTCATTTTCGCACGATTCAGCCTCTAATTCGCACATATCCGCTGTAATTCGACTCTGTACTATCTAGTTATGTTAAGTTATCCTATCTGAGCACAATTCAACACCACAATGAACAATTTTGCTCGTTTTGAACGAATTATGCTCATTTTCGCACGATTCAGCCTCTAATTCGCACATATCCGCAGTAATTCGACTCTGTACTATCTAGTCATGTTAAGTTATCGTAGCTGAGCACAATTCAACACCACAATGAACAATTTTGCTCGTTTTTAACGAATTTTGCTCGTTTTAGCGAATTATGCTCATTTTCGAACGATTCAGGCTCTAATTCGCACATATCCGCTGTAATTCGACTCTGTACTATCTAGTTATGTTAAGTTGTCCTATCTGAGCACAATTCAACACCACAATGAACAATTTTGCTCGTTTTGAACGAATTATGCTCATTTTCGCACGATTCAGCCTCTAATTCGCACATATCCGCAGTAATTCGACTCTGTACTATCTAGTCATGTTAAGTTATCGTAACTGAGCACAATTCAACACCACAATGAACAATTTTGCTCGTTTTGAACGAATTGTGCTCATTTTCGCACGATTCAGCTTCTAATTCGCACATATCTTCTGTAATTCGACTCTGTACTATCTACTTATGTTAGGTTATGGTAACTGAGGACAATTCAACACCACAATGAACAATTTTGCTCGTTTTGAACGAATTGTGCTCATTTTCGCACGATTCAGCCTCTAATTCGCACATATCCGCTGTAATTCGACTCTGTACTATCTAGTTATGTTAAGTTATCCTATCTGAGCACAATTCAACACCACAATGAACAATTTTGCTCGTTTTGCACGAATTTTGCTCGTTTTGAACGAATTTTGCTCATTTTCGAACGATTCAGCCTCTAATTCGCACATATCCGCTGTAATTCGCCTCTGTACTATCTAGTTATGTTAAGTTATCCTATCTGAGCACAATTCAACACCGCAATGAACAATTTTGCTCGTTTTGCACGAATTATGCTCATTTTCGCACGATTCAGCCTCTAATTCGCACATATCCGCTGTGATTCGACTCTGTCCCATCTAGATATATTAAGTTATCGTAACTGAGCACAATTCGACACCACAATGAACAATTTTGCTCGTAATGAAAGAATAATGCTCATTTTCGCACGAATCAGCCTCTAATTCGCACATATCTTCTGTAATTCGACTCTGTACTATCTAGTTATGTTAGTTTATGGTAACTGAGGACAATTCAACACCACAATGAACAATTTTGCTCGTTTTGAACGAATTATGCTCATTTTCGCACGATTCAGCCTCTAATTCGCACATATCCGCTGTATTTCGACTCTGTACTATCTAGTCATGTGAAGTTATCGTAACTGAGCACAATTCAACACCACAATGAACAATTTTGCTCGTTTTGAACGAATTATGCTCACTTTCGCACGATTCAGCCTCTAATTCGCACATATCTGCTGTAATTCGACTGTGTACTATCTAGTCATGTTAAGTTATCGTAACTGAGCACAATTCAACACCACAATGAACAATTTTGCTCGTTTTGCACGAATTATGCTCATTTTCGCACGATTCAGCCTCTAATTCGCACATATCCGCTGTGATTCGACTCTGTCCCATCTAGATATGTTAAGTTATCGTAACTGAGCACAATTCGACACCACAATGAACAATTTTGCTCGTAATGAAAGAATAATGCTCATTTTCGCACGATTCAGCCTCTAATTCGCACATATCTTCTGTAATTCGACTCTGTACTATCTAGTTATGTTAGTTTATGGTAACTGAGCACAATTCAACACGACAATGAACAATTTTGCTCGTTTTGAACGAATTATGCTCATTTTCGCACGATTCAGCCTCTAATTCGCACATATCTTCTGTAATTCGACTCTGTACTATCTACTTATGTTAGGTTATGGTAACTGAGGACAATTCAACACCACAATGAACAATTTTGCTCGTTTTGAACAAATTATGCTCATTTTCGCACGATTCAGCCTCTAATTCGCACATATCCGCTGTGATTCGACTCTGTACTATCTGGTTATGTTAAGTTATCGTAACTGAGCACAATTCGGCACCACAATGAACAATTTTGCTCGTAATGAACGAATAATGCTCATTTTCGCACGATTCAGCCTCTAATTCGCACATATCTTCTGTAATTCGACTCTGTACTATCTAGTTATGTTAAGTTATCCTATCTGAGCACAATTCAACATCACAATGAACAATTTTGCTCGTTTTGCACGAATTTTGCTCGTTTTGAACGAATTTTGCTCATTTTCGAACGATTCAGCCTCTAATTCGCACATATCCGCTGTAATTCGACTCTGTACTATCTAGTCATGTTAAGTTATCGTAACTGAGCACAATTCAACACCACAATGAACAATTTTGCTCGTTTTGCACGAATTATGCTCATTTTCGCACGATTCAGCCTCTAATTCGCACATATCCGCTGTGATTCGACTCTGTCCCATCTAGATATGTTAAGTTATCGTAACTGAGCACAATTCGACACCACAATGAACAATTTTGCTCGTAATGAAAGAATAATGCTCATTTTCGCACGATTCAGCCTCTAATTCGCACATATCTTCTGTAATTCGACTCTGTACTATCTAGTTATGTTAGTTTATGGTAACTGAGCACAATTCAACACGACAATGAACAATTTTGCTCGTTTTGAACGAATTATGCTCATTTTCGCACGATTCAGCCTCTAATTCGCACATATCTTCTGTGATTCGACTCTGTACTATCTACTTATGTTAGGTTATGGTAACTGAGGACAATTCAACACCACAATGAACAATTTTGTTCGTTTTGAACGAATTATGCTCATTTTCGCACGTTTCAGCCTCTAATTCGCACATATCCGCAGTAATTCGACTCTGTACTATCTAGTCATGTTAAGTTATCGTAACTGAGCACAATTCAACACCACAATGAACAATTTTGCTCGTTTTGAACGAATTTTGCTCATTTTAGCGAAGTATGCTCATTTTCGAACGATTCAGCCTCTAATTCGCACATATCTTCTGTAATTCGACTCTGTACTATCTACTTATGTTAGGTTATGGTAACTGAGGACAATTCAACACCACAATGAACAATTTTGCTCGTTTTGAACTAATTATGCTCATTTTCGCACGATTCAGCCTCTAATTCGCACATATCCGCTGTAATTCGACTCTGTACTATCTAGTTATGTTAAGTTATCCTATCTGAGCACAATTCAACACCACAATGAACAATTTTGCTCGTTTTGAACGAATTATGCTCATTTTCGCACGATTCAGCCTCTAATTCGCACATATCCGCAGTAATTCGACTCTGTACTATCTAGTTATGTTAAGTTATCCTATCTGAGCACAATTCAACACCACAATGAACAATTTTGCTCGTTTTGAACGAATTATGCTCATTTTCGCACGATTCAGCCTCTAATTGGCACATATCCGCTGTAATTCGACTCTGTACTATCTAGTCATGTTAAGTTATCGTAACTGAGCACAATTCAACAACACAATGAACAATTTTGCTCGTTTTGCACGAATTATGCTCATTTTCGCACGATTCAGCCTCTAATTCGCACATATCCGCTGTGATTCGACTCTGTACTATCTAGTCATGTTAAGTTATCGTAACTGAGCACAATTCAACAACACAATGAACAATTTTGCTCGTTTTGCACGAATTATGCTCATTTTCGCACGATTCAGCCTCTAATTCGCACATATCCGCTGTGATTCGACTCTGTCCCATCTAGATATGTTAAGTTATCGTAACTGAGCCCAATTCGACACCACAATGAACAATTTTGCTCGTAATGAAAGAATAATGCTCATTTTCGCACGATTCAGCCTCTAATTCGCACATATCTTCTGTAATTCGACTCTGTACTATCTAGTTATGTTAGTTTATGGTAACTGAGCACAATTCAACACCACAATGAACAATTTTGCTCGTTTTGAACGAATTATGCTCATTTTCGCACGATTCAGCCTCTAATTCGCACATATCTTCTGTAATTCGACTCTGTACTATCTACTTATGTTAGATTATGGTAACTGAGGACAATTCAACACCACAATGAACAATTTTGCTCGTTTTGAACGAATTATGCTCATTTTCGCACGATTCAGCCTCTAATTCGCACATATCCGCAGTAATTCGACTCTGTACTATCTAGTCATGTTAAGTTATCGTAACTGAGCACAATTCAACACCACAATGAACAATTTTGCTCGTTTTTAACGAATTTTGCTCGTTTTAGCGAATTATGCTCATTTTCGAACGATTCAGCCTCTAATTCGCACATATCTTCTGTAATTCGACTCTGTACTATCTACTTATGTTAGGTTATGGTAACTGAGGACAATTCAACACCACAATGAACAATTTTGCTCGTTTTGAACGAATTATGCTCATTTTAGCGAAGTATGCTCATTTTCGCACGATTCAGCCTCTAATTCGCACATATCCGCTGTGATTCGACTCTGTCCCATCTAGATATGTTAAGTTATCGTAACTGAGCACAATTCGACACCACAATGAACAATTTTGCTCGTTTTGAACGAATTATGCTCATTTTCGCACGATTCAGCCTCTAATTCGCACATATCTTCTGTAATTCGACTCTGTACTATCTACTTATGTTAGGTTATGGTAACTGAGGACAATTCAACACCACAATGAACAATTTTGCTCGTTTTGAACGAATTATGCTCATTTTCGCACGATTCAGCCTCTAATTCGCACATATCCGCTGTAATTCGACTCTGTACTATCTAGTTATGTTAAGTTATCCTATCTGAGCACAATTCAACACCACAATGAACAATTTTGCTCGTTTTGAACGAATTATGCTCATTTTCGCACGATTCAGCCTCTAATTCGCACATATCCGCAGTAATTCGACTCTGTACTTTCTAGTCATGTTAAGTTATCGTAACTGAGCACAATTCAACACCACAATGAACAATTTTGCTCGTTTTGAACGAATTTTGCTCGTTTTAGCGAATTATGCTCTTTTTCGAACGATTCAGCCTCTAATTCGCACATATCTTCCGTAATTCGACTCTGTACTATCTACTTATGTTAGGTTATGGTAACTGAGGACAATTCAACACCACAATGAACAATTTTGCTCGTTTTGAACGAATTATGCTCATTTTCGCACGATTCAGCCTCTAATTCGCACATATCCGCTGTAATTCGACTCTGTACTATCTAGTCATGTTAAGTTATCGTAACTGAGCACAATTCAACACCACAATGAACAATTTTGCTCGTTTTGCACGAATTATGCTCATTTTCGCACGATTCAGCCTCTAATTCGCACATATCCGCTGTGATTCGACTCTGTCCCATCTAGATATGTTAAGTTATCGTAACTGAGCACAATTCGACACCACAATGAACAATTTTGCTCGTAATGAAAGAATAATGCTCATTTTCGCACGATTCAGCCTCTAATTCGCACATATCTTCTGTAATTCGACTCTGTACTATCTAGTTATGTTAGTTTATGGTAACTGAGCACAATTCAACACGACAATGAACAATTTTGCTCGTTTTGAACGAATTATGCTCATTTTCGCACGATTCAGCCTCTAATTCGCACATATCTTCTGTAATTCGACTCTGTACTATCTACTTATGTTAGGTTATGGTAACTGAGGACAATTCAACACCACAATGAACAATTTTGCTCGTTTTGAACGAATTATGCTCATTTTCGCACGTTTCAGCCTCTAATTCGCACATATCCGCAGTAATTCGACTCTGTACTATCTAGTCATGTTAAGTTATCGTAACTGAGCACAATTCAACACCACAATGAACAATTTTGCTCGTTTTGAACGAATTTTGCTCATTTTAGCGAATTATGCTCATTTTCGAACGATTCAGCCTCTAATTCGCACATATCTTCTGTAATTCGACTCTGTACTATCTACTTATGTTAGGTTATGGTAACTGAGGACAATTCAACACCACAATGAACAATTTTGCTCGTTTTGAACGAATTATGCTCATTTTCGCACGATTCAGCCTCTAATTCGCACATATCCGCTGTAATTCGACTCTGTACTATCTAGTTATGTTAAGTTATCCTATCTGAGCACAATTCAACACCACAATGAACAATTTTGCTCGTTTTGAACGAATTATGCTCATTTTCGCACGATTCAGCCTCTAATTCGCACATATCCGCAGTAATTCGACTCTGTACTATCTAGTCATGTTAAGTTATCGTAACTGAGCATAATTCGACACCACAATGAACAATTTTGCTTGTTTTGAACGAAATATGCTCATTTTCGCACGATTCAGCCTCTAATTCGCACATATCCGCTGTAATTCGACTGTGTACTATCTAGTCATGTTAAGTTATCGTAACTGAGCACAATTCAACACCACAATGAACAATTTTGCTCGTTTTGCACGAATTATGCTCATTTTCGCACGATTCAGCCTCTAATTCGCACATATCCGCTGTAATTCGACTCTGTACTATCTAGTCATGTTAAGTTATCGTAACTGAGCACAATTCAACACCACAATGAACAATTTTGCTCGTTTTGAACGAATTATGCTCATTTTCGCACGATTCAGCCTCTAATTCGCACATATCCGCTGTAATTCGACTCTGTACTATCTACTTATGTTAGGTTATGGTAACTGAGGACAATTCAACACCACAATGAACAATTTTGCTCGTTTTGAACGAATTATGCTCATTTTCGCACGATTCAGCCTCTAATTCGCACATATCCGCTGTAATTCGACTCTGTACTATCTAGTTATGTTAAGTTATCCTATCTGAGCACAATTCAACACCACAATGAACAATTTTGCTCGTTTTGAACGAATTATGCTCATTTTCGCACGATTCAGCCTTTAATTCGCACATATCCGCAGTAATTCGACTCTGTACTATCTAGTCATGTTAAGTTATCGTAACTGAGCACAATTCAACACCACAATGAACAATTTTGCTCGTTTTGAACGAATTGTGCTCATTTTCGCACGATTCAGCTTCTAATTCGCACATATCCGCTGTAATTTGACTCTGTACTATCTAGTCATGTTAAGTTATCGTAACTGAGCACAATTCAACACCACAATGAACAATTTTGCTCGTTTTGAACGAATTATGCTCACTTTCGCACGATTCAGCCTCTAATTCGCACATATCCGCTGTAATTCGACTCTGTACTATCTAGTTATGTTAAGTTATCCTATCTGAGCACATTTCAACACCGCAACGAACAATTTTGCTCGTTTTGCACGAATTATGCTCATTTTCGCACGATTCAGCCTCTAATTCGCACATATCCGCTGTGATTCGACTCTGTCCCATCTAGATATGTTAAGTTATCGTAACTGAGCACAATTCGACACCACAATGAACAATTTTGCTCGTTTTGAACGAATTATGCTCATTTTCGCACGATTCAGCCTCTAATTCGCACATATCCGCTGTAATTCGACTGTGTACTATCTAGTTATGTTAGTTTATGGTAACTGAGGACAATTCAACACCACAATGAACAATTTTGCTCGTTTTGAACGAATTATGCTCATTTTCGCACGATTCAGCCTCTAATTCGCACATATCCGCTGTAATTCGACTCTGTACTATCTAGTCATGTGAAGTTATCGTAACTGAGCACAATTCAACACCACAATGAACAATTTTGCTCGTTTTGAACGAATTATGCTCACTTTCGCACGATTCAGCCTCTAATTCGCACATATCTGCTGTAATTCGACTGTGTACTATCTAGTCATGTTAAGTTATCGTAACTGAGCACAATTCAACACCACAATGAACAATTTTGCTCGTTTTGCACGAATTATGCTCATTTTCGCACGATTCAGCCTCTAATTCGCACATATCTTCTGTAATTCGACTCTGTACTATCTAGTTATGTTAAGTTATCCTATCTGAGCACAATTCAACATCACAATGAACAATTTTGCTCGTTTTGCACGAATTTTGCTCGTTTTGAACGAATTTTGCTCATTTTCGAACGATTCAGCCTCTAATTCGCACATATCCGCTGTAATTCGACTCTGTACTATCTAGTCATGTTAAGTTATCGTAACTGAGCACAATTCAACACCACAATGAACAATTTTGCTCGTTTTGCACGAATTATGCTCATTTTCGCACGATTCAGCCTCTAATTCGCACATATCCGCTGTGATTCGACTCTGTCCCATCTAGATATGTTAAGTTATCGTAACTGAGCACAATTCGACACCACAATGAACAATTTTGCTCGTAATGAAAGAATAATGCTCATTTTCGCACGATTCAGCCTCTAATTCGCACATATCTTCTGTAATTCGACTCTGTACTATCTAGTTATGTTAGTTTATGGTAACTGAGCACAATTCAACACGACAATGAACAATTTTGCTCGTTTTGAACGAATTATGCTCATTTTCGCACGATTCAGCCTCTAATTCGCACATATCTTCTGTAATTCGACTCTGTACTATCTACTTATGTTAGGTTATGGTAACTGAGGACAATTCAACACCACAATGAACAATTTTGCTCGTTTTGAACGAATTATGCTCATTTTCGCACGTTTCAGACTCTAATTCGCACATATCCGCAGTAATTCGACTCTGTACTATCTAGTCATGTTAAGTTATCGTAACTGAGCACAATTCAACACCACAATGAACAATTTTGCTCGTTTTGAACGAATTTTGCTCATTTTACCGAAGTATGCTCATTTTCGAACGATTCAGCCTCTAATTCGCACATATCTTCTGTAATTCGACTCTGTACTATCTACTTATGTTAGGTTATGGTAACTGAGGACAATTCAACACCACAATGAACAATTTTGCTCGTTTTGAACGAATTATGCTCATTTTCGCACGATTCAGCCTCTAATTCGCACATATCCGCTGTAATTCGACTCTGTACTATCTAGTTATGTTAAGTTATCCTATCTGAGCACAATTCAACACCACAATGAACAATTTTGCTCGTTTTGAACGAATTATGCTCATTTTCGCACGATTCAGACTCTAATTCGCACATATCCGCAGTAATTCGACTCTGTACTATCTAGTCATGTTAAGTTATCGTAACTGAGCATAATTCGACACCACAATGAACAATTTTGCTCGTTTTGAACGAATTATGCTCATTTTCGCACGATTCAGCCTCTAATTCGCACATATCCGCTGTAATTCGACTGTCTACTATCTAGTCATGTTAAGTTATCGTAACTGAGCACAATTCAACACCACAATGAACAATTTTGCTCGTTTTGCACGAATTATGCACATTTTCGCACGATTCAGCCTCTAATTCGCACATATCCGCTGTAATTCGACTCTGTACTATCTAGTCATGTTAAGTTATCGTAACTGAGCACAATTCAACACCACAATGAACAATTTTGCTCGTTTTGGACGAATTATGCTCATTTTCGCACGATTCAGCCTCTAATTCGCACATATCCGCTGTAATTCGACTCTGTACTATCTACTTCTGTTAGGCTATGGTAACTGAGGACAATTCAACACCACAATGAACAATTTTGCTCGTTTTGAACGAATTATGCTCATTTTCGCACGATTCAGCCTCTAATTCGCACATATCCGCTGTAATTCGACTCTGTACTATCTAGTTATGTTAAGTTATCCTATCTGAGCACAATTCAACACCACAATGAACAATTTTGCTCGTTTTGAACGAATTATGCTCATTTTCGCACGATTCAGCCTCTAATTCGCACATATCCGCTGTGATTCGACTCTGTCCCATCTAGATATGTTAAGTTATCGTAACTGAGCCCAATTCGACACCACAATGAACAATTTTGCTCGTAATGAAAGAATAATGCTCATTTTCGCACGATTCAGCCTCTAATTCGCACATATCTTCTGTAATTCGACTCTGTACTATCTAGTTATGTTAGTTTATGGTAACTGAGCACAATTCAACACCACAATGAACAATTTTGCTCGTTTTGAACGAATTATGCTCATTTTCGCACGATTCAGCCTCTAATTCGCACATATCTTCTGTAATTCGACTCTGTACTATCTACTTATGTTAGATTATGGTAACTGAGGACAATTCAACACCACAATGAACAATTTTGCTCGTTTTGAACGAATTATGCTCATTTTCGCACGATTCAGCCTCTAATTCGCACATATCCGCTGTAATTCGACTCTGTACTATCTAGTTATGTTAAGTTATCCTATCTGAGCACAATTCAACACCACAATGAACAATTTTGCTCGTTTTGAACGAATTATGCTCATTTTCGCACGATTCAGCCTCTAATTCGCACATATCCGCAGTAATTCGACTCTGTACTATCTAGTCATGTTTAAGTTATCGTAACTGAGCACAATTCAACACCACAATGAAACAATTTTGCTCGTTTTTAACGAATTTTGCTCGTTTTAGCGAATTATGCTCATTTTCGAACGATTCAGGCTCTAATTCGCACATATCTTCTGTAATTCGACTCTGTACTATCTACTTATGTTAGGTTATGGTAACTGAGGACAATTCAACACCACAATGAACAATTTTGCTCGTTTGAACGAATTATGCTCATTTTCGCACGATTCAGCCTCTAATTCGCACATATCCGCTGTAATTCGACTCTGTACTATCTAGTTATGTTAAGTTGTCCTATCTGAGCACAATTCAACACCACAATGAACAATTTGCTCGTTTTGAACGAATTGTGCTCATTTTCGCACGATTCAGCTTCTAATTCGCACATATCTTCTGTAATTCGACTCTGTACTATCTACTTATGTTAGGTTATGGTAACTGAGGACAATTCAACACCACAATGAACAATTTTGCTCGTTTTGAACGAATTGTGCTCATTTTCGCACGATTCAGCCTTCTAATTCGCACATATCCGCTGTAATTCGACTCTGTACTATCTAGTTATGTTAAGTTATCCTATCTGAGCACAATTCAACACCACAATGAACAATTTTGCTCGTTTTGCACGAATTTTGCTCGTTTTGAACGAATTTTGCTCATTTCGAACGATTCAGCCTCTAATTCGCACATATCCGCTGTAATTCGCCTCTGTACTATCTAGTTATGTTAAGTTATCCTATCTGAGCACAATTCAACACCGCAATGAACAATTTTGCTCGTTTTGCACGAATTATGCTCATTTTCGCACGATTCAGCCTCTAATTCGCACATATCCGCTGTGATTCGACTCTGTCCCATCTAGATATGTTAAGTTATCGTAACTGAGCACAATTCGACACCACAATGAACAATTTTGCTCGTAATGAAAGAATAATGCTCATTTTCGCACGAATCAGCCTCTAATTCGCACATATCTTCTGTAATTCGACTCTGTACTATCTAGTTATGTTAGTTTATGGTAACTGAGGACAATTCAACACCACAATGAACAATTTTGCTCGTTTTGAACGAATTATGCTCATTTTCGCACGATTCAGCCTCTAATTCGCACATATCCGCTGTATTTCGACTCTGTACTATCTAGTCATGTGAAGTTATCGTAACTGAGCACAATTCAACACCACAATGAACAATTTTGCTCGTTTTGAACGAATTATGCTCACTTTCGCACGATTCAGCCTCTAATTCGCACATATCTGCTGTAATTCGACTGTGTACTATCTAGTCATGTTAAGTTATCGTAACTGAGCACAATTCAACACCACAATGAACAATTTTGCTCGTTTTGCACGAATTATGCTCATTTTCGCACGATTCAGCCTCTAATTCGCACATATCCGCTGTGATTCGACTCTGTCCCATCTAGATATGTTAAGTTATCGTAACTGAGCACAATTCGACACCACAATGAACAATTTTGCTCGTAATGAAAGAATAATGCTCATTTTCGCACGATTCAGCCTCTAATTCGCACATATCTTCTGTAATTCGACTCTGTACTATCTAGTTATGTTAGTTTATGGTAACTGAGCACAATTCAACACGACAATGAACAATTTTGCTCGTTTTGAACGAATTATGCTCATTTTCGCACGATTCAGCCTCTAATTCGCACATATCCGCTGTAATTCGACTCTGTACTATCTAGTTATGTTAAGTTATCCTATCTGAGCACAATTCAACACCACAATGAACAATTTTGCTCGTTTTGAACGAATTATGCTCATTTTCGCACGATTCAGCCTCTAATTCGCACATATCCGCTGTAATTCGACTGTCTACTATCTAGTCATGTTAAGTTATCGTAACTGAGCACAATTCAACACCACAATGAACAATTTTGCTCGTTTTGCACGAATTATGCACATTTTCGCACGATTCAGCCTCTAATTCGCACATATCCGCTGTAATTCGACTCTGTACTATCTAGTCATGTTAAGTTATCGTAACTGAGCACAATTCAACACCACAATGAACAATTTTGCTCGTTTTGGACGAATTATGCTCATTTTCGCACGATTCAGCCTCTAATTCGCACATATCCGCTGTAATTCGACTCTGTACTATCTACTTCTGTTAGGCTATGGTAACTGAGGACAATTCAACACCACAATGAACAATTTTGCTCGTTTTGAACGAATTATGCTCATTTTCGCACGATTCAGCCTCTAATTCGCACATATCCGCTGTAATTCGACTCTGTACTATCTAGTTATGTTAAGTTATCCTATCTGAGCACAATTCAACACCACAATGAACAATTTTGCTCGTTTTGAACGAATTATGCTCATTTTCGCACGATTCAGCCTCTAATTCGCACATATCCGCTGTGATTCGACTCTGTCCCATCTAGATATGTTAAGTTATCGTAACTGAGCCCAATTCGACACCACAATGAACAATTTTGCTCGTAATGAAAGAATAATGCTCATTTTCGCACGATTCAGCCTCTAATTCGCACATATCTTCTGTAATTCGACTCTGTACTATCTAGTTATGTTAGTTTATGGTAACTGAGCACAATTCAACACCACAATGAACAATTTTGCTCGTTTTGAACGAATTATGCTCATTTTCGCACGATTCAGCCTCTAATTCGCACATATCTTCTGTAATTCGACTCTGTACTATCTACTTATGTTAGATTATGGTAACTGAGGACAATTCAACACCACAATGAACAATTTTGCTCGTTTTGAACGAATTATGCTCATTTTCGCACGATTCAGCCTCTAATTCGCACATATCCGCTGTAATTCGACTCTGTACTATCTAGTTATGTTAAGTTATCCTATCTGAGCACAATTCAACACCACAATGAACAATTTTGCTCGTTTTGAACGAATTATGCTCATTTTCGCACGATTCAGCCTCTAATTCGCACATATCCGCAGTAATTCGACTCTGTACTATCTAGTCATGTTAAGTTATCGTAACTGAGCACAATTCAACACCACAATGAACAATTTTGCTCGTTTTTAACGAATTTTGCTCGTTTTAGCGAA